>NW_027526407.1:121697707-122280683 GCF_048455015.1 Haemaphysalis longicornis
TAGGGAGTGCAAGCAGAATGTCATCAAGCAGAAAGTAGCCATCCTCTAAGATTCGACGGCTGCCCTCCTGAGGCTCAACCGGGCAAACCTCAGCTGTTTCGCTCTACAAAGTCTCGCCAGAAAACTGCACAGCCTCAGCCCAACAGACCTTAGCATTCATCTGCAGTGGCTAACTGCTCACGTTAGCAACAAGAAAAATGAGGACGCTGATGGTCTGGCAAAAGAAGCGCGTCATCCCCCCACTTCGATGAGTGAGGCAATCAGGCCCCTGGTCATCGCACGGTACCTCATGCGAAGGGACATCCACTCCATGCACCGGGACTCCCGAGTTGCAACCGGCAAGCGACCCCACCCGCTTCCTTCGAGGACTTAATCGAACTAACCACGCTCTCCTTCGTCTGCGAATCGGCTGTAACCGGTACAAGGAAAGAAGTCACAGGCCTGCCTGCCCACATTGTCCAGAAATTGCCACTCGCGCATGCACTGAGCGAGTGTCCACAATGTTCGTAGGCTCGATCAGCGCTTATAGAGTCGTATGCGAAACTGCGACTGCCTTCATGCGCATCTTCAAACCTGTTTTGCCCGGAATATGCACATTAAATCGCGAAAAAGCCTTCCGTGCCTTCTAGAGTTTTAAAGGACACGGGACTCTGGGAGAGGTTATGATGCTGCAACTAGCGTCCATGCCGTGCGGCTTGTGAACCATCATCTTTTTCTGCCTTTCTATGTCTTTTTATGCCTATGCTCTTTTGTGTCCATCCTCCTGCTAGACTCAGTCTTGAAGGAGGTGCTCTCAACACGACAGGCAGTTGTCTCTATCTCTCTCTCTCTCTCTCTCTCTATCTCTCTCTGCCGACGCAAGGCCGGGCAAGGACGGCGACTTCCATCGTTCGAGACCGGCCGTGGTCGGCTCTGCTTGGTTCGGAACGCCGCTGCCGCAAATCCCAGGTTACGACTTCCAGAATTTCTGGCTTCGCTCTTTTGTAGAGCAATGTGCATGAATTCAAGTGACATCGCATGGGCGATTGTTGTATGTGTCGTTTAAAATTTTCTTTCCAACCACCTTCACAGCAGGGATTGGAGCCAATTTTGTCAGCTGGACGATTGATTTTAGCGTTTTCCTATTACATCTTGTGCTCACTCATGACGGCGTGTTCGACCCATGAGCCAGGACCCACCACAGGCGATGCATTCATTGTGTGTTTCTAAGTAGCAGAATGCTCTAATTTTTGCTTGTATCAATGTGATTTGCCGTAATATTTATCCATGGGAACCTGCGGTATAAGCGATGCTGATGTGAAGGAACTGTGGCACCACTGGCAACCATGAGAAAGGTTCTCCTCCTATATGCTTAGCATTCAGAGTGGTCATTATTTAATATTTCTGTGCAGTGGCAGTGGGTTTTGCACTTTGAAAAACCACTGCAATACAAAAACCACAAATCACGGTTTAGTCTCACCACCCCGCAACTTCAGGCAGAGACTGCTACAGATTGGATGCACAGGTGACAGGATGCTGCCTCTATGGGGGCTGTTTTGGCACATACAGGAAAACGGGGGGGGGGGGGGCGGTGGCGTGTAAAATTTTTAACGCGGGGGGAGTGTAATAACTTCATCAGCACATAAAGAATATCTACAAATAATTTACTGTTACGAGTTGCGTAATAGGTCTCTGAGGCTTGGTTCTTTAACGATTAGCCATTTTGATATACTCCGACAAAACCAAATATAGAAACAAAGTGAAACTTGTGTAGATAATGTTTACCACATAAAAATATTCTGCTTAATTTGATTCTGTTCGTTGTTTAACGTTCTGTCCTGGCCTTTTCCTTTTTTGCCCCCGTAAATGTTCATCGCCCTTAAATAAAACCTCGCAACACATGGCTAATTTGGAAACACCTTTTCGGTGAAAGAATGAATGCTGATTTTAAGCTGTCAATCTTGACTGTCACCCAGTCTTCTCTCATCCCAACCCCTTACAAGTAGGTTTCACAAAAAGTCTAAATGCTGTCAGTATTGCAAAGCCGCTGTTGTAAACTTATTGATAATCACATGCTCCTATATTGGATTGGCAACTCAGCTCCAATAGCAGCTATTTTCAATGCTTATTTAATACAACGTGTTGCTGAGCGAGTTGGTCCATCCCTGAATTAGAAACGTGGCACTAAACTGACGTAGTCGAATACAAGGTACGAGGCACACAGACGCCAACTTGCAACATTTCATTCAAAGAGAACCATGCTTACTTATACATGACTTGGAAAGGAAAAAATAAGAAAACGAAGTTACAGTCGAAAGCTTTATGACAGTACATACAGGAGTGATTGCCGCTCAATACGTCAGAGCGCTCTGGCGAGGGGCTGGCGTTCTCCCGCAGTTTGTGCGGTTGGGGGGCGCACTCCCTGAAAGCGCTTTATTAGGGAGCTGCCTGCTGCATTAGTTACATCACGGAGGACCACATATTTTTTTATCAAGGCAATTGGGCAGAAAAACACAAACGGTTTATTGCGTTCACTATATTTCGCACTTTATAAAAAGCCCCTCATCGGCACATGTGTTCTGTGGAATCAGTAGACAAAAGCGCAATCAACCGTTGTCAGGGAGTGGATCCACCAAATGTATGAACTATGGCAGTTCACCATCCGATCGCTAGACAGCTCTGCATGCACTGAGCGACACGCGCTTCGGTGTTTACTGTCATAAAGCTTTCGACTGCACAGTTCAACTAACAAATGTAAGGGGGGGGTTGGGGAGTGACAATCGCTGGTATTTATTTATTTATTTATTTATTTATTTGTTTATTTGTCTATTTATTTAACGATACTGCAGGCCAGTCATTTGGCCCTGGCAGGAGGAGCTACATAGTACACATACAATATAAAGAAGATTAGTAACAACAATCCAGACAACATGAAGACCATAGAAACATTCAGCCATCAAATTGAACAATGTGGGACTCAGCTCTTTCATAAAATCAGCGGATTCAAAAGCAAATAATTCCACTCGGACACTGTTCGCGGTAAAAATGTGTACTTGTGTGCGTCAGTTCTGGCGAAAATTGGCGATAATGAGTATTCATAGCTATGTCTAGTTGTCTGTGAAGCAAAGGTTTTATGCAATTAGGAAGTAATAATTTAGTTTTCTCTACAAGACAGTTGTGAAGAAACCCAAGACGACTAATTTTCTGCGCCTCGACAGTCGGTACATTGTATTTCTTCTGCATTAGTAAGGATGGCGAATAATGCCTTCTATATCCACCAAAAATAAATCTCAATGCCTTTCTTTGAACTCTTTCGAGCTGCATAACATCCTTCTGAAAATGGGGCCCCAAACTTCAGCAGCATGGTCTAGTTATGACCGAAAGCAAATATGTTGTAAGCTATCATCTTAGTATTAACTGGATCTTTTTTAAGTTTTTTAAAGAACCATAGCTTGCGCAGGGCTGGTGAGAAAATATCCAATTTTTTGCTCTGAGCAATTAAGCTTCCGAGAAAGGGTCACGCGTAGGTACTTATTACGGGAAACGTCTAAGACAGGCTGTCGATTTAGTAGATAAGAAAAACAACTACGGCTTTTTTTCCTTGTGGCACGTAAAAGTACAGTTTTCTCCGAATTCAGCGCCATACCCCAACGCATACACCAATGTTCAATTGCCAAGAGAGTTTTTGCACAGGCCTGAAGTTAACAAGACAAAGTGCGCAGTAATGTCATATGCAGTATCCCCTTGAAGTATGATAGGGTGTACACTGGACAAACAGGACGCTGCTTCAATGAATGTGCCAGGGAGCACTGGTTGGCAATCGGTAGCAACATGGGCAGACACCTAGCAGACCACTGCAAGCGCTTTGGGTGGGAGCTATTTCTTGATAAGTCGACCTTTTTAAAAGAGCAAAAAAACAAAAAGCAAAGGGAGGTAATCGGGGCGATGCATATAAGAAGAGCAGGCGACACGTGCTTCAGCATGCCGCACTATTATTAAGTGACAAAAATTCTCCCGCATCAAACACCGCCAATTGACCATATTTAGAGAAAATCCCCAAGTTTGAGTAAGTTTCTGCAAAGGAACGTTTGACATCCCCCTCAATGAAACAGTACGGCTACAAAGGCAAAGCTATACCGCTTTGTCAGAAACTTCGCAGTTGAAGAAAAATCCTGGACCAGGACAAATATTTATTCAGCAGAAAAGTTTCTGAGAAAGCTGTATAGGTTTCTTATGTAACCGAATGGATGTATTGAGGAGGATGTCAAACTTTCCTTCGCATCAAATACATGGAGTAACCGCATAGTCGCTTAACCGCAAGACTGCATAAACGCTTTCAAAGCGCTTGCACACTTTAAACTGTGCAGTTGTCATTCCCGTGTTGCAGACTGTATTGCACGTGAAATATGCAACCAAAATTTGGTTTGTCAACTTCGGGCATGCGCAATTAACTTGCTATGCTTTCACTGGTGTTGCACCTGTGGAGACGAACGGTTGTCCGCCCTTCCCCCGCTAACCTTGTTAGTTTAAATACCTTCATTTGGTTGTTTATGTTTTTGTTAAAAGTCGCGCAAATATAGGTGTGGTTCTCTCCGAATAAGCAGTTGGAAGTTGGCGTCTCTGTCTTTACTAACTTACCTTCGGCAACGTCTGTTTAGCAACACTGTTTCTTTTCATTGAAAACATTGCGTTCTTGGTCTAGCAACCTATTAACTGCGCAGGAGATTGGAACACACTGCACCTCTGTGGCCGGTCAGTGCAATGCTGTTGCCACTCAGCTGTGCTGCAGGGATGGGATGGTGCCAGTGCGCAACAAATATTCCTTGTTCCTTGAGTTAATCTTTTCGGTGATGCTCAAACAGATTGAAATCAGTTCCCTGTTAGTACATTTCAGCATGTTCTTGACAGCTAGGTGTGGAAAATACAGACGACGCTTCTACAGCTGCTCGATCTTCCCTTTGGTGCGGCCTGCCGAGTCGCCCCACAAGCAAAAGAACTCCTGTGAAAGGAGAAGTACACTCACTGGCCATGGCGGGAGGTGGGGGCACTGCTTATGGGCGAAGAAAGGGCCTTCCCCCGCTTGCACCGCCTCGTGCGAAGGTGACATTCTTTCTACACTTGAAGCAATGACGCTGCTGTCATCCGGTCAACATGCGACGTCGATTCTTTTTCGTGACTGCGGCTAGGTTTACTATTCTGTATACGAATTACACTGCGCATCATGACTAAAAAAGTGTTGTGTTGCAATTTGCAAATCAAATGCCTCACAAAACCCGCTGCTCTGCTACCATGAGCTGCCGTCGAAGGAAAACTTCCGCAATACCTTGCTGCGGAACATTTTCCGACAAGGCAGCGACAAGGACAACCAGTGGCAGCCAAGCGCAGGTACCTTGGTGTGTTCGCTTCACTTCACCGCAGACGATTACAAGAAATAAAGGAAACGCAAGTTGCTGCTTCCAGCTGCCAGGCAGACTCAGTTTCCGTCCTACCTACCCTATGTGTTGTCGTCTTGTTCCAAGGAGTGCAGAACTCTGCGTTGCGTCCCACGTGATGCATATACGCAAGCGAGAATTTCAAGAGAACATGCGTTACCGGCAGGTGGGAAAAAAGCAAGACACCCTCGTCTAGAAGAATTCTATGCTGAAAGTTCAGTAAGTGAATACCAGAGGCAAGAAAACATAGCTTCAGGCGAGTCTGTTGAATGTAAGAAACACGGCCAATTGAAAGTTGAAAAATGCGTGACATTTACCCTGGTTGGATGCATTGAAGTGACGAAAAGAAGCGCACACCGTCTTAAGGTGAAAACGCGAAGACTAAACGAAGGCCTGCAAAACCTTCAGCAAACTTGTGTTGAACGTACAGAGAAAGTTCAACACTATGACAACAACCGACGTGTGCAAGCTCTAAAGACCCTTTCTGAAGCCGCCCAAGAAGGGGATAGGTGTGCCAAATTTGTCATGGAACCGATTAGAAATTGTGATAAGGCTCACTAACAATGCAGGAACCCAGGTTGCGGGAAAGTGTTGTAGAAGGAGACGTCTTGTAAAGGTTACGAGCATGTGAGGGGCAGCAAATTCCTCAAGCCGCCGCTTCGAACAAACTAAAAATCTCGTGCGACCTTCTGCAGGGAGACTCCGCTAAAAAAATTACACCATCTTTCCGTGGGAAACCCTGATGAGGATGCGAAGCATCGTGGCGGTTCCGTGTGGTTCCAATGTGTTGCCGTTATGTTGAGTGATCTGGTTTTTACTAGCGCCAGAGGGAATTGCGCGTCCGCGTCAACACCGGTCGCAAAGCACGCAAGTGCTGTTGTGTTACGGTGAGTAGGCGGTGGTTCTCGAGGCGCCGAAACTCGTCCATCATGTTCTTGTCGATGTTGTCTCTGTGGTAGAATCGGTAGTCTCCGCCAGCTTTGGTGAGGTAAAGGTTGTTGACATTGGTGCGCCGGCTGAGAGCAATGTACACGCCCTCCTCTTCGTAGCTTTGTCTTCTCGTTCTTCTTCTTCTTCTTCGGCGGTTCCCCTACGAGAATATGACGACGGTGATTGAACGCGAACCGATCTTGTGATGGATTCTTTGGTTGGCCAATCCCTAAGGGCATCCTGCCACAATCAGCATCAAAGGCGCTGCGGACGGGGCTGGTTGAGCTGCAATGCGCGTGGCGCTTCCCGCCACAGCTTTCCCACGGGCAATTCAGCATCCCCCTGTAAAGTTTTCAGTCCGTCGTTTCCGTTGACGTTCAGCTTCGCGTGCCTTCGTTGTATCAGTAGCTTCCTGACGTAGTTTGAATGAGTCAAGGACATAAGGCGGGTTCGTAGCACTTGCTCCTGTCCCGGATTTGTAGCGTAGTGGGAAGAGCACCGCGTACCTCCTGTTGCGGCCAGATAGTCGTGAGATCGAAACCGGGCGCCGCTAACTATTTCTTTTTTTTATAGTGTAGTATCGCGGAGCTGTGTGTGTAAGGAGGAGAGTTGCGCATGCGCATTGAGCGTGTGGACAGCGCCGCCATCAACGACGGAGGACCAGGCGAGCCTAGGAAATGCTCCGCATTTAAAAGCCTAATAAAGGAATGGCTTCAAGTGGAGGACTAGCTTGCGGTCACTAAAAGAGCCATAATGCAGCCTGATTATTGACGAAATGTCAATACAGCAAAAAGTAATTTATGACCGTCAAGTCTACAAAATTTTCGTCATTGTTTATATCGGCTGTGAGCCTCGAATCGGCGGTGCCACTGAAATAGCCTGAAGGCTCCTTTGATTTTTCACGCGGGGACTTTCGGCAGCTTACGTCATCCCTTTAGGGTATTTTTTACCAGGAACCTGAAGCATGGCTGGTTCCATAACCATATTTTAGTGTGCAGAACTCTGTGGAAGAGGCGGGGCTCCTTATTATCTCTTTTGTCACGGACAACTACCAGACAAACAATGCCATGTTTCGAAGCATGTCGCACGACAACACACTACAGGCATGTTGTGCTGCATCCAGTGCGGGATAATGACCCATCGTTCCTTTTATTTCACCGAACCACCTCATCAAGATCCTCAGAAAATATCTGCTAGAGAGAGGAATGTTTGACAAAACGCAGAAAGTTAGGGAAGTTTTTATTATCAAGGCCCCCTTTGAGATCCAACAAAAGTTGTCAATTGTAAACTCAGTTCGACAACTAAGCCAATTGAAGGTTGAGCCAAACAATTTGGAAAAAATGAAGCTGTCCAACGCAACCTAGATATTTTCGCCTGTCGTCATCAGCAGCGAGAAGTTCTTTCAGAAAAGCACAAAGCTCATGAACAGGGTTCAGAATCGAAAATTCCGGTATAAGTTTTCTTTTGCGGAACCTTAGCTCTCGCAGGGCTGATGAGAAAAGACCCAATATATGCTCTGACCAAGTAAGCTGCCGAGTAAGAGTCACACCTAGGTACTTATACTGGGAAAATTTTTGTACAAGCTGTCGATCTAGTAGATAAGAAAAAGAACTAGGACATTTTTTCCTTCTGACATGTAAAGCTACAGTTTTCTCCGAATTCAGCGCCATACCCCAAGGCATACACGAATCATCAATTGCCATGAGAGTTTTTGGACGGGCCTGAAGTCGAGAAGACAAAGTGCGCAGCAATGTCATATACAGTATCCCCTTCACGTGCGATAGGGTTTACATTGGACAAACAGGACGCTGCTTCAATGAATGTGCGAGAGAGCACTGCTGGCTATCGGTAGCAATGTGGGCAGACACCTAGCAAACCACTGCAAGCGCTTGGGTTTGAGCTACTACCGGGGAATAGGACCTTTTTAAAAGAACCAAAATAACAAAAAGTAAAGGTAGGTAATCGGGGCCATACTTATAAAAAGAGCATCCTTATAAAATTCATTTTAAAACGAGAGAGAGACTAAACATGTTTATTGTTTCTTATTAAAGAGTCCTTAGGGTGGCATCCTTATAAAAATAAAGTCAGTGCCCGACTTTCTTTAACTTGACATTTTTTTTAATTCTTTCGCTCGCGGTCAAGTGCAGTTGCAGGACGACGGCAAGCGGTGAACGCAAGATCCTACCGTATCTGCTGAGCAATAGCACACACATATGCATAGGCCCAAAGTAAAATCGGCTATTTTAGAGACATTGACTTGAAACGCGACCGCCGTGAATGTACTTGCTCAATAGCACATGCATTTTTAATATCTGCTACCATGTGGCAGCACGCCAAGGGAATGGCAGGGAAGTCTTATCGGCCGCAGCAAACTCCGCTCACAGCCCCCATAAAGTGCAGGAAATCGTGGCCAAGTTTGCTTCGCGCGATCACACCAATATGGTGTTAGACAGTTTTTTTTCTGGTTATCGGAGACTAAAGTGAAAGCCCATAAGAGCAGGCTAAAGATCACGACGAAGGCGCGAAATACCGGTCGATGAGCCATTGCCCGTTTCTGACGTGGTTGAAACGTCACGAAATAAATGGATGGGAAGAAGCATATAGGCATGCCAGCTTTATTTATTTATTTTTGAGCAAACATGTTATCGTTAGTCATACAACAAAAGCCGACATATCTACAAAACGCAAGACCTTACAGTTAACACAAAATATTATTCAGCCCTATGTGTACCTTAAAAAATCGTTTTACCTTGTATCCATGTAACGAGGAGAACCGGGCTTAAAGGACTGGGTTTGTTATATTAAGAACGTATTTGGAGAATATATGCATTAAATCAATGCATCGGCTACCGAGTTTCTACGTAGTCGTAGACTTCGAATGGTGCTTCGAACATTCAAAATATTAGGAGCGGATTATTTCTGTTGGCAGCGTTGGGGTAATGGGAACTATTAGGGACCCTAAATGAGCCAGTCATTCTGTACGGACTGCATTTTTGTTAGAAGCGCAAAACGAAGTAGTGTGGCGGATTGCCATTTAGGGTTTAGGGGAACGTCACAATTACTTGTGAGTTTTAAAACAGTCAGAAAAAAGCCGCATATCCTGGTCAAAACAAAAAACAAAAAAAACAAAAACGGTATTTGATTTTCTCGAAAAAAAAAATTGAGGTGGAGTTGAACCACCGACCTACAGAATGAGAAGCAGATTTACGGAACCGCCTCTCACATTAATAGAGAACAGTTAAACAATACTTACAATCTAGAATGCCAAGCTTTGTCATCTACGGGAATTCTAGAGTATGCTTCGTTATGTCGTATCGAAAAATTCTCCATTTGGTAACTGTCATTCCTCACGCACCGATCTGCAGACGAACAACAGAAATTCGAACAGCGTTTGTTATATAATACAGAAAGATCTACCGCATCTCCACGTTATTTTCAAAACAAGCCAAGGTAGCCACGAATTGAATGGGATGCGCTATTTAAATTTAAGGTAGCTGGTGTAAGAGGGACAGAAATTGGTTCGAGTAATCTGCAGAGGGAACAAATTTCACTAAAGATTTTATTGAACTTAGCTAAGAGCTCACTGGCATTCAACTCACTGCGGGTTGGAACTATGAGGGAGATAACCGTATATGGTAGTCGAAATGAAAGGATAGAAGGTGTTAAAAATGTATGTGTCTGCCACAATGGCTGAATTGCCCGCACAGTACACACCACAAATGTTGGTCTAGCGCTCAGCTGCGTGTGGGGTTCAGCCTTGGAGGGAACGATGAACCGACGAGACCAGCTCGAGAACTGCTGAGCCGTCCACGGTGTTGGAGCTTGCTGGGAAATGAATCAACCAGATGAACGGGTACTGGATAGCTAGAGCTTGCGTTCTACGGCAGGCCGCAGGACGCACTACAGCGCCTATTGCAACATGCCAGATCGAAGGGCTCCATGTGCATGGCTGGCGAAGACCGCAGATACAAATCCCCAGCGAGTAGATGAAATGTAACAAGGCTTTAAAGTTCGGTGCAGGCGATAAAATTCATGGGAACTAGCATCGAAGATAATGGTGGAAGCCTTCCATGAATTTGCTAATAGCTTTTGAACCGAAGTACCGGGGTTGAATTTGTCTCAAGGTAGCCAATTGGTGATACATTAACTGTTCTTTTTCGTGATTCGGAAACGGTATGTTGAACTGCTAAATACTGGCCCAAAATCTCGAGTGTTCGCTGACTGTGCCCCGTTTTTGCACATTGGTGACGCGCGCTAACGCGGTTGGCGCCGTGCGATACCGACATGTAAATTCACCGCGGGCACGTTGTACAGGTTGGGCTACTCGAACCTCATTGCGACAAAGGGTATCGTGTAGCTACAACAACGCGTCCCGTATAATCGCTGTAGTTGTAATGAATATTTAGGCACAGAAGTCACACGGTCGCTCTGAACGAAATGTTATACCTTTAAGGTGGGATAAACCTTGACACAATATATAACTTTATAGTAAAGTCACAATCATCACCTTGGGTTTAGAATGAAAAAACAGTTTCGACTCTACAAACCAAACGAAGAACAATACAACTGATAGGTAAAGATTGGAAAAAAAGAGACGCTGAGCAGTCTAAGCTAAATATTCTGACGTTTCGTTTTGAAGCAGGGAATACTGGTTAACAATGAGTGCGTCTCCAGAAGCAGGTCCTTTAAGTGGGCCTGAGTTGTCGCAGCGCAAGCGCGTGCGTAGATTGGGTGTATATTTCCGACGTTACGATCGAATATTAGATGTGGTGTGAGTGATTAGCCCAATTCGAATGTCGCCGTGATTCTGTTATTTTTAAAGCAAAGCTTTCTACCTATACCACCCAACGGGTTCGTCGTGGCTTTAGTGTGACAAGAAATTGCCAACCAGGCTAAGTAGAACTACTGGCACCGCTAGGGATTGAACGTTTGCCCGAAGAAAAGCGGAGCTAGAACCCGTCGGCTTACGACGAAGCTGCGCCCGCACGTGTGGGACGGGGTTACAAACGGCTTTGAAGGGGGAGGGCAAAGTTTGGAGGCACACATGAAACAATAGTTACGGGGAGGCAGCGAGAGAGATGACGCAGTAACCGCCCGCGTTCTCACCCTCCGAAAGACAGTCCTGTACGTTTACTCTTTCGCACGCTCTTCGCAATGCGCAGGCACCCTTGCTGAAGCCCGTGCCTGCCCCCTCCCACTCCGCGCCCTTCAGCGAGCCCCCAATCACGTCAAGCGGCTGCATGGGGATCGAGAGCGAGGCCCCCTCTTCGCACTGCTAGGAGAACGACCTCACTTCTGTAAGTCTATATAGAATGTAGACTTCTGGCCTGGCCGTTTTCTGTCATGTTCTCGAATTCATGGAATAAGATGGGGTGAAATTGTTATTTTGTTCGTGCGAATATTTTGTTGTCCAACATTAAAATTCAGACCGCAATACGCAAAAGACCGAAGCTACTTTTGTTATCTAAGCTGCCATTAGGAAGTAGTGGGCAGATGGCACGGTACAAATTGGTGTCTGCGAGAAAACCGCCCTATTTCAGTGCTTCGTTTTTGCAGCTTGAACGTTTGTCGCCGCGGTGTTTTGCTGCTGGGCTCTTTGTTGCAGGCTGTTTTTACGTTTCGCACTTTTGATGGTCTGCTTCGTTGTCGCGTTCGCTTTTGTCGCCGTAATTTTTTTGTCATTATTCTCTTGTGTCGCCTGCTATGACCCACTGGAAAGAAATAATTTCCGCCACCAGTGCTTCTAGATAGTGATTATCGTGAGTGCTAATCAACAGCCTTCCACAACTTTTGTAAACAAATTCCAAAAACGAGCATTATACATAGAATGCAGTTAAGCTGTTTTTACACCAAGAAACCAGCGCCGAAGAGTTCGCAGTTACATTTAGACAATTTTTTTTGCAGAAAAAAATTCACTCCCTAAAAACATCTAAGAAAGCGAGAGATTTGATAATGCACACACTTCAGCATTGTCGACTTCGTTTTGGCTTGCTTTTAAACTTCGTGGCTCCCGTCGTTGTCACCTCTGACTATTCCTGTGCACTTAAACAAACACATATCAGCTCTCAATAGAAGATAAGGTGTTCTTTTATGAAAACTTGCAAATTACGTCTTATTAGCACTGCTTCTGAAAGTTTTATTGTATTATACGTGTGTCAATAAGGTCCCGGTGGTTTCCAAGAAAACGTAGATTTGTAGCTACACATTATGTTTATCAAAATCAAAACGAATGAGGTTCTGTGTGTTATTTTATTGCGTTATTTCTGTAGGAAGAACAGAAGAGCTGGCTATAGTATTTTTACAAAGCTTTAGATTTTGTTTGTACCTATGTTTCCTGCACTGACTCTTCCATACACAGTACGATAATGTACAGATTGCCTTCCAAAACTTGTGTTTCAGAAAAGTAGATGGCACTAGAACGTTTTCTTTGTAATTTCGATAAATCTTGCTTTGTAAGGGTCACAGTCCCAAAATATTCACTTCTAAATATAGCAGCCTGCTAACGCTTTGGGTTCACCTAATTCCGGTTTCTCATAGAAGGATGACGACTTTCTCTGGCTGTGTAGCGCGACATTTGACAGTGAGATCTGCTAGAGATGTATGGACGCAGATGAAACCTCACACAAGTGGCCAGGTCGGTGTCAGTGACTCATACACACACACCCTACCCCTTTCGAAAATTATTACACTACGCTAATACTCGAAGCCAAAGAAACGGTGTTGTTTTTCGGGGGAGTGGGGGCGAATATGGTATGCCTCGAAACAAGCATCTGAAGGATAAGAGCTTTACTCTTTGCATACCTTCAAAATTGCGCTGTAATTACCCCATATTAGCGAAGAGCTGAAAATGTTCTTTACATTTTTACCAGCCTATCTAGACCGAATATATGTATAAACACCCGAATACCCTGGGTACGACCATTTGGGGCCACATTTAGAAATAGTGCAAAAATATATTGACATGACCTTATCAATGGTAACAAAAAATCTTAAAATATTCCTTAAATCTTAAAATCTTAAAATATATTGTCAAGAAGCCAAGGATGATACCATGCTCCTTGCAGTAATATTAATAACAATAATATATTTATCCACCTCTCAAATTTGCAGGACGCGCCCACACTGGTCCAATAAACAAGGTGTATTGAACCAAACCTGCTCTCCGCAAAGAACCTAAAGAATGCACAAGCAACGAAGAAGCAGTCAACGCACGAAGGACAGATGATGACGTGCTCAGATAACAGTCGACGACACTGGTTTTGTAGGGTTTCAGCTGTGAGAATTAATCTTTCCGCGTTAGCCTTTGTGGAACCGTCAAGCTTGGTCGAGGATATTAGCAATCAAAAAAGGACACAACAGTCTATTGATAACAGGGCGACACAGTGTCTCTATCAAATAAGAAAGCCTGTGCGGCATACAAAATAAAGGAAAGTACACACGCTTTATTTCGAAAACCGATCACACATGCCGCAGACACCAGACGGTGAAAATAAAACACATAAGCAAACAAAACAAACAGTGTGGTTCGCTGCAATATCTTGTTTGTGCATTTGCTTTATTTTCATCGAAGTGCAGTTGTAGGATTTCCGGAGGGTCGGTTTCGAAACTGTTTAATGCAACGAGCAGATTTTGATAATCGAGCATTCACGAATAAGTTCTAATATGTCGGAACCCTTCGCTGCCAACACAATTGGCCATTATAGCTGATTAAAAAATTTTCAAAAATGAAAGTGTAATAATGCCATGAAAAAATCTGCACCCAATGTTTTTTTTCATGTTTGAGAAGGGAAAAGAAAAGAACATGCAATTTCAAAGTATTGCCTACTTTATTTGCACGTCCAGATCCGTTTTGAATATTTTGTGGATAGTCCAAACCTGCTGTCGCAATGAAAATTTTGTAGGCAAAACTACAGGTTTTCTCCAGCGCGTCTCTGAGTAAATCCCACATAAAAATAAAAAAAGTAATTCACGATTGTGTTGAATATGTTCGCTCCCAATGCATTATGTATTAGCACGTGACCCCTATTCACGGCTCCGCTGGCTAACAGCCTTCACCGGCGGAATGGTATTAGAGTTTTAGGAAACTTCACGTCCACATAGAGTAATAGTTTTCCTGCTTTTACGACCGTCTTAGGGAACCTAAATGCCGTACAAAATTTCTGGTGACTTTTGTTGCGCTCTCTTGCAGTAGCTATTTATTTTAAATGCTCTCGTTTGGAATTCCGTGATTGCTTAGCGTCGCAGTTCCTGCTGCTTTCCTCAAGAGCCTTACCGCACACATGTTGAAGTACGGTCCAGGGTATAAAAAGATTTCGTGTAATAAACGCAATGGCGTAGCAACATTCGCCCTTGCATTTTTGCAGGACGTGGTGGGTATACTGTCACCTGGAGCATCGTGAAAAAATTTGAAGGGGTCAGACGGGATTAAATAAGGTCCCTTTTTTACTGATTTTATATCATTTTCAGGGTGCCCAATTAAGGAATAATTCATACAACTCCGATGCAATGGTGACACATGTCGAGCAATTTTTGATTAAACAAGATTAGATATCCTAAAATCTTAAATTATTGATCTGCATGCATTATAAATGCAATATTCCTGCTTAACTAAGCTTTTGAGGAAAATTTATTTCAGCAAATGTATACATAATTTTGTTAAACTTCTCTACACGCTTGAAAACATTTAGTGCCTCAATGTAGGGTCCTAAAGTCTTTTTTTACATGAGCTTACATTTCCATAGATTACTAATCTGTGGGACACTACTGAGCCACAGCATTTATATATATACAGTCTAGTCCACTTATAACAATATCCAAGTGCCAAGAAAATCTCATCGTTATAACCGATAATCGTTATAAGCGGGTCGAGAAAAAAAAAGCCACAAGAGAGATCAAAACATTTTATTAGCATGCAAGTGAGGTAGTGCAAGTACTCGTTTGCAGAAAAGCCATAGTCAGTCCGCTTTGACTGCTTCACTCGAAGCTGACCCACATCTTTTTCGAGAGCATGTAATTGCTCCACATAGCTGAGCGGGAGGTCCTTCGCGAAAATAAAGTCCCGTAGGGACTGTATCAATCGTTGGGCCTCGTGCGATGACGGTACCTGGGTAGGCTGCTCAGCCACGTCGTCGTCGTCGTCGCTCTCACCGCTGTCCGCTGCACCACGCACACTCGCAACGATCGCCTCGTCACTGAGGCACTCGGACGTTTCCACACCATCGTCGGCATGGAGAATATCATCGAGACCCGACGCGTCTTCGTGAAGCGCCGACCATAACTGTGGCACCCCTTCATCGTCGGGTGCTTCTGTGGCCTCCCCTGGGATCGCTTTCTCCTCGCCTGCTTCCTCCTCGTAACGCATTTTCGCATTTTCGGCGCGCGCGGTAAGCGGATTCAATCGCTATATCCGATATCGCGGCTCGGGAGCATCGTAATAAGCGGGTTATTTTACCATACAAAGCATACAAAATTGAACGGTGCAATCGTTGTCCATCGTTATATCCGATATATTGTTATAAGCGGTATCGTTATAAGTGGATTCGACTGTACATACATACATACAGAATAAAATAGAAGCAATGAGCCCTGGTTATTGAGTAGTTAGTAGATATCGGTTAAAATAGTGCATTGTTTCAAATGAGTGTTGCTGTTGAATACTCGTAGCGAAAACGTAAGCCTAGATGATGTCTATGGCCTTACAGTAGTGTGTCTCAGAAGCTTGTTTGCAGGAAGTGCGAGCTTATTGATCACGTGTTATTCATTTTCGAGAAGAAAGTGGGCAGGCGCCCGAAGCTGAAAATTCTGCGTCATTGATGGTTACCAATGAGCCAGGTTGCGAACGACTGCCGGTGGCTTGATGTCGCTTGAGTGAAGGTTGTGTTAACGACACTCAATAGAAATGATGTATTACTGTTAGCTCCTTTTAACTGTTAAATGCCCATTGTCATTTCTGGACGAGACACATGTATTCATACAAATAAAAATTAAGCATACTCCCAAAAATGACATCGCAAGATATGCCGACAAGAAGGGGCAAAGCGTGATCTGTAGCTTCACAAAAATGTCTCACCTCTGTCCGCCCGGGTAACAGGATTTGTATGGGATGAATAAAGCCACATCACATACATTCAGCCCAAGAGAACTTATCTGAAAGGAGTCTTTCTCGCCTTCTGGAGGAACCTTATTGACGATGTAGTTGCATAGTCAACACGAAGAGCTATCCAGCTTCTTTAAAATGCTGGACATAGGAATCTTAAAAGATAAGCAGGCAGAGTCGTTTAAGTAACAGATTTATATGTTGGTGCTTTCAGTTGTGTACAAAATCCGCCATGCGGTTATGCACGCACTACAGACCTTCCCTAAGGGTGATCGGCTCAGACGCTTCAGACCATCGCCCATGACTAGACTAGAACCTTAAGCCCAAGAAACCAAGGCTTTGGTGTTCATTATACGCACTGAAAATTGTCAAGTTTTGATTCATAGATACATCAGCAGGGTATTTTCGTATTCCAAAGAAATCAGCAGATGACTTGTGTCCTGAATGTAGGACACATTTTACAATCGGAGCACCTTAGGACCTCCCTATGTCCGTCGGTGACCATGCGCATAGCATTTACAATCGCAAAAAAAAAAATACACAGGCACCGCCAGGATACGAGCCTGTGTCTGGTAGACCAGACAAAGATTGTGTCAGTCGTCTTACACACTGGGCTACCACCTTTTGTTTTGTCTTTATTTCCTTTTTTTAAACATTTTTACAAGTCAGCGATTTAATAAAAAGCGCCTGCCATGTTTTGGCTGGCGGAAACTATTGTAAACATCAAATGATGTCAATTTTTGAAGCACTGGCAAAATTCCCGCGTCAGGATTTTCCACTTCGTACAACTCGCACAGATAGTTCACTTTTTCCCTGAAATATGCGCTCACAGTTTGCGCATTGACATCCGCATGGCGCACCGCCATTCGAGAGCGCCAGATACTATACAATCCTTAAAGCATGATCATATCATGCGGTACATCGTCTTCATTGTTTACACTGAGGAACCTCATTCCACAGGGTGTCACCGGATACTCCTTCTTTAGGGTTCTCATGAGGACGTCCCAAAAGAAAATGGCATCCCAACAGTCTATAAACACATGTTCTGTAGTTTCAGGTTTTTGACAAAGAACGCACAAGTTGTTCCAAGCAACAAAAAGACCTCGCTCTTCCATCCATGTTTTCACAGGGAGTGTGTTGGTGTGCAATTTAAAAAAGGTTTTCACAGAGGCTGGGATTACCATAGCTTTCACCCTGGACAACACATCCTGTCCTCGGCCTGCAGAGTACACTGCTCGGTACAGAGGTACAGGAAAGAGAATTTAATTCACGGCCTACAATTAGAGGTTATCTGAAAGAAGTGGTTGACGCAGTTAGATTCCTTTCTGTGCGTTTTTCTTTGGATTATCTCTCAAATGTTTCCAGGAAGGGTTTGGAAAAAAAAAAAAAAAGCACTGGGCTACCACCCCATGAATTAGCACCCGAGAGTGAAACAGCTTACTCCCTCACCAGTTAATAGTGGGGAGTACATTAGGACGTTCCAATGTCCGTGCGCGTCTATCCGCACGCAGACAGCCATAGAGCGAAAATATAGGCAGAAACAACCTAAAAAGGCACAAGAGCACCCCAACACACTCGAAATCAGCCACAAACATAACCTAGCGACGAGAAAGCGCGCAAAAACACCGGTGTAGTGAGGTTGTGATAAAGTTTTAAGTCGCAGTGATGCACGGAACTACGCTAGATGGCACTACGCGTAAAGACGACACGGCGCCGCAGGGCACTGCGTATATAAGCGGGTTCGAAAAGCGCACCACCTCTTCGCGCCATGGACGGAAAGGAATGCAAGAAGCGTCACGCTACTGCTCAACGTTTACGAAGACAACGACCTTTCCGGAATACGAAAGCGCGGAACGCAAAGTCAAAGCGACTAAAATCGAATGACGGCCACGGCGCAAATCTGATGTCACTTGGGGCGCAAATTTGTTACCATTTCGACTCCCCTTAGTCCACACACTCGCCATCATGCACGGACTGGCGATGCTGCCATTTTTTTGCTTCTTTCCACAAAATAAACCACAGAAGTACCGCTATTTCATTCAACAAATGTAGGTGAAACTACAGAGAGTTGAGGCTGGAACGCTGTCACAGCGTTCCAGCCTATCATAAAGGCTGGAACGCTGTGACAAATCAGCCCCACCTCCATGTTTGGCGACTGAATCGAGGTTGTACCTTCTTTTAGTCAATATTTCTCGATATATCTACAGATATACCAGTGTGCCGAACGGAAAAATATACTAGTTCTTTTACGGTTCAGGTTAAAGCAAATTCTTTTTGTTGCGGTGCAGTTCTGGTTTGACCAGATCACGTACCGAACCGGTTCGTTGAGGTGAATTAGCAGCTAAGTGAGAAAAAATGATTTATTAGAATAAAATCATAAAAACACAATACAGACGAAAAATCAAAATGCTGGAGTTTCCCCAAAACAGTGGTGCAATTCAAAGCGAGTTTTCAACAATTCAGCGAGGTATGAGGAAAGCAAATGAACTAGTGACGATTTACTAGCTACTTTCCTACCTATACCGTATATTGTCCTAGGGTGTACATACAGTTACTGCCAAGATATGTGATGGTGGGATCTATTTTCTATGCTATCTGTTTTGATGAAATCAAAATCTCCACAATGAGTTCCCCATCACGGTAACCATCAAAGCCTAGAGCTATGCCTGTGTACTGGCACGTTTAAATACCAGTGGTTGATATTAGCGGTGTAATACCAATTGCAGCGTAAGAAAGTATCCTACAGCATCCACGTAAATGCTACCAATAAAATTGATTATTTGGTCACCTAGAATAGTTTGCTAGCTCACTTTTGTTAAAAGTAGGCTTTAGTAAACCCTCAATCATGCCATTATTGCTCTAATCCCTAGAACACATTTTTCGATCGCTATCAGGGATGTGTACGTCACAATGAATATGTCATTCTTACATCTGACCCTTAGCCACCATTCGTTTTGCAACATTGCGTAATATTACAACAGATTATGCCATTACAAACTGGAAGGCAAATTGGACGAGGGAAGCACGAGATGAAACTTTTTTTGGGAGAACGTTCTTTAATTCGTCGACAGCAGTACTCCCTCTCTGGAAAGAGTTGCAGTAGCAGTCGAGTAGCGAGTTGGGAAGTTAGTAAAACTGCACCCCCGAAAACAAACCATACCTGAAAACTTCAGAACAAGCTGAAGTGATGAGCGCTGGACGAATGGTACAGTGTGGGACCAGCCTGCCTATCATGCATGTGTTAGGTGCTTTAAGGCTATTTTCTTATCCAAGGTAGTGTACCTGCAAGGTCGAGGGATGCAGTTGTTTTTTTAAAAAAGGGATTAGCTTACCGTATTCCGTGCTATACCAACTATATTTATGTCTGCTGAAAACACGAACTTTTTCTCTGTACCGTCCTGAAAAAATGATAATTATACAGCAAAACGCGCCACTCGCTTTCGTCGCATTGATGACACGATGTGCATACAGCAATAGCCGCCCTTTCTTGTTTTGCTTATTCTATTTTTCTTGTTTTGTGGGTATAATTTAAAATCATGTGAGGTGCCTTTTCCTTTTTGTTGTTTTTCCGTGGAAAGACACTTTTAAAAATATTGTCACGTTTGATGCCCTGTGTGATTACCTCTTCTCTGAGGCGCAGCTTATGTAGCAGAGCGGCAGAGTAGTTTGAACCATTACGGGTATATTTAAGGTCCGTCTACATCTATCGTATCCCGTCTATATCAGAAAAAACGGTGGCGTAGAACGGTGATGTAACCCTCATACTTCGTGCTAGCCGATAATGGCTTAGCCACTGAGCAACTCCTGCGGCTCACACTCGTCAAGTATTTACACTTTCCGGTGTGCTAACTTTATAACCAGTTTACGAGATCAAAAAAGTGCGCACTTTTCGGGTGTTGGCATTAGACGTTGCGCAGTGGAGCGCCATTGCAGCCTGATTGCTCCTACAAAATCGCAGCGCGGGGAGGACAAACTTGTTTCATATTGCGTGCAAGTTGCGTGCAGCAACATACCATTGCTACATTGGTGCAATTTCCTTTTATCTGTTGCGACTTCAAAGAAAGCTTTGATAGTGTTTTGATCGGTCTGGAGGGAAAAGCACGTGAATAGGCACAAAATTGATACGTGATCGAAAACGTCCTGACTGGAATTGACTGCCCATTATCAACAACAGATATTCTCACCGTTTTGTCGTGAACCGCTAACCGTTATTTATTTTGCGGTGAGTTGCAGTTTGGGTTCAGCGTCCTCACAAAATAACGGTTCGGGTTCAGTTCCGGCCAAAATAAAGGTTCAGTTCCGGTTTTCGGTTCGGTTCGGTTCCGGTTCGACACCCTCGTATATACAGAAGAAAAGGCCCACAGTCTACAACACCGGAGGAGAAATGGGGGAATTAGGCTTTCTACACTACTATTAGTGAGGAAGTGAGGTTACTATTTTAAGTTCATATAGCAAAGAACGTGAAGAAAAACGGGCGTCGAGAGTTTCGACGAACCCACGCTTTCCAATTAGATCTCGGATGCCTTGCCAATTCGGCTGTATTGGCGACTCCGTTCTCTGTCACTTCCCGGGATATTTATCATACCGCAATTATGTATGGCCCCTGGAGGTGGTAGCGAGCGCCATTCTGACAACAAGGGGGGAGGTGGACATTCCTTTTTAGTGTCGGGTCGTGACTCGCATGTCTGAAGCCTGTCACAAGCAGTCGAGTGACAGGAAGTCCTCTTATGGCACTTTTCGGCCCCAAGGCTGCCAGAAGCGAGGTCGTCGCCATGCTTTGCAAAATAGTATGATTCAAAATGAGGGGCTTGTTGAGAAAATGCAGAAGGAAACGCCGCCGTCGAGAACGCCAAAAGAGGCATAGGTGAATGGTTAGGCATTTTACTGCAAATATTGACTAACGATTCAAATTTGTATTGGAAAGGAAGAGAAAAAAACGCGCCCAGAATGGGCACCTGAACCTCGTCTTCCAATGAGGTGCCTGATGCCTCACCAATTCGGTTGTCTGGGCGAATGTATTCTCCGTCACTTTAAATACACCAGAAAGTCGTGGAGAACACTATACCTCACATAGCCGTCGACCTTCGCCCAGCTGCGTAGGCTGAGCCAAGCCTCTCCTAGCTTTGACGTAACGTCACTGACGTGCAGACTTCGTGGCGCTTCGTGTCACCGCGCCGAGCACACCATTTAGACTCCCGCAAAACATGGGCCTGCCCAAAAATATGTAACACCCAAGGGAGAAGAAATGCAGCGTGAACGCCGTCCTGTCGCTGCTTGATAACATATGAGACAACTTTGATTCAACCCCGAAAGTCGTGCCGAAGCAGCCGCTCCTAAATGGCGGCGAAGAGGGGAGGATCCCCAGTACCACGCTCGTGATGCGCTCGAGGTGCGCAATCCTCGGAAAAATAACCGCGGACTTCAAGTGATGGATAACTTCCAACATCAATCCCGCAAATACATGGGCGCCGCGAACGGCCGGTTCCAGTGCCAATTCCGGAGCACCGAGTTTGGCCGCAGCTGTCGCGTCTGCGATAGGCTGTGGTTTGCCAAAAACTTGGCCGAGTTCGAAAACCTAACACAACTTAGCAAACCCTAGCCAAACCTATCAAAACGTAGCAACTAGCAACAGCAAAACAGGCTACGTCGACCCAGATCCGCTGTTTCTCCAGCCTTGCACCACTAGTGCACGTTTCGCAATTTTTTTCTGCGTCGTATTCTTTCTAGACTATAGGACATCTGCGAGACGTTGCACCATACTATTGGTATCGTAGCAACTCATTTACAAAGTATTACCCAGTTGAATGTTACATGTGGCTGCAATCAACCTCAAACTAACCAAATTTCTGATCTCAAAATAACCAGGGTAACGCAGAATCAAAACCGGTCAGGTTTATTAGAAGCACAAGTTATAATAGTCATTTTTTGCAAAGCACAAGGCTACCAGATGAAGAAGGGCCTCAAAACATTCCTTACGGTGTTGTTAATGCAAAAGTATTCGCCTTGATGTTTGCTATAATTATTATCAACATGATCGCAGTGATGATGATGATGTAAGCTCTCGCGCCGCCTTGTGTGCCGCCTAATTGCCCTCTAGGCCTGCATGGCCAGGGGCCCAGATGGGTTCCACCGAGATAGTGGGTGGCTTTTGCTGGTAAATTTGGAGCGCATTACAGGAGATATTTCATCGTGCCAAATATTGAATGACCAGTTTTAGAACCTGCGATTATTGTTATATCTTGTGGCCGAGAAGTGAGAGCCAGAACAATTGCCATATCTTCCGTCTTAGTTGGGGAATCAGCGCGGATAGTGGTAGAATTACCTGGGGTTGAGTACGGATGGTTGATAACTGCCACAATGTAGGCATCTTAGTTTCTGTATTGTGCCGCATCTGGGTAGACGATTACAGGCCGGGTGGGCAGCTGTCGGGCGAGCGCTCGGGCCCTCGAGAGTCGCCGTGGTGCGCTGTAAATCCGACGAACATGCCTTGGCAAAGGCGGAATGGTAAAGTGGTTTCGGATATTTGTCGGGAGGGGCCATGCCTCTTGAACCAGCTATGAGGCAGGGATATTGTGCACCTTCAGTATTTCTCGTCTTGGTCGCGAGGGCTCTAGGCGTTCCCGCTCTGAGGGGAACTGCGCCTCGATTAGCTGCTCAGCAATATTGCACACCCGAAGATCATTAGGTAGGGAAAATAAATCATAATGAGGTAGCTGCAACGCTGCCCTGTAGGCTTTACGAATGAGGCAGTTGATTTTAGCGAGTTCCGTTTTGCTTGCGCGAACAAGGAGACAAGCTTGTACAGGCATTTTTCAGCAGTAGGCCTCTCTATACCTTGCCAAACAAACGTACGGAAAAGATATTTTTTCAAAAAGCCAAAACAAGAACAGGGATGGAAGGAGGTATGTTTCGGCAATATCTTCTCCTTCGTTCGTGGAAATTTTTCAATGTTAAAAATTGTAAGGCCACAGTACTCACTAAGCTGATTTATACTATTATCCGTTTTCTAAGATGTAGTAGGTGACTGTACGCAGACGAGTGACTATACGGTAAGCATGGATTATGCGGGGGAAAGCTGCCCAACTGGTGGTGTAGTAGCGAGGGGCCTGGGGGTCGTGACGCCGGGTGCCAGGTGCCCGTTGGGGGGTGAAGGGTGTCAGATATCGTCACGGGACATATCGGTGGGCCCTACCAAAGAGCGCCATGACCAGACCAGAGACGACGGCGACAAGACGGGATATGACCAGTCGATGTTGCGTGTCCCCCGCACTGTGCTCGGACGTGGTTCTGAACTCTCACCGGCTTTTTATTGCCTTGCGGACACCGCTGCTACGGGGTAAGTGTTAAAAAAACTTATCATCATCATCTGTGGCGGCCAGCGGTTCTTTCTCATGCTTTGTTCATCTGCATCGTCGCACTGCTCGTTTGCATAATCATCCTCTCCACCCAACAGCTTCTACCGGGAAGGTCGCCGTCCACCGCGGGGTGATGTCACGGGACATATAGGTGGGTAATACCACACAGCGCTATGACCAAAGACCAGTGACGATAATGACAGAGGTAGGAGCTGGCGCCCCTTGCGCTGGCTATCTGCATGTATACAATGTAAACAGATTGTTCGCCTCCTTCATGCTCCTTGTCATCTGCTCTGCCGCCACGTGACAATATGTCTGAAGACCACTCTCTTACCGCAACCCTGACTAGGCTGAAAAGGTAAAGAATGCTACGGTACCAGCATCCCGAGCTCATGAATTCGGTGTAGAAGACGTGTAGAGCCGCAGAATTGTCGGCTGCAGTTTTACGTCCATCATACGTAATAACTGCGCTAATGTACGGGAGAAAATGTTTTATTTGCTAAATGGCCAGAAAACTACTCGCGCCGCGCATTCTCGGAGCTGGATTCGCCGAAAATACCCCCGTAGCTCTTCCGTTTCTACCCACCGCGGTGGCTGGATGGTTGTTAAGGCGTTGTACCTCCTAGCCAAACGACACGGGTGCGGTCCCTGCTGCCGTGGGTGCTTTTGGAATGCAGGTAAAGGAAAAGTTCTGAACAAGAATGAACACGAAAAGGCATGTGTGTCCAGATTGGCTCACAATAAAATCCCGCGTGGTCAAAATTATTCCAGAGCCTCCTTCTGCGGTGCGCGTAATAGGGCAAGTGCAGCTGTGGGAGGGGTAAGCTTCAAAAATATAAAAGAAAGAGAACCTCTTGGGTTTAACTTCTGTTCTGTCGGCGCTGCGACGAGGAATAAAAATGGTAAAAGTGAAGGTGCCTGTGTGGGCGTTCAGCCAGCGCGCCGAGCACTTGCGTTTACGACTAAGCGCGCCTGAATGGAGCTGGTGCCAAGTTCACACAAGTGACGCCGTAAACAGACGCGTTGCGGCCGAGGACTATGTTGGACGAGTGTCCCGAAATCAGGGATGGAAGCACTTCGATGGAAGTACTTTTGAAAGTTGTCTGCAGATTTGCGACTTACGGCCATGCATTTATGGTACCTCTAAAGAGACAGAGAAAGAGACAAAGAGAAAAAAATTGGCTCCATTTAACTCTGTGAAGGTGGTTGGACTGCAAAGGTGTAGACTACAGACACCAACAACGATTGCCTATGCGGCGTTACTTGAATTCACACATGTAGTGGAACCAATGGCTCTGCCAGACGTTACCTCGGATTCTCATAGGCGGCGCGCGAAACGCAGCGGCGTCGGCCACGGCCGGGCTAGAGTGACCGACGGCAGCGGAAAAAGCTTCATTCGAAGGTTTAACGGGAGGGCAGGACGCGTGGCTATGGCGTCATGAAGATGATTAGTGATTGCTATTGGTATGCCCTTTGTAGCGGAGTGATGACGTGTCATTTTACAAAAAAGCAAATATACCTGTTTTACACTCTTAGTTTAATACTAGCGTTGCTCCTAGGGCAAGCACAAAAAGGTATTACGCACAAAATACCTATTTTTTAGGTTTCAGGTGGTAGCTGTCCCAGGCAACATACCCCTCTTTGCTTTTTATTCACCAGCGTTCTAATCTTCCTTTTGTCTTCTCAAAGCCTTGAAGTTAACTCCCTCTGTGCTACCCTTAAATCCTAGGGCTTCTGGAAGCCCAATATTTGCGTCATGTAAAGTTGGATGGATACCCTCGCATTCTGCTACTATGTGCGGCGTAGTTATTCTTTCTTTATTCGCAGATCACGCACACCCCATCATTTTGTGAATACTTCCCCACAAAGCTCTTCGATCGCAAGGAACCTGCTCTAGCCTCAAAAAGCAAAGCACTGCCCTGGGAATTATCGTAGAAATTTCCTTTCTGACGTCCAAATTCTCAGTCCTCTACATCTGTAACGACGTTTTAGCTTCCGTTTTTTCTGTCTTTTTATTCGTTTCTATCTGCCTTGCCTCTGTTTTCGTTACCTTGGCTGTTTTGGGTTCCCCACTGTTCTTTCCGTATTTCATCGTTAGCATTGTAGTCTTTCGTAGCAACTGCGTGTCCACGATATTGGTAACTAAAACCTTAGTTGTCCGTCATCTTTGATCAATTGCTCTGAACCTGAGCTCAAAATATATTTTACTGTGCGCTACTCGAACTTCAAACCACGCCCCGCGGGTATTTATCTGCGCTGCTTCGTTAGGTCTTTTTTATAGCGCGTCTAAGGTCATGCGGCCTACCATTCTCTGGTTCATTTCAAGGCCTGCTAGAACGTCTGACTTTAAGCAGAGCCCTCCATTCGCAAATGTGAGACCCGTAACCTTTACTCCTTTCCACATTCGTCTCACTACTTATTATTTCTTATACCCCCAAAGGGCGCTATGTTTCATTATAGCTGCGTTTCGCTGTCCCTTACCCATAAGTTTCTCCTCGTGAGTTCTTAAGTAGTTATCCCCTTTATTTATCCACACTCACAAATATTTATATTCTTCGACTTTCGGTATTTCGCAATGCTGGATCCACACTGCGTCAGTGATAGTGTCATTAAAAACAAGTATTCCAAATTTTTCTGCGGGATCATTTAACCCGAGGTTCGTGGCTTCCTGACCGCTATTATTTAAAAATCGTTGCATATAGGTTAGGTTGTCAGCTAGAAGAATATTGTCGCCCGCGTATAACATTTCCGGAATAGGCGGTTGTACAACATGGCTTTGCAACATATGCGTTAGGTTGAACCATAATTGACTTTCTTTTACTATTTTTAATACTAACCCTGCTATGTCAAGCCTAAACAGTATTGGGCTCAAAGGGAATCTCTTTTTCAGTCCCCTATGGGTGTTAACCGGCTGGGCTTATTTCCGTCCTTCACATGTCAGGTGAACTCTATTATACTTATAGAGTGCGATAAGGAACTCGTGATCTAATCCCTTTTGTTTCGACATTCCCTTCAGCAGTTCTGTATCTACGTTTTCATATGCCCCTTTAACTTAAACGTACGTAATTCATAATGGTGAATTCAGAACTTTCGGAATTTCATTGCATTGCGTTATCACGAAGAATTATCATACAATCGCCTGTCTTGTGTAAATGCATTGGGCAGTTCTCCAGGGATTTTATTTTCTTCCATCCATGCTTGAATTTCTGATGTTATCGCCTGCATTACGAATCTATACACTATACACTACTCACTTTACTCTGAGTGGTCTGTATGCATGAATACTGGCTTTGTTGCCTCTGCTTTTATATAATAAATTCATCCTACTTTATAGCCGGTCCTCCGGTATTTGTTTGGTTTATATCATCATATCTATTGCCCTCATAAACGATGCTTTACATTTAGGTACAAGCAGGTTTATCAGTTGCATTGGTATTCCGTCCGAGCCCACTGCTGTCTGGGGGGAAACCTTTTACTCTGCTTTTTTTCCAATGAAGGTTACACAACCTATTTTCCTTTCCGCAGTCTTCTATGGCGCTCATGTTATCGTAGTAGGCTTCCGTACCTCTGTTATTCCAAACTTCTCACTAATTACTCGATGAATATGCGCCAACGACTGCTCTGCTTCCAAATGTTTCCCCTCCTCATCAATCAAGAATTTTTGATGGATATCATTTTCTAAGCTCAGTAATTTTATGTGATTCCAAAACTTCTTGAATGCACTTTTGTCTTTCTTCCATATTTCATTTCTGCCATCCATTGTTTGCTTTTTCGGGTGGTCGTTGCTTGCACCATTTTCTGCACTTCTAGATTTTTCCCCGTTCTACATCCCACGTTTCCTTCACTACCTCCGTTTCCATACCAGTTCTATGGGCTCTACATGTTCTCTGGACGCCTTTTTTCGCTGTCAATACCATATTTTATTTCCTTACTCCACCAGCTTCTCGGCTTTCTCTTCCCTTTCCATCGGTTTTGTTACTTAGCTTCATTCATCTTACGCTTTATGAACGCCATCATTTTGTCGTGATCCCTATTTTTGTCCGGTTCTTTAATTATTTCATCTTTTATCATATCAGCAATGATCTTTAACTGCTTATCGTTTAAATTAGCTCCTCCGGTCGCACTGTTTTTAAATTTGTCGGGGTTGCACCTTCAAAGTTCAAGGTAATCAATTTGTGGTCGCTTCCTAAACTGTCTGTTCCGTTTTTATCTATCCTCATCTCCGGGAAACTTTTGTATACTCAACAGATTGGCTAGTTGGCGTTGATACATCCTTAAGTAGCGCTTGAAATTCGACGACAGCAGGGAAGACACACACGACGGCGCTAACTGGCAACTGATTTTATTGCGCATAAACACAAGTATATACTCATAACAAACATGTGCACAGGTCAACCCCTCGAAAGTGCGCATTGATAACCACAAAGTTACAGGATTACGATTAAAAAACACAACATTACACTGTAAAAATTCAACAAATGACCCACAAAACACGTAAGTTAATACATTTGATAAGAACAGGAATTTTTTTACATGTAGTGCCACTGAGGCGTCGCTGAGACACTTTTCATCGTGCTTTCTTACATAGAAAGCTTCAATTATCTCACGTGTCAATCGATGATTGTGCCGCCACAACAGGCAGGTATTTCCAAAAAGTGGACAACATTGCGCTTGGTCCTTCTGCGTGGGTCGCGTGGACGCGCTTGGATCAGCGTGGGTCGCGCAATGCCGAGCGATATGCTCATGAGGGTTGTTCTTGAGTGACCCCCGGTGCTCCATGCGTCGAACGTTGATGCACCTGCCTGACTGACCAATATATACGTTATCAGATGATATTGGCAATGAGTTCTCAATTCCCGTGTATTGGCGATAACGCGGACCTCGGGCCCCCAAAAATAAGCTGAAACAAACCGTGGCGATGTGTTGTATGGTGAGGAGTTGAAACCCCAAAAGCTGGCCGTCGGAGCCCAGGTTGAGATCCGGCGGATGGGCTCCCTCTCTGTTTACAAGGCAGAGAGCTCCGGGACCTCTTCAGCTATCAGGATAAGGCCGACGAAGTACCCCCGCCCCCTGCTTCTATACTATGCTGCATGGTATTTTAAACCCCCCCTCCAAATGTGATCGGTCGCTGAAAAGGGGTCGCAACGAAGTTCCTTTTCCTCCTTAATCAATCTCGCTCCCAAAGTCTGGTAATTTCTCGTGGTTTTTGATCTTGGAATCTCTTGACAAGACAAAGTCCATCACTTCCCAGTATGTGTTTCTAATCTCCCAGTTTCTCGAAAGCCTTATCGGAAATTTGTACAAGGCTACGAAAATCACAACGGGAGAAGTTTTGATAGAAGTCGAAAACAAACAACAACCCTCTAACCTCCTCAAGCAAACGCGCATGGTCGATCTTCACATCAAGATAACGCCCCATCGCAGCGTCAATAGCTGCCAGGGCGTGATCTCTGATCGGGATCTAATAAATGAGAGTGAAGAAGATCTGTTCGAGGGCCTTCGAGATCAGGGAGTAACAGCAGTGAAGCGAACGAATCACCATACGCCGAAATCACCAAACAATACCAACCGAGCACATAATCTTGTCCGCTCAACACTTCCTGAGTTGGTCAACGCCAGTTTCGTGAGATGTCGCATCCGACCCTACGTGCCGAACACACGCTGCTGATTCAAGTGTCAGTGGTTTGGTAATAGCACAACCTCTTGCCGTGGTATACTGACGTGCGCAAAATGTGCAACACAATACCAAATAACCGACAATTGCGCATCCCAGAGCTTCACCTGTGCGAACTGTCAAGGGCAGCACGCAGCCTATTCTAGGATTTGTGAAAAGTTCAAACTAGAAAAACAGATCATTGCCTTGAAAGTCAACGAAAACATCACGTTTCCAGAAGCTCGAAAGAGGTTGACCTCTTTCCCCCTTTTCGTCTTTCCCGACGCGGCTCGCCGGGGGCCGGAGCGGCGTCTGGTTTCGGCAGGGACCCAGTACCGCGAGTCGGGCCTGGTCCCGCCCCCGACCCCAACGGGTCGCCTCCGACGGCCCAACTCGTCACCACACCGCCTGCTCAGTCAGCAGTGGTTCTGGTGACAACCACGCCCGTCGGTGATGCTGCTGCATCCACGATTTCCTCTCCACCGGCCTCAAGCACACGCGAGGGCATGAAGGAGATGCAGACGGCGGAAACCGCAGTATCTCCCACCCCGCCGCACCGCCTGTGCCAATTGGGGTGCTCCTGACGCCCTCGGCGGTCGCGGCTCCAAGAAAGGGCAGCGGGAAGGGTGCCAAGTCCGGCGGTCCAGTCCGCCTGATATCCCTTCCAAATCTGATGATGACATAAATGTGGGACCTTTACTATCTGCTTCGCAGCGTAAGGAGCGGATCCCTCCATCGAAACCTACAGAGAAGGTTAAAAACACCTCCCAAGAGTGCAAGCCCCGAAAGACCTTACGTAAATAGTCACACTCCCGTAGCTCCGAACACTTCATAATGGGAAGACAAAATATAATACAATGGAATTGCAGAGGCCATCTTAAAATATTGACGATGTATGCGAAATACAGTATGCTAATCAGCCAAGTGTAATCTGTGTTCAGGAAACACATTTGAATTCCAGACACACAATTTTCTTGAATAGTTACCTGTTATACAGAAAGGACAGGGATGGCTGCACGCACTCTTCTCGGGGTGTGGCCATAACCGCCCAAAAATCATTAGCATACCACCCTATCACTTCGAACACTGTCCTTGAGAATGTAGGGATTTCACAATATTATTTAATACGTTGATAACACTATGCTTCATATACATTCCTCCTGACCTTGCAGTCTTGAGCTCTGACTTCGAGGTGCTGGTCGACCAGCTCCTCGAACCATTCATCCTAACAGACGACCTTAATGCACACAATTTTCTTTGGGACTCTTCTCGCATGGATGCCAGAGGTCGCCTAATAGAGAAATTACTTACATCTTCCAGAGAATGACTCTTCAACAAAAATAAGCCTACATCTGTAATATAGGACACAACACACTCATATCTTGACTTGGCTATTGGCTCCGCATTTCTCTTTCCTCTTCTCGATTGGGGTGTGGGCACTAGCCCATACGGTGGTGACCACTTCCCCACCTCACAACATATATAGGCAAATGCCCATGCAGTTCTGCCAAGAAGAGGTTCAATGAAGCAGGAGCTAACTGAAATACATTTACAGAGAGATCCAAACTACAGTACATAACCACAAGACATCTACACATTGAAGAAGCTACCCAACTCCTCACGGCGCACATCGTCGACGCCGCTGAAAAGTTCATTCTTTACTCCTCTGGTGCCCCGCGCAACCAGAGGAGGCCGTGGTGGAATGAGAACTATAGGCGGGCGCGATAGGCCCAGAACAAGGCATGGGGTATCCTTCGTTGGTACCCCACGTCGGGTAACCTTGTTTTTTTCAAACGGGCCAAGGCATTCTGAAAACGTGTTAGCCGTTAGGCAAAACGAGAGAGTTGGCACACCTTCTTGACATTCATTAATTCATACAGAGACACACACATGTTATGGACACATATACGTAGGCTCAAAGGACAACAGACGCGCAGCCTGCTCCTGGTTACCACAACAGCAGACACACTTGAAGACCAGGCTAGCACACTTACAACACTTCGAACACGTGTCCAGTTCAGCATACCACACAAACACTTTCATGAAACACAAACCATCTGCAGAAAAGAAGTCTCCGCTTGATTTCAACAAGTCGCACACATCCAAATCTCATTTTTAATTCATGACCTGAAGGTAGCCCTGACCACATCTAAGCTTTCAGCTCCAGGTGCAGACAAAATCACATAAACCATGATACAACACCTACACGGAGACACACTTGAAACACTTCTACATTTATATAATAAAATATGGCTTTCGAGGCCCATTTCACACTCTTGGAGGGAGGCCATAGTAGTGGCTTTCTTGAAGGAGGGAAAGGACCCGTCGTCCCCCTCAAGTTACCGTCCTATAGCCCTGACGAACTGCCTGTGCAAGCTTCTCGAGACGATGATAAATCGCAGGGTCGTGTACGTCCTTGAATACAACGGTCTTCTCGAAAGTAGCCAGGCAGGCTTCAGGGAGGGGCGATCGACAAACGGGGAACTTGTCGCATTTGATTCGTATATGAAGGATGCCTTCGTGCATAAACAGTATTGCGTAACTTTATTTTCCGACCTCGAGAGGGTTTACGACACCGGTTAGCGTTACGGGGTCCTTAGTGACCTCAAGTCATTCGGTGGTTCGGGTAACATGTTAAGCACCCTTTTTAGTTACTTGTCTAAGAGAACGCTTCGAGTGAGGGTTGGTTGTGCACTGTCAAATGTTCATGTGCAATAAATGGCGTGCCACAAGGTGGTGTGTTGAGCTGAAGGCTCTTCATAGTTAGGATGAACTTTCTTGGAAAGGCAGTGCCACCTACAATATCTTATTACATGTACGTATACGACGTCCATATATCCTTTAAATCATGTAATATGTCAATCTGTGAACGTTTATTCTACCTTTGTGTCAAGAAACTTGGCGGCTGGGCAGGCAATAATTGCTTAAAACTGAGTTCTGCAAAAAAGTATTGCGTTGTGTTCTCCAGGAAGCGTAGGGTCTTTCCGTACCCAGACTCCTAATGACGTGTCTTAATTAATTCATACAGACTCTTATTGACGTACAGACTCTTAAGACTCTTAATGACGTGTCGCTTCCATTGAACAAAGAGCATCAGTTTCTAGGTGTTGTGTGTGACCACAAACTCACATTCATTCCCCACAAGCGAGAACTTCAGCATAAATGTCTGAAAACAATAAATATCCTTAAGGTTCTCTCGAACCAATCGTATGAGGCTGACAAAGAACTCCTGCTGCACTCGTATACTGCTTTGGTTGGATCTCGTTTGGAATATGACAGTGTGGTGTATGGGTCGGCGACTAAAACTGCGTTGCGAATGCTTGACCCAGTGCTACACTTGGGGCTTCGTATTGGGTCGGGAGCTTTTTGCACTAGTCCGGTCGAAAGTCTGTATGTCGAGTGTAACAAGTGGAGCCTTGAGAGCCAGCGGATGTACACGGACTTTCTTTATTCTTTGAAATTTCATCGCTAAATAAACATGCTTTTTATGCTGTTTCACAGTAAATCCCCATCGCTACTGTTTGTAAATCGCCCATCTGTTCCTCTGCCCTTATCACTTAGAGTGAAAGAGCGAGTCTTGGATCTCAGCGCTTCGTTTTTAGATGCGTACAGATCATCCTTTTTAGATATTTTACCCCTTTGGCAAGTTCGGCCTGTCTCTTGTGACCTTTCTTCTACGAAACTTCACAAAAATCGGCTACCACGTGCAGCAATACTGCAGCACTTTCTTTCTCTCCAGTTTAAGTACCCATGTGTAGAGCTCTACAGTGACGTTTCTAAAATTTGCACTATGGTGTCTTGCGTTGCTCATGGTGAAAATTTCAATGCAGCTAGAACCATGAGCGTACTCACAACCATTTTTTTCGTCAGAAGCATATGGAATTGTACACATCGTACAATACATTCTTGAAAATCAAATTCCCAATTCTATCATCTATGCAGATTTCTTGAGTGTTGTTCGTGCACTACTATCGTACAAGCCCCCCAAAACCACATAGGTAATCTTGTGTTCAACACAATTATGTCTATCTATGCGAAAAAGCATGATCTGATCCTTTGCTGGTTACACGCTGGGATCACTGGAAACGACTTAGCAGACGAGAGAGCCGCTGCTGCTGTACTCAGGACCACTGAAGACATAACAACGGTACCCTATACAGACCTCAAGCCACACATAAGACAACACTTGCGTAGAACATGGCAAAGACACTGGAGTGAACAGACAGATAACAAGATACACGTTGTAAAACCACGCTTGGGATCATACACCAATCACACACGCTACAGACACATGGAAGTCGCCTTGGATAGGCTACGGATAGGGCACAGCCATGCAACGCACTCGTATCTGCTCACGTGATCTTCAAGACCCCAGTGAAGCAGGTGCGGAGAGGCGCTATCCCTATTTCACATACTAATTCGATGCAAGGCACTGGAAACAACACGACACAAACACATCAGAGAACTCTACAGACAACATGTTCCTCTACATTCATCGTTGTTTTTGGGTTACGATGCCATGGTTTCCATGAAACGCGTGTTTAAGTATTTGTCAGACGTTAAAAGGTTTTAAACCTCCTTTCTTATCAAGCCTAATCAAATCCGGACCTATACACCAGCCAGAACCATTGTCTTTATTTGCTTTTACTATGTCCGGTTTACACGTTTTCTATACCTACCTTTTTGTGGTAATCAGTTTTCTTATTTAAACAACTTCTTCTCTGGCTCTCTTTGCCCTCCTAGGCCTTCCGCGTTTAAACACCAACCACCATCCTCATCAACTGATTTTATCAGACTTCAGAATAACCTAGATAGTGTGTCTCTTTGGTGTCATGACTGGCGAATGAAACTTAGCTCGACAAATACAAAAGCATGCGTGTATCTAGAAATACTTCAGCTTCTAACCCTTGAATGAATCTTCTAAATGTTACCCCTTCATCCTCATTGCACTTGTATAAATATCTTAGGGTTAACGTAACCAGCAATCTATCCTTGAAAAAACACGTCGAATACACCACTTAATATTAAAAACCGCGTGCTTGGCTATTTGCTACGAAACGTTTCTTCTGTACCCATGTCAGTGAAACTAAACTTTACAAAACGTAAGTAAGCTCTAAACTGGAATACACATGCACCATCTCGGAGCCCGGTCAAGTAAGCCTCTCACTCTCGAAGCCGTTCAAAACCGCGCAGGCCGTTTCATTTCGTGTAATTATTCGCGTCATGCCAGCGTCACAACGATGAAAAGAACCCAACTTAACGGACTTAGCATTTCGTTGAAAATGCTCTCGCCTTTCTATTTTTCATAACACTTATCATTATAAGCCATCGTCTAAAGAGCAGCTTCTCTCTTCCCCGTCCTACATTTCTCCTCGTTTCGATCATATATTTGAAGTAGGTGTGCCATTTTGCCGAATAAACCACTACAGTGATTCCTTCATTCCCAGCGGAACTGCTTTTCCGCTGCCACTGCATCCCTCACCTATCCTGCAAACTTGAAACTATCCATTTTGCAACAATTGTAACATTTCGCTTAATTTTGTGTTGTAATCCCTCACTCCTTTTTGTAAAACCTTCGGGAATGGGGAGTATTCAAATAAATAAATGCGCTCCCGGAAACCGGAGGCGTTAAGCCTGGTAATCTGCGCGTAGAAACTTTGCAGTTTTATGCAAACAGTACTTAAACACTGAAGACCTTAACACACGAAAGGCTTTCCACTTTTTACCAATTTAGAGGGCTGTGAACTGAAATTTAGGCGTGGTTTGGAGATCGAGGGCAATACACCAAGCAGACATGCCCTGGTTCCAAATACAAGCGGTAATCAAAGAATTGTATGCATCTCTTTGTCGGAAGCTCACAAGTGAAATTGGTCTTGGATTCAATTTCACACCATCTCAAGGCCTGACGGCACGAGGCTTGACGGCAAAACTCCATCATGGCCTAGAGTAGATGAACGGCTGGAGGATAAAAAGTGGCATCAACCTCCTGCATCGTAAAAGGGACGTTTAGGCGGTTATCTGTTGTCTGCGGCGTGTGCGTTCAACTTGGACCACGGCGTGGGATGCATAAGCAAGCATTTTAAGTACGCCTCGGCTACTTTCACTTCAATTTGGCTGAGAAGGAGAGCCAAAGCCCGAAATGGGTAAACTTGTTTCGGGTGAGGCCAGTAGTTATTCGTACAAAGAATCAACTGGTTTTCGATGGTTCGAAGTGTTGACATACTTAGTGCTGGCTCCCAATACAGACATTATAATGTCTTCTACATATGACGCCGTCGTAATGTCTGCACATAACTACTAAACGTTTAGCGAGAAGTTTCGCTAGTAGTTACAACGGACCCATTGGACTCATAGTTGGACAATGGCCCACTAAGCCATGACCGAAGACGGATGACGCTTATGAAGAAGTTGCTCGCATTGAACTTGCGTGGACGCTGTCATGGCCGCCTTTTAAATAAAGTAAATGAGATCTCTCATCAGTAGTCTCCATGCTTCGTGCAATCTGCATTGCTGCCAAGTTATGCATTTGGTGGAGTGTGTGGGTTCATCCATATCCTGGCGACAGCATCGCACCGTCTCGTCAAAGACGCCATCGTCAAGGGCCTGGGGGCTGCGTCGCGCAGCCGCACCCCGCTGTAACGAAGACTACACCATATGCCCCACCTTGTGCCCCAGCTCATGAGACACCGATTGACACCTAAACAAACCAGCCGTTACAAGACGAAGTGTAGAGGTGTCCCCAGCTCTTTCGTACGACATAGCTCCTACAACATTCGACGTTTTGTCGCTGCTAAAGACATCGCTGGTTCGGGGTCAGGCATCACCAATAAAGGGCGTCTTCGACCTCCTTTACAGCAAGAGATTGGGGCAAGAGATTGCGGTAAGATACATTCACATTGCATTAATTATCCGCATCTCAACTCTTACCTTGTCTCGGCTTTGGTGGGCACGTTTTCTCGCGACCAAGGGGTCATATCTCGGAACTCATAGTTGGAAAATCTCCCACGGAGGCATGACCGAATACAGATGACGATTACGAAGAAATGGCTGGCACGGACATTGCGCAGCCGCTCTCACGGACGCCAATGTAAATCAATATTAATTATTCTACACCACGGTATGGGTGATCTATCCTTCCGCCACATTGCGTAGATCCGCAGACGTCCAATGACGTGTAGAATTCTGAACATACCGTCATTTAGAAGGAAGTAGAAAAGACTTTGAGAAAAGATTCTCAAAAGATTCTCAAAAGAAAGAAAGCGGAGAATAAATGCCCGCCAGGTGGGATCCGAACCCATGACCTCCAGAATACCGGTGTTATGCTGGTCTCCAGACCGGTATTCTGGAGGTCGTGGGTTCGGATCCCACCTGGCGGGCATTTTTTCTCCGCTTTCTTTCTTTCTTTCCAAATTCTTGATCTGTTTCAATGACCTACCACAACCTCCCTTTGCTTTCCGAGGTTTTCTTGACTGCCAACCCCCTTATTTCTGTGTTATATATCTATATATATATATATATATATATATATATGGTCTGATCTCGAATTAGGCTAGATTTGAGGTGGGACCGCAACAAGCTAGTACGAAAGAAGCCGATAAATGAGCTGACAGTAAGACGTAAAGTAGAAGAATTCAGGATCGCGCTGCAGAACCGATATTCCGCTCTTAACGAGGAATCCGAGCTTACGAAACAGGAAGCCAGCGACAACCTTAGACGCATTATCACGGAGTGTGCAGTAGAAGTCGAAGGCACTATGGCTAGACAGGATACTGGTAAACTTTCACAGGAGACGAAAGATCTAATCAGGAAACGGCAAACCATGACAATCTCTACCACAGCTGACAGAATATAACTAGGGGAGCTCTCGAAGGTAATCAATAAGCGTATGACAGCTGACATACGGAAGTATAATATGGAGAGGATCGAATACGCTGTAAAGAATGGAGGTAGCCTGAAAGCAGTAAAGAGACGTCTTGGCGTGGGGAAAAATCAGATGTATGCGCTTAAGGATACGCAAGGCAATGTCATCACAAATAGGGATGGCCGAGGAGTTCTATAGGGATCTGTACAGTAGCCGGGACATCCAGCATAATGCCGAACGAGACAGTAGTTCAGAGGAGATAGACATGCCACCAGTAACGACCGCAGAAGTAAGGAAGGCTTTGAAAGAAATGAAAGGGGGCAAAGCACCTGGTGAGGATCAGATAACAGAAGACCTCTTGAAGGATGGCGGAGAAATTGCACTTGAAAAACTGGCTAACCTGTATACGCAATGCCTAATGACCGCAATGGTACCGGAATCTTGGAAGAACGCGAACATCATCCTAATCCATTAAAAAGGCGACATGAACAACTTGAAAAATTACAGGCCGATCAGCTTACTGTCAGTCGTCTACAAGGTACTTACCAAGGTAATCGCTAACCGAATTTCTACAACCTTAGAATTCAGTCAACCTAAAGAACAAGCAGGGTTCCGTAAAGGTTATTCAACAATGGACCATATTCACACGATCAATCAGGTGATAGAGAAGTGCGCTGAGTATACTGAACCCCTATATATAGCCTTCATAGATTATGAGAAAGCATTTGACTCGGTCGAAACCCTAGCAGTCATTCAGGCATTACGGAACCAGGGGGTAGATGAGCCTTATGTAAGAATAGTAGAGGATATCTACAACGGGTGTACAGCTGCTATCATCCTCCATAGGGAGAGCAGTAAAATACCTATAGGGAAGGGTGTCAGACAAGGAGACACAATCTCTCCAATGTTATTCACAGCATGTTTACAAGAAGTATTCAGAACGTTCAATTGGGAACAGGTGGGTGTGAGGGTTAATGGAGAATACCTCAGTAACCTCAGATTTGCTGATGACGTTGCCTTGCTAAGTAACTCGGGGGACGAATTGCAAAGCATGCTTTCTGCACTGGGCGAACAAAGTATAACCGTGGGCCTGAAAATTAATATGCAGAAAACTAAAGTAATGATCGATAACCGCGGGACAGCACAGCGATTTGAGATAAGTGGCGAGGTAGTGGAAGTGGTAAGAGAATATATCTACTTAGGCCAAGTTGTGACCCCAGATGCCAACCATGAGGCAGAGATAATTAGAAGGATCAGAATGGGGTGGGGTGCATATGGCAGACATTCTCAGATAATGAATAGCAGCCTACCATTGTCGCTGAAGAAGAAAGTGTATGACAGCTGCATCTTACCGATACTCACCTACGGGGCAGAAACTTGGAGGCTCAATAAGAGGGTTCAACCTAAATTGAGAACGACTCAGCGGGCAATGGAGCGGAAAATGATAGGTGTAACATTAAGGGACAAGAAGAGAGCAGAGTGGGTCAGGGAGCAAACTGGTGTTAAAGACATATTAGTAGAAATTAAGAAGAAGAAATGGACGTGGGCAGGGCATGTAATGCGAAGGCAAGATAACCGCTGGTCATTCAGTGTAACAGAGTGGATCACTAGAGAAGGCAAGCGCTGCAGGGGGCGGCAGAAAGTTAGATGGGCAGATGAGATCAAGAAGTTTGCGGGGATAAATTGGTCACAGTTGGCACAGGACCGAGGTAATTGGAGAATAATGGTAGTGGCCTTTGCCCTGCAGTGGGCGTAGATAGGCTGGTGATGATATATATATATATATATATATATATATATATATATATATATATATATATATATATATATATATATACATATATCAGGTTGTTGAACCGGAACTTAACCGAAAAAAGAAATAACGGTTCCGGGTTTATGTCGAAATGGTTCGACCCTCCATTGTTGATATTGCACAGACAATGCAATTCAGGCCTCTTTTCTTTCACGTACAATCAACTTCGAACCAACACGCGCACTTTCCCCTCCAGGCAATTGAACACTATCACGCTCTATGTAAGAACAGGGGTAATACATGAGCACCAATGTACCAATGGTGTGTTTCAGCTCGAAGCGCGGGCGTAGTGCAAGCTGACCAAACGAAATGTTATTCTCGGCAGCTTGCAAAGTATATAAACCAACTTTGTCTTTCCCTAGTCGCGACTTTATTGGAGCAAGCAGGCTGCAGGGGTGCTCAACTGCGCAACAGCGAAGGGGCACATCTTTTGGCATTTCGTCATTTTCTCAAAAGTCCCACACCTGCAAAGTGGTAATACTTGACAAGTATGACCACAGGAGCCGTCATTCTGTTTGCTGCTGCTTTTTGCTGACAAGTAAGACCGCAGGAGCCCTCATGCTGTTCATGGAGAAGCCGTTTGCTGCTTACCACAAGTGGCCTCGAACTTCCTTCCCCACGACCATTTTTCTGAAGTAGATGGAAATCGAGGACGTCCGTGTATGGAGACTTTGATCCATGCTTGATATCACCAGCTGGTTAGATTAAGTCTGCCGGCCTGCAACATAGGCTGCACCTCGGAGCAGAGATATAGCACGGGGCATCAAATGCGCCAGTATTTTTTAAATGTGCTAACACGGAAAACAACAACAAAAAAAAGAAAAGGCGAACCACGTTGTTTTAAAAAATTACGCAAAAACTAAGTAAAACCTAACAAGTAAAAAAAGCACCACAACGTGCATATCGCTGTACACTTTTCTTTGCCCTGCCTTTCACAACCAAACGTGCCATCAATGCGAAGAAAGTAGGTTTCGTGGCCAGTTTTTGAAAAAAGTACAGTGGACAAGCTCCGTTTTTTACAGATACAAACAACAACAGATGTGTCAGGGAAAACTGTTCAGGCGCGCACTTAATCCCTTCGCAAGAATCTGCAGCCCACGACCTTGTCTTGGAAGCAGAAACAGTAATAAAGCAGATGACACATGCAGAAAGGCAGGCCGTTACATCACACTGCCCCATTCACCCAGCGAACATCTTTTCTGCTTGTTCTGCAGTGTTTCCTCTTTCATATGCATGCTTTTAACACAAAAAGAAATAATCCTCCAGGCTACTGAAAATAAACTGCTCACACTCGGCGTCTTTGAGGATTTTAGCAAAGCATTTGACCGCATAATCCCCATCACTCTCTTAAAGAAGCTTGAACAATATGGTTTCAAAGGGATATTTCTAGATCTATTAAGTAGCTATCGGAAATTCCGTTGCCAGAATGTAATTAAAAATGGCCAAATGTCTGACGTGATGAGTATGCAATGTGGTGTACCGCACGGAAGCATTCTCGTTCCCCTCCTATTTAATATGTATATAAATGACGTAGTTGGAATAGAGCATTCTACAAAATATGTAATTTATGCGGATGACACTACATTACTCTTCGGTTCTAACCACGCTAATAGTCTTCTTGTTCATGCTAACGATGTAATAAATAAACTAAATACGTGGAGCAGGTTCGACTCCCCAACTATTAACACTAATAGAACCAAGGCGGTACTCTTCAAACCAAAAAACAAGACTGTGAGTGTTAATGTTGCCCTTACGATTTGAACGCCTGCCGTAGAAATTGTCACTACATTTCAAAGTCTTGAAGTGATCTTTGACGAACACCTAATGTGGAATAAGCACGTTGCTCACTAACACGTTACCGCGAACTGTCGGAGCACTCACTACCCACTAATGTAAAGCTACAAATTTACAATTCTCTTTTTCTTTCGCACCTCAACTACTGCTTACTGGTCTGGGGAAATACTACTGCGTCAAATATTACTAAACTACAATTATTACAAAACGAAGCCGTACGCGCTATCTGCAATACATCATATGAGGCTAAAAGAAAACCGCTTTTCCAGAAATTCGGTATTCGCAGTGCTCCGGATTTATTAACCTACATACTTACGAAAAGATATAATCTTGGAATAAAATATAATAACACTTTCACGACAAAACTATCTAACATAACTCGAAACCATCCTTGTTATGAGACATGCCATAATGAAACTTGGAACATACCGCACGCACGTACTAATTATGGCACCCAGATGTTGAGTTACGCGTTACCATCGTTACTAAATTCGCTACAACTTTGAACGTAAAACTTCACCGTTACCTCGAGGAACTTAACTTGTATTTCTGATTATGGAACTTTTGATGCGTTATAGTGCATTATAATTTCATATTCGCCTGATTAGAATTATGTACAAAATGTGTTAAAACAAATTTGCAATGCTCTAGGAGTGCATTTCCCCATTCGCCTGTTTTAAACATTATATAATACACACTAAACTTTTTTACACCCTTTTTGGCCGAAAAGGGTGTAAAAACCTTGTCCCGTGGCTAACACCTTTAAAAGGTGTTTTCGCAAAAAAAGGGTGTATGGACGAAAAAAGGGTGTAAGAACAAAAATAAGGTTGTTGAGTTCAACACCTTGAAAAAAGGGTGTTGAGGACGCTCAACACCCTAAATAAAGGGTGTTGAGCATCCTCACACCGTTTTTTAAAGCTGATGGCATGCGCAGTATCATGGTGCTGCGCGTGTCATCACCAGGGCCTTGGAGGCTTGCGACCTGTCACCATGGTGTCCTAATGCAATTCATGGCCACAGGTGTATGTCTGGAGGCTCTGTAAGTAAATGAAATGCAACAATTTATGACTAATGGCATAATTTTAAAATATATATACAGTGATCCCTCGTGGCGTCAAACTCGGATATCTTGAAATATCGGTTAACTTGACATGACACACAAAAAAAAACGTAGTAGTCTGAACCAAAAAAGAAGAAATAATAGAACTTCACAATTTCATGCACGTGACAATCACAACGTTGGTGCACTAGAGGGACCACTGAAAACCGTTATCAGTGTGCTCACTACACATTAGCACTGAAGTGATACAACTAGACAGAACTGGAGCCCCACTACAATTGAAATCATGTTTTCTGGTGGTAGCTTCCAAAAACAATATCCCATGTGATGTGCACCCGTAGAGAACTTGTATTGGTATTTGTCGTCACAACTTTTTTAAAAGGTAGACAACCACATTTATAAGTTCAATTGACCATAAATTGCACAATTCCTTTTGTGTCAGAAATCTTGAGACTCAAGCCGAACGAAACCAGGTTTCCCGAACAAACGTTACAATCGACAGTAAATGTCGCAACATAAAAAAAAGAAACAAGAATGTTTGCAAAATTCTGTGCATGAATCCTGAGACTAAAACTAATTCACAACCATAAACTATGATTGAGGTGTCTATTAATAAACATTTTGGCAACTTCCCTTAAAACTTTACAGCCAAGAACATACCAATTATCAAGATACAAGCAATTATGAACTTCCTTCCCTCTGAATGCAATGAGGTGGACAGAGCAGTCTGAACTATAAAGAACATTTATCTTTGACCCACCCTATAGCCGGTATTCATTGAAAAGTTTAGCTGTCAATTTCTTCGTTTGGCAACACTGAAATAGCCACGAACATGGCTGATCGCGCCACGGACATGGCGCGGCTCGTGCCACTGCGGCCGCACGCCGAAGAAAAATATAACACCGACGTGTGTCGCCTGCTCTGTTTCAACCGATTCTCAACAGTGGTGTCATCAAATTTGTTATTAAAAGCACTCGCATTGGAGTCAAGGCATTACTTTGCGTTCGGCGGGCTAGAGCTTGGAATGTCCAAACCATATCATGCGCTTAGCACGGACAAGTACCGCCGTCTTGCGGAGCTCGATCTAACCCCACACTAAACATTTTTATTCCCAAAAGGGTGCGTTCACCTTGTCGCCGCAGGAGCACCCTCATAACACAATATTTTACAACCTTTAGGGTGCTTGGATTCTATCGCTGCAGGAGCACCCTTTTCTGCCCAAAATATCATAGTGTGCTTACTTAGCACCCCAATCTGAGGAGCTTTTCCTGCAAAAGCACCCACCTAAAGGGGTACAAAAAGGGTGCATCATCCTCGGTTCACAAATGACTAATGACACTGCAGGTGTGCAGCCACATATGGCACAGTATGACACACAATTACGGTATGAAACATTCGTGCTTTCCAAGCTCCGTTCTACGAGACATTCCATTGAAGCTCAATGTCAGCTGATAATTTACTTGAACTTTTTGACCCACTGATTTTTGAAACATCCATTTATAAAGTCTAATATTACAGCCAAATCGCAGTACAGAAGTTGTATCATTAGAGGTTGTTGATTATTCGAAATGGTGTTAAAAATTCAATTCTATGTTCATTTTGCTGAACTGCAGCGCACATCCTTCGAGCTTCACTGCACAGCATAAACGTGTTATGCAGTGAAAGCAAGTAGGCGTGCAACAGATCAACTGCACAAAAGTTCTCCGAACCTTAAAATCCTTGGCTTCTCAGCATTGCATCAAACTTCCAATCACGGTAGCTACTCGCAATGTTTAGTTCCTTATTCTTGAGCTGAGCAGAAAAGCTCAATATTAGGGCAGACCAAATACAATGTGTATACTTCCCTACGTACTGTGGCTTTATTCTACCCATAAAAGTTGGGTCCCCACTGCCACTTATTTTATTTTACATTATTCTTTTTGCTTCATGAAAAATGACCCCACATAGCAATACCAAGAACTGTAAACATCACAGAACAATGCATATGAGTTCCCTGGTTGAAATGTGATGACATTGTTGTTATAGCAGTATTTTATCATGAGTCTAGCTTGTGCATGGTGCCTTGCATTATGTCCCTGCTGGTGGATGTGGGGTCATTTTTCAATGTTGCAAATGAAAAGCCAACAGCCAGTGCCCATTAGTCTCTTCTAGTATTACAAGGTGCTTCATGGGAAGCATCAAACCCGTCTATAGCCCTTTCTAGAGTTGACTAGAAGTAAAATCAGCAAAATAGTATCGATAAAACGTTCAGCATCTTTTTTATTAGCAGCTTTAGTGTTGCTACTTTCCATATTTAGGTTTTTTTCTGCTTTAATGACATTTTTGTTTCGCTGAGAAGGTGCATAACCAATGAAAGCTTTTCTGTAAACCTTTGGTAGCTATGCAATCGTTAGAAAATATTTTACTAAATAAGGCAGCTTAAACTGATAATACTTGCATTTAGAAACATTAAAATCAATTTAAATTGATCATACATTTCTGGCTGTTTTTACACAAAGCTGCACATGGGATATTAAGTGCACCGAAGAGGAGGGCTCTGGATTAGCATTGGAAACTTTGGGATATTTATTGTGGACTTAAATCTCCACACATGGGCATTTTCACTTTCTGCCTCCACCAGAAAAATGGTCACCAATTTAGAGAGCTATTCTTACTAGTATTTGACGTACATTTTAAAATAATCTCAAGTATTATAGCCACAATATTATTCTCTACAACAAGCACCCAGCGGGTGCTGTTATAGAGAGATTGTGCACTACACCAGACACTGTACTACACTGTCGAGAGCTTTGCCATCTACAATGACCTCTACATAGCAAGCTAATACCGGTAAAATGTTTCATACCGTAAGTACTGCGTGTTCAAAGCTCACGTGTGAAGTACAGATACTGGTGCTTCAGCAAGAACAGAGGATGAGCACCCTTCCTGGTTCTAAAAAAATAATAAACATGGAAAAATGCTTTAAGCAGGATTAAGAAACAGGGTTGAAAGAAAGTGAGCAAGCAATTCTTTCAAAATATGAAAGCAATGCAAACAAATATTTATTTCAATTTCATGTCTACAAAAGACAATCTCATTAAGGCTGGTAATGGGGTCTTGGGTAAAAAAAGAGCATATATATATAAATGCTACAGGGAACCTTCAAGTCAAAAATTGCTTGAGCACTTAAACTAATCACTGTTCATCAAATTCATGAAAATTGAATGGATGAAAAACCAGCGGTAAACACAGGACACAGTTAAAAGAGAACAACAGGACAAGCTTATCCCGTCGTTCTCTTCCGTACCCTGTGTTTTCCGCTGGTTTTTCCTCCATTCAAACATGTACCAACTAGCATAGTCCGACGCCTTGGTATCATAAAAATACGAATTGTCACTCCTTACAGACAGTTGGAAAAAAAGAAAGTATAAAGCAGGTGACAAAATTAAAATGACAGCAGATTGGTTAACTTTTAATTTTAAGTGATAATATAAAAAATAATGGCATGAATGAAAGTGAGCAGCAACCAAAGGACCATGATGCTAGGCCGACATTCCACTTTGAAGCAAAATATCCGCTTTCAACGCTACATAGGCGAAACACGCAATGAGGCAACCCTTTAGGCCCACAAAAACACCATAATCTTTAAAAAAGCTACAATTTAGTTGAGAAAAACTGACCACAACAAATTGGAATTGACAACTAGATACAGTTGTCAAACCCAAGCAAGCCGGCGAAAGATGAACAAATATCTAGCGGTCCTACCCCCTATTTGTGCCCTAGCCTCTGATCCGCTGCAGCAAACAAAAAAATTGTTTATAAGTAGAACTATATTACTCTTGGTCAAACATAGACAGTTCTAATGACGGAGCCAAGTAGGTTCCGAAACGTTGGGAACGCTTCGGATAAAGTCCTTGGTTAGAGTATTATATTTGTTTCCACCAAACAAAAAAATGCATGGTAAAGCGCTGACATTAACTTTGTCTACTGCGGTTCCTTCATGGTGACATCACTACAGGAACCAAAAATACAATACAGTGCAATAAAGGGGCCATTTGGACAACATCGAAGTTCGTTTTGTTCGAAATATTTCCTGTTTTATAGTGCCCCCCCACTTGACCGGCAGCAAATTATGCTGCATTCACTGAGAAAAATAATTTAGGTTAAAAGTCTGATTTTCCCACCATATCGTGTGTTTTTGGGATGTCAGCAATGAAGCCATAAGTGCGTGTAATCAAACAAACTACTTCGTCACTCGGGTCTGCAGCCTTGCTAGCCATCAGTCCTCCCAGGTGGAGCTACCATACTCATCCACGAACTGTTGTTTGCCTTTGCTTTGTTTTTGACCGCGTCTGCACCTGGCTTGTTTTCGTTACTGTAGAAAGTAATGGTTTTGTGAAACATGGGGTATCCTCGACAAACAGGGTCACGTACGACAACATCGCCTATGCCAATCGGCCAGGGCCATGCAAGCCAACTCCAAAGCGGCGGAGTGCTGTCCAGCTAAAACAAGCATAGTGCACGCCGTACAACCAGCAGTGCGCATCGGTACTTGTATGTTTACGCGTATTTTCGTAACTTTCATTGTTTACTGCCCCATTTTTACTGCTGTAAAATGAATATGCATTACATTTAAGTGCAAATAGCTCGTTTGGCATGCTTATAAGGTCTGCCCTATTTGCGTTTGCCGGCCTCAGCCAATCGCACAGCTGGGGACATATGACATCATAGGTACTGCTGTGGGAAATGAGCTAGTGGGTCGCATGGCCATTCCCTTTTTCCTAATTATATAGCTTATTCGAGTGAAGTGCGCGTTAAAAAGGGTGTCAGTATGATTCTAACGAGGCAATCTGTCAAATGAACCAAAATTGTGTGTTGTCTGCATGGCCCCTCTAAGCAAAGGCAAGGCAGCCAATTTTTTTATTTAGGCTGCCTTCATTCACACAGTAGTGCTCTATTGCTGCCAGAAACTCATTACGGGACTCCTGACATATTTATAGTTGCAATAAAAATCAGAAATAGAACGAAAAATCATTGGACACTTCACAATGTCCAAAAAACAAAGGAATATTGTGCGAGTGAGCTACCTAAAACACTGCGACAGAAGATCATATTCATCAAAGCAACTAATAAAAATCATGGCTAGTGCATAGCCACTACGCAGCTCATTTGTTAAGAGCTTATGTGCGTCCGCACAAGTTGGCTGTGTAAACCCACTGACACCTAACAGAGTCCAAGGTTCGACGAAAACTCAACTTGTCAGGGGAGGGTTATTCATTGATGAAATACAAGCAGGCAGGCACTCGCCTGGTAATACAAGAAGGCACTCGCCTGGTCAAAAACAAATAAACAAATGAAGACGCCTTGGGGCCCCCACGGGCCCCTTGTTCACAATGAAGAGGGGGTGAAAGGTCGCGACTATCTATAGGTTCGGTGGCGCAGAGTGCGCATGTATATCTCGGGGAGATTACCCCGCGACCGGTTAATCGTGTTTTTATTTGGTTGAATATGCAGTGATTCTAAAAGTAGTCGTGTCGACAGGTGCTTCTCTGATGCGATTATGCTTGCGGAATCCTAATCGATGACGTGGTCAGTAGCCAGGTGATGATTCGCCAAGGCATTTCAGCTTGCATTGCCTTTTTTGACATCGTTCTGGTGCTATTGAATTCTTTTAAAAATTTCCAGTTTCACCTATGTAGGATTAGGAACGAAAAAGAGACGCCGACCAGTCCAAACAAAACGTACTGACGTTTCGGCTTCCAGCACGAAGCCTTGTTCACAATAAATGCATCACCAGAAATGGGTCGTTTAAGTGGGCTTAAATAATCGCTGAAAAGAGCGTGCGTAGATCGGGTTAAGATTTCCGCCATTACGATTGACTGTGTTAGATGTGGTCTGAATGATTAGTGATTCCAGATGTAGCCGTGATGCTGTCACTTTTTCTGTAGTGACGATTTTTGCATTGTCGCAATCAATCTTGTGGTCATTCACGACGGCGTGTTCGGCTTTTATTCTTTACGTCACGTGCGTGCTGCTGCAGACGATTCTTATAACTTCCTGATTCCCCGATATACACGCCGCTGCAGTCTGCACAAGGTATCTCGTATACCACACTGGGGAAGCGCTCCTTGGGAAAGCGGTCCTTGACTCTCACGAGCTCATGGCGCATCTTTTTGGCTGGACCGTGGGCCACCTGCATGTCATATTCCCGTAGGATACGTGCCAAACATTCACTTGTTCCTGGAAGGTAGGGCACAGGTGCTCGCTTCATCGGGGCAGGAGGCACGTCCAGTTGTCCCCGTCGGGTCAGTTGGCGTTTCGTTGCGTTTAAAAAGTGCCTCGGGTAACCGCAGCTAGCCAGGTCGTCCGGCACCTTTGCCGTGTCCACCGCCGCATCCTCGGGCTTCGAGCACAATCTTTTCGCACGCTGCAGTAGCGTGCTAACAACAGGCCTCTTGTGGGAAGCGGGGTGCACGGAGTTGAAGTTCAGGTAGCGGCCTGTGTGCGTTTCCTTGCGGTACACGCTGAAACGTGGCCTCTGGCCCTGCCGAGACATGAGGACGTCCAGGAAGGGAAGTTTGCCATCGGCCTCCTCTTCTGACGTGAACTGAATGGAACCGTCTATACTGTTGAGGTGGGCCAGCAAGCTGTTCGCCGCGTCTTTCTGAAGGACGCAGAAACAATCATCGACATAACGCAAGAACACTTGGTTGAGGGGCAAAGGAGGCTAGCGTGCGTGCTTCCAGCGCTTCCATGGGCAGGTTCGCCACCGTGACCGAAATAGCGGCACCCATTCGAGTCCCCTGCCTTTGCTTGTAAAAATGGCCCATAAAGACGAAGTACGTATTGTTCAGGCAAAAATCTAGAAGCCTGCGTAGTTCTGGCACATCCATCGGTGATCTCTCGGGCAACGTCTCATCAGCCTCGAGAGCAGCGGTGCATACGGTGACAGCCAGGTCAATCGGAATGCTCGTGAAAAGGGACTTCACGTCGAAGGACACCATCAAGTCGTCTTTCTCGACAAAATCGAAAGAATTACGAACGTGAGTGGTCCCTTTACCGACGAGCGGAGCCAGAACTTGGAGCAGGAACTTCGACAGGTGGCCCACATTCGAGCCAAAAAGATGCGCCATGAGCTCGTGAGAGTCAAGGACCGCTAGCCCAAGGAGCGCTTCCCCGGTGTGGTATACGATACCTTGTGCAGACTGCAGCGGCGTGTATATCGAGGAATCAGGAAATTATAAGAATCGTTCGCAGCAGCACGCACGTGACGTAAAGAATAAAAGTGTCCGCAACAATGCTGTAGCCGAACACGCCATCGTGAATGACCACAAGATTGATTGGGACAATGCAAGAATCGTCACTACAGAAAAAGTGACAGCATCACGGCTACATCTGGAATCACTAATCATTCAGACCACATCTAACACAGTCAATCGTAACGACGGAAATCTAAACCCAATCTACGCACGCTCTTTGCAGCGATTATTCAAGCCCACTTAAACGACCCACTTCTGGTGATGCATTTATTGTGAACAAGGCTTCCGTGCTGGAAGCCGAAACGTCAGTACGTTTTGTTTGGACTCGTCGGCGTCTCTTTTTCGTTTCTAATGTACCCTCCCGGCCAGATGGGATTCCGTCACGCCTATGTAGATTCCTATGTAGGATGCGTCGCAATCCTTGCATGGAATGTTGTAGGCAACTCCGGGAATCTTGATTTTTCTAAAGGGTCCTTCACGCGTACCAGCTTCTGATTAAGCTGGTACGCGTTTAACACCATATTTAAATTTTAACACCATATGTGCCAAACACCCTTGCAAAAGCTTCACTGACGCGTTGCGTGTAGGGGACGGCAGCGCGGTTTTGCCTGTATTCTTCAGGAACCCTTTCGGGGGAGGCAACTGAAGCCCGCAATTGTTGCGTCCTCACCCGCTTTGAAGGGTAGCCGTTGCTGCGAAGGTCCTTCCTTACCACGGCTAGCTCTTGCTTGCACAGACCAGGCTCAGAGCACATTCGTGATGCGAGTGAGAAGAGTGCAGCGGCGACGGAGCGTTTTTGGCCTATAGGACGCGCAGAGTCGAACCCCAGGTATCTACTCGTGTGGGTCGGCTTTCGATACACACTGGTTGTAAATCCTTTGGCCGACCGTCTCACAAGTACGTCGAGGAAGGCGATGTGTCCATTATTTTCCTGTTCCATGGTGAACTGGATGCTTGGAACACAAGAGTTTAGATGCTCAAATAAAGGCATTACGTTTCGGCGGTGGATCACACAAAAACAGTCGTCTACATAGCAGACAAAGATCTTGGGGCCGTCTTGTACGAGCATAGCGCAGAATTTTCTAGAGCCTCTAGGGCAATATTCGCACAGACTACTGAAACGGAAGCTCCCATCGCTGTTCGAAACCGCTGGTCCATTGAAAACAAAATATGTGTTCTGCAGGCCAAATTCCAGGAGACAATACACGTATTTATTCGAATATAGGTCGACCTTTTTTTTCCGAAAATGTGCTTAAACATTGAGGGTCGACCTATAATCGTGACCGAAGAACCTCGACCTATAGTCGTGATAAAAAATGGCGAGCGCACCGAGCGATCCGTTTCTCCTTCGCGCCCGGCGCTCCTCAATTTGAGGCGGCAGCGCGGAGCATCTAGAACAAAGACAGGTAAGAAAATAAAGGGAAAAATAACAAAACAATCAGCGTAAGAAAACCACCCACAGTCACTGCCGGCTATCGCGCATTACCTGCAACCGAACCGGACACGAGCGAGCTGACGTACTGGCTAGAGAGCCAGATTGGCTTGGCTTGGTGTCTTCGGAGCCGCAGTAGCGGCTAGCGCGAGGTGGGGGTAAAGGTGAATTTCGCCACCTAGCGTAGCCACCTCGTGAACGGAACGGCGTTGCGTGCTTCGCTCGCTGTCTCTACTATCTCCCGTTCTCCGTTTCATGCGCTTTCTTTGTGTTTGCTTCGTTGTGATTTCCGCACATAACGTTTTTCTCGTGCGCATTTAGCGATGTCACGTCGGACTTTAAGCGGCGGGTGATCCTGTTTGCTGAGAACTTGAACAACTGCGCCGCTCAGCGAGAGTTAGACGTTAATGAAAAGCTGATCAAGGGATGGCGGAAACAGCAGGACGAACTTTTTGCTTGTAGGGGACTGCGTCGTGCGTTTCGTGGCCTTACAATTGGGAGGCACGATGCTCTCGAGAAAAAACTCCGGCTGCACGTGGAAGAGGAGCGTGCGATATTCAGACCAAAGCTCAACAGTTAGCGCTGCGAGGCAGGATTGGCCGTTCAGCCTTCAAAGCCAGTCGGCGGCGGGGGTGGGTAATGAACTGCGGTGCATGCGGCGCAAGTTCCAACGACGACGCAGCGTGTGGTTCCGACCAGTGAGGTGACCGCGTTGTAAATAAATGGGAGTTTTAAAAAGTTTCCTCAAGTTTTTTCTTAAAAGTATGGGTCGACCTATAATCGAATATATTATTTTTTTTTCGGCGACTTCAATTTTTAGGGGGTCGACCTATATTCGTGCTCGACCTTTTTTCGAATAAATACGGTAAGTCTTGCATCTCAATTGGCGAACGTGAAGGCAGAAATGAATCGTTCTCGAGTAGATCCTTGCAACTCCGGACCGCGTAATTTTTCCTGGAATTTGGCCTGCAGAACACGTTTTGTTTGCAACGTACAATGTTACAAGCAGCGGTTTGGAACAGCGATGGGAGCTTCCGTTTCAGCAGTCTGTGCAAATATTGCCTCAGAGGCTCTAGAAAATTCTGCGCTATGCTCGTACAAGACGGCCCCAAGATTTTTGTCAGCTACGTAGACTGTTTTTGTGTGATCCACCGCCGAGACGTAATGCCTTTAATTGAGCATCTAAACTCTTGTGTTCCAAGCATCCAGTTCACCATGGAACAGGAAAATAATGGACAGATCGCCTTCCTCGACGTACTTCTGAAACGGTCGGCCAAAGGATTTATAACCAGTGTGTATCGAAAGCCGACCCACACGGGTAAGATACCTGGGGTTCGACCCTGCGCATCCTATAGGCCAAAAACGCTCCGTCGCCGCTGCACTCTTCTCACGTGCATCACGAATCTGCTCTGTGCAAGCAAGAGCTAGCCGTGGTAAGGAAGGACCTTCGCAGCAACGGCTACCCTTCAAAGCTTGTGAGGACGCAACAATTGCGGGATTCAGTTGCCTCCTCCGAAAGGGTTCCTGAAGACGGGCAAAAACGCGCTGCCGTCCCCTACACGCAAGGCATCAGTGAAGCTCTTGCAAGGGTGTTTGGCACATATGGCATTAAAATTGCACACGTGCCAACGAACAGGCTTAAGCAGAAGCTGGTACGCGTGAAGGACCCTTTAGAAAAATCAAGATTCCCCGGAGTTGCCTACAAAATTCCATGCAAGGATTGCGACGCATCCTACACAGGTGAAACTGGAAATTTTGAAAATAAGAATTCAATAGCACCAGAACGATGTCAAAAAAGCAATGCAAGCTGAAATGCCTTGGCGGATCACCACCTGGCTACTGACCACGTCATCGATTAGGATTCCGCAAGCATAATCGCATCAGAGAAGTGCCTGCCGACACGACTACTTTTAGAATCAGTGCATATTCAACCAACTAAAAACACGATTAACCGGTCGCGGGGAAATCTCCCCGAGATATACGTGCACACTCTGCACCACCGAACCTATAAATAATCGCGACCTTTCACCCCCCTTTCATTGTGATCAAAGGCCAGTAGGGGCCCCAAAATGTGTTTATTTGTTTTTGACCAGGCGAGGGCCTGCTTGTATTCCATCAACACCGAACTAACCCCCCTGAATCACCACTTTATAGACATTGAGCAATTATTTTAATTGGTTTATTGTAGCAAGCTGTCTTGTTTATTTCCTTATTTTTTTGGCATTTCCTGTCTCATTTGAAATTGGGAGACCAGATAGCTTTTACTACGGGCCATGCACTGGTGACAACAAATATTTGATTTCACTTTAAACAATTTGCAGTTATGTTTTATTGCTCACCAGCCAATGACCTGAAATATAAGAGGCTCCTAAAACATGTGCTGGCATTTCTTTCCTGCACTGTAGTACAACTAATCATGACTTTTATCATATTTTGTTCACAAATTGTAATATTTAGAAAGTATTTAGCTGAATGAAAATGTCATTTCAGTAGCATGCGCAATCAACAGGGCCTCAATGACTCTCACCACGTAGTTCACTTGTTTCTGTCACAAATAACCTGATTGCAGCCACATTCCACCCAAGACGAAGGTAACATACCCTCTGGGATGATGAATATTTAAAATGCCTTACGAGTAAGTGCTAAGCACATGAAATTGTGGCATTAAAACCGAAGATCCCTCTGCGGCATCCTTCACTTGGGGGAGCGCTTGATCACAAACTTCGAGAAGTTGAAAAATGCTCCATGCTCCGCTCCAGCCAGCAGAAACAGAGCAGGACGCAAGTTGGTAGGTGGACCGTTGGCATCCTGCGATTGTGAAGAGTTTTTTTAGTAGATGCACTTCTTTTTGTACCACTGTTAATTTTTCCTTTAACAAGCAGCTGAACTCCTGCAGGTTCTACGAATCATACAAGCATAATAAAATGCAGCAATGCAGAACAATTGGCAGGGTTACCTCAATTTTTCTTTTCTAGGAATGAAAAAAATGTAGGTAATCTATACACAACTACAATCAAACCTTTCAATTTTTACCTACTTCACTCCTAACAAGGACACATACACGTTAGACATGTGAGAAAGCTGCTAAATTTATGCCCACAAATTTAATCAGGCATCAGACATCGGCAGGGAACGACGTGTCACCTTTAAATGGCACTTTTTTCGTTCAAAACACCTAAATGGGGGAGAAAGACCCATAACTATGATTTGGTACCCTTATCTAGTATGGTTTTCAGGCAATGCTTACATCTCACTTCAGTACCTTCAGGTGGTGCAGATCTTTGAAAACTCATTGCGGGCAAGTGGGTTGTGTTCAAGCTCTCGTATCTTGCCAGAATATGCTGGATTCCAGCATTCCCAAATCAACGTGACGACGACTCGAATGTGGTGGATGCAAGAAAGAATAAGCACACGCCAAGGGCGTAGCCGGGGAGGGAAAGTCCCGGTGCCCCCCCCCCCCCCCTTCATGATGTTTTATGCCAAGGCTGGAGTTATCTTTGTGGGTGTTCTTTTCCCCGGGGCTTCTCCTCCAAGCCGCTGCAGCGCTGAGGATCTCAGTCCGGGTATCTCCAACCGACAAACTCAGCCTCCGATCAAAACTGTACATTTATTTACAGCCCAGTGGGCAGCTAAAAAACAGTGCTCAGGCGGAGCTCGAAGACGACGGGCCGAGCTCTCCTGCGCCCGGACCGCGTCTCTCTCGTCTCCTTGTCTTCATATTCCCTCCAGCCTGACGCTGGGGGCCAGGGAAAAAGGAAAAGCGAGCCCTTCGTTGGGGTCCAACCCCATGTGGTGGCCATTAGCGCATCCGGTGCGAGCAGGCGCGACCCTCCTCGGAATGCGCGGAGTTTCAAGGCGCCGTGCGACACGTGCGTTCAATTTCTGTGCTGCTCGTCCCAGGGCCCGCGCCAGTTCGTGCGTCGAAGCGCCCGACACCTCCACCGCCACTGTGAAACATAACTTCAGGAATGTTTCACACACGAAAAACAAACCACACACACTTTGCGAGCGTGATCCATCGTTCCTTCAATTGGCGACACAACAATGAGCACGGCCAGTGCCCCTTGACCCTGGCTGCAGGTCACCATGACAAATTAGGCATAATCCTCACATAGGTCATTCGGAGCGAGCGGCCTTTAGAATGCGGTACGCACCGGCCGTCGTCGTCCGAAAACGCTCTTGCCATGCGCCGCACACCCTCACACAACAGTATCAGGGGCCCCTCTCCTCCTCGCTTCCTCGCTCGGGAAGGGACCACTGCTGGCTCGTCACCATGCGTTGAAGCCACTCTGCACTGAGGTGAAGCTGACTGACGCTTTCGCCTCTTTCTAGGCGAACCCTCGGGTTCGGCCGCTTCTGCGCTCGGAGCGCCGTGCTCCAGTACGCACCGTTGGTCAGCGTAAGCAGGAGAGGACTGCTTAGCGGCTACGTCAACGCTGACATGAAATGCTGTAGGGGCTATCTCTTCAGCCACTCCTACAGACCTACCTGCAACTGCCCTGGGCTGCATTACATGAGCGGCCGTACTCTAATTTACACTTTCCTCGCTCAATTCGCTGGAGCTCCCTATGGCAATCACATTGTCGGCACTCGACATTTGGGTATCTCGAGAAACACAAGATGCAGTGTGCGTGACACCAACTGCATCCGATTCCTCGCGCGATTCCCGTGCTGCTGCATCCTGCAAATCTGCTTTAATAGGCTCCTGCGTAGGCTGCTATTTGCGAAAGAAGTTTCTTTTCCTCACGCATGGGGGTTTACAGTGTTTTTCCCCCGAATGCTCGCCGTATCTCCTGATGCTGCGGTATATAGGCTGCAGTTGCGAATAATAAAGTTTCAGTTAAGTCACTGCACTGGCGTTTCGCATCTCGTTCATGTCTTTCTGGCTGTTATATTTTATCATGATTCGCTAACTAGTCCACAATTCTATGTTGGTAGCAATTACTCTAGAATTATTATGTGAAGTTGTGTTCACATACTTCTGAGAAATTTGACACCTAGCCGCTACTGAAAGCAAGCGAAATAAAATTGTTTCTTTCGAGCAAATGTTATTCTACAGAACTACTAACCGCACTGTAGCAAGTCAAGACCATTGGACACCTGGATATCTTTTACGAAACTGTGCGTAAAAGTTTATAATCGGTTTTCAAGAGTTCAAAAACCTGCGTTTTTTCACAGCACGCTAACGTGCATCTGTGTGGGTTTCGGCAATTTACTACGCTAGCTACCGCTGTCGCTCTGGTGCACTTTTTAACATCGCCAGTTGCATGACTAACTTGTGCACATTTATCCTTCTTGATGAAGATTCATTGATAACTATCACTCAGTAATTCTATTTGGAAAACTATTGTGACGTCGACCGCGGTACTCATGTCTTTGTGTGGCCCAGCAATTTATAAATTATAGGGCATTGTGTTCAGAGTATTCGTTTTATTCGTTTATGCACGTGTACAGCGCGATAATCACCTACTAGGGGAAAGAAACGAAGCAGTCAAATTGCGGTTGAATCTTTGATACTTCAACAACGGTATCAACATTGAAAACATGCACATATAGGCCGCAAATGACGGAGTTCAGCTTTACTGTGGTTTCTATGTTTCGCTTCTTGGGAGCATTACCATCTCCAATCAATTACTCGGACAGAAAGATAAAGACATCTAGCAATAGCCGAGTTTTATTGACATTTATTGAACCCATTTTGTGCCTGACGCTTTATTTGCCGGCCCTAATTGATACAGCTTGTTCTCCTTCACAACGTTAATGTTTTCTGTGGCAGCAACAGTTTTGTAAAAGATTCTGCAATACGCAGCTGATCTGGCATTTTTTACAGTTTGTCTAAGGGTAAACGTTTTTTCAAATTTGTATAAAAAACTCTCGCGGCCTCTGCACATTTGAGCATGACCCCTAACATTTTTTCACATGCTAAAAGAGACGAATTCTATCACGCGCTGTTTTTGGGCTTCGCGCTGATATTTATGTATTAACAAGCACCTTACAGGCCCTTGGGTAGAGCATTGAGTAAGGGGGGCTAATAATATATGGACAAGTAAATGTAGGAAATGCGCCAAAACGTAAGCGCAAAACATCAGTAACATAGAAAGAAGAACTAAATATGCATATAAATTAGCATCGTACATCATTACCGAACAACTCAAAAGATGCCGTTCATGGCACACAGGAGTTAGGCGAGTGTACGATACGTGGAACTGACATTGGCACATGTTGTGGTATAATAAACAGGGAACGTCATAACAGCACTTAGAGTAAGTGTGAGCAGTTCATTCGGATACGTCTAAACAAACAAAAATGAAGCACAAAAATTAGTGGCAAATAGGTTTACAAAATAATTTTTGGAGGACACTTTACTGTAAATGCCATCTACAGATACGAACAAAACAGTGAACCTAAAAGCATCAATTGAAATGCAAGGGCAACTTCTTGCGGAATGAAAGTGGGTCAGGGTCACACCCTAGGGTATCGCGAAGTCATTCCACAACGTGATGGCTCGAGGCATTACGGGTGCATTAAAAGAGTTTTTTACCGTACATGCGCAATGAACGAAGCCGGTTGTGTAATCTAGCTGATAAGTAGGAGGATCGTTCAATTGAAAGTCTGGCCATTTTACTGCTATTGGGGTATTTATGAAAGAGGCATAAAAGAGAAATATAGCCGTGAGTGTATTTTAATTGATACAAAAAATTCCTTTTAAGCTGTGTTACGCTGTAGCAGAGATCATAGTGACAAGAAACGAATAGGGCTGATATGACTGCCCTATTTTGTACCTCCTCGATCATGTATAGTTGTGGTGGGGGGACCAGATTGGTGAGGCAAATTCGAGTTGAAGGTGACAAAAGATTCGTAAGCTAGTTTGCGGATATTAGCGAAGGAGGGGTGTAGGTTACGGCGTTGGTATGCCAGTGATCTCGAGGCATTTGCTTAGATAATACTAATGTGCGAGGCACATGAAAGACATTGTGAAGTGTGCGCTCAAATATTTATATGTAGAAACATGCGAGAGCCGTTCGTTATTTATACGGTATGAAAAAATGGAGAGGTCATGATTACGAATAAATGAGATGGTTTTACCTTTCGATACGTTTAGTACCATTTGCCGCGTTTCACACCATTTGATATTACTTCATGAGGTTGCTGCAGTGCTTATTGACGGTTTACGTTTTAGATAGGATGATTTATTAAGCAGTCGTCAGCAAATATTAGTATGAATAATGCAACGCCACGGGTCAAGTCGTTAATAAAGAAAGTAAGGCAAGCACGTTGCCTGCGGCATTCCGGAAGTTCTAGCTTACATTGGCGACGAATCGTTGTAGGAGCCATGAAGAGTAAACACAACTTAGTGTAATTTGAAAGAAGTAGGAATCAGTATCTCATTCAGCTTCATTACAGCCCCAAAAGATGTTTCCAACGGAAAAAAGCAAGAAGTATTTAAAAACTTTCATACTTTGCGCCACAGTGACAAGTTATGAGCAAGAATGATGTCGTACGGGCCAACAAAAAACATAATTTTCAGTGCCGTAACTGCACGTTAGCATTCAAGTGATGTGGTCAAATGGAACTAGAGGCCCCATTACAGACGACCAGTCATGTGTCGTCGCGTCAGGTGAGTTAGGCGGCCGCCAATCGCACAAAGAAAGTTCCGTGACTTCATAGAAAATTTGCGGGAAAGTGGCTAGGGGGTCGCGACTGCTTCACACGTTTTATTTAATATTTCCATTTTTTGTTCGAAGATTGCGATGATATTGGTATCATTGTTATCGAGAATAAGCAGTCTTTCTAAAAAACCATCTTATTTTGTCTTCGTGGCTCCTTTAAAGATGACAGTGACGTGTTGCCTCAGAGAATCAAAACTTCGAAGATTAGTGAGTCTAATTAAGAACAGATAGTTTACAGATTAGGCCGTAGTGGAGCGCGGTCAAACGCTTTCGAAAAGTCGAGAAAAATGCAGTCTGGAGGTTACTATTCACGTTCGAATAAGTTATAAATTCTAGCAGTTGCATCTCACGTTACCAACCTTTTGTAGACCCGTGTTGGTTTCGAAAAAAGAATTGGTTAGGATTAAGATGGTTGTAAATGTTGGAAGGGATAATGTGTTCTAAAAGTTTGCAGCAAATCGATGCAAGTTCGATTGAACGGTTATTTTGTGGTATATGTTTTTCTCCCGACTTAAACAATGGGGTAACTGGCAGTTTTGCAGTCGATAGGTATCTTCCCAGGCTTTAACGGGACACTGAAGTGATATGTAAACATTGCGGGATTACTTGCGCAAATTGTAGTCCGGACTCCCCAGGCCATATTACGACCACTCTGGGCGCGTTTACGCGATTTTATTTAGTAGAAAAATTATTTCTAAAATGCTGTCCTCCTCTCTTTACGCTCGCCCATTTTCTGCGGTGTTTTCGTGTGACGTCGCGAGGAGCCGAGCTCGCAATTGGCTGCGCAACTGCACGGCTCCCCGGCTTCAGACAGAGTCAGTCGGCCCAGCGTTTCGTCCGCCGGCCGCCGACGGGTCGTCGCAATTCGTTCGCTCAGTTGAAACGAAGCCAGGACACGTTTGTGAATGGAAGAATGGGCCTTTCTTTACTTGGTTAGTTTGTACACTGTATCTAGCTCCAAGTCAAGGTCGCTTCACAAGCGCTGCACAAGCGCACATGCGACGCTTCGCTGACTGGTACGCCAGTAGGAAAATATAAGGCCTCTTGAAGGCGGGAGAAGAGTCAGCGAAGTCAATATAGGTACTAAGTAAATAAAATCAACTAATATTTTTACCGTACAGCGTAAAAATAGGGTGCGGGAAGCACTTTTTTGCGCTGGGCGAACAAGCACAGCGGTCAGCAGCACGACTACGTATCTGCGAACGCTTCTCCGTCTACGAAATGCACTTCCTAGACGTGAGCTATTGTGGAAACTCGGGGGACGCTTACTGCACGAGCGCAATACAACAAATGGTCACCTAAGCTGCTTGAAATGCCAAAACTAAATAAAAGTGTAAACTTGTTGTACAATATATACCTTATATTACCAACGCCGGCGGAGCCCGTTTCGTGGCCGAGTGTTCTGGGGCTCTAAGTATGTCGCCGCTAGTGTTTTGCAAGTCACGAGTTCGAGTCCCCGCGGGTACGTGCTTTTTTTTTTGTAGTTAACTCTTTTGTTTTCTGCCGCTGTTTTCTAGATTGAGTTCAGATTTTTTTGGGCCGCAACGTTCATGGCTCCACGAACTAATTCACAGAACGCGCGCAGGCTGGCACTGGCGCGCTAGCGAGTTCTCGTTGGCGTGCTGTTGCCACTAGTACATAGAACGTGCGCAGGCTGGCTCTGGCGCGCTAGCGAGTTCTCGTTGGCGTGCTGTTGTCATAAGCACCGACTGCTTGCGGACAGTGGGCACAGGCCAGAATGAACAGACCCTTGGCCTGGTGCGAACACGCTTTTTGCGATACAGGCATGAGTGAGGCAAGCTCCAAATATGGGGGAAAAGCGCATGACATTTGGGCGTCTGCGGGTACGCGGAGGGCATCCATGCACTGCGTAGGCCTCGGCTAGTGAATGCTACGATTCCAAGCCGTCCTGGGAGGCTTATCTTTATGCATATTTACAGCTGACAACATGGCAGAAGCGCGGTACGATGATTACGGAGTTATTGAGAATGCCCATCCAACAACGCCACCGGTTGTGTTTTACAGAACCGAAACCGAAACCGAAACTTGTTTGGTTGCTCACCTTGGGCATCGTCCAATCACGGTGCCCGCTCGTACCAACGTCACAGCTTTAGTTGGTGCGACCGCCGCAAACCGCGCATGGTTGTTTTTCTTCTTTCGCGCTTTGTAAAATAATTACCGATTTGTCAACCGGATAAACGATGAAAAGTGTGCTAATTTGAGCCAGTCTACGCAGTGCAAGCAAAAACGGGAGCTTGACAAATTCACTTCAGTGTCCCTTTAAACACTGTTGATAAATATGGCACAGAATGTTGCTTGTAGTAGAAATGGTGCTTTTTTAGTACTCTTGAGTCAATATTATCTGGGCCAGCGGAGCTGGACACCTTCAACTTGGTTATCAGGCATGCTATACCTTCCGCCCTAATTTCAATAGATTGTGTATACTGGTAATCATGATCGGCAACGTTAGATAATGTTTACTGAACTTTTCGCATATAAAAAAACTGCCAAGGTGTTCAGTTAAAAGGCCACTTTAAGAGTCACCTGACTAGGTCCCTAGCTCCTGACAGAGCAATCGACAGGAACACAAGCAGCTATTCATCCCTAAATAAATACAAATATTCATACACATATGTAGCGCAATAAACTGAAATATTACCTACTACAAAGACATAATGGCTAAAGACATAAGGACAGACATACACGCTTTTCTTGCGTAGAAAAATTAAAATACATTTACCGTGTAAACACACCGCTTTTGCAAAGGAAACAAAAATACCCTAAACATATTCACAAAGTAACACAAAATGACAGAAAAAATTTTGCACAACACGTACAAGATACATTTTCGTTTTTCGTTTAAAAGCAGCTACCGAGGGTGTGTTCTCAATCATGTCAACACTACAGGGTGACTGTTCAGGAGCTAAGAAATGTGCCATTTATTGTTTGAGTGTCATATTTTGTTCTGACTCATAATTTTATAAAGTTTTTATCCCGAAAAATCTGGGCCAGCGGAGCTGGACACCTTCAACTTGGTTATCAGGCATGCTATACCTTCCGCCCTAATTTCAATAGATTGTGTATACTGGTAATCATGATCGGCAACGTTAGATAATGTTTACTGAACTTTTCGCATATAAAAAACTGCCAAGGTGTTCAGTTAAAAGGCCACTTTAAGAGTCACCTGACTAGGTCCCTAGCTCCTGACAGAGCAATCGACAGGAACACAAGCAGCTATTCATCCCTAAATAAATACAAATATTCATACACATATGTAGCGCAATAAACTGAAATATTACCTACTACAAAGACATAATGGCTAAAGACATAAGGACAGACATACACGCTTTTCTTGCGTAGAAAAATTAAAATACATTTACCGTGTAAACACACCGCTTTTGTAAAGGAAACAAAAATACCCTAAACATATTCACAAAGTAACACAAAATGACAGAAAAAATTTTGCACAACACGTACAAGATACATTTTCGTTTTTCGTTTAAAAGCAGCTACCGAGGGTGTGTTCTCAATCATGTCAACACTACAGGGTGACTGTTCAGGAGCTAAGAAATGTGCCATTTATTGTTTGAGTGTCATATTTTGTTCTGACTCATAATTTTATAAAGTTCTTATCCCGAAAAATTTATGCCATCAGTTTTGGTGTAATTAATAAAAAGCTCTGGGTGAGCTTTGAACTTCACAAAATTCGTTTCATCCTGTCCTTGATAATACAAGGCGAATATCAAGTATGCAATCTTGTTCAAAGTAAGGAAGTGTGTTGGCGTAGCTTGATGAATTATGAAAGAACCGCAGACCTTTCTTTTGCATGCGATGCAAGCCTACCTTGAACGATTTGGCCGCAACTCTCCATACAAGTAAGCAATAATGTATCCGTGAGTGTACGTAGGCAAAATGGAGTTGCTTTTTTATTCTCGTGCGCAAAGGGGCGCTAAATTTACTCAACATGCCAACGTGGTGCGCGATGTTACGCTTTGTAGAACTAGTATGACTTGCCCAACGAAGGTTCTCGTGAAATAGTACACCTAGAAACTTGTGTTTTGAATCTTGTTCCAAAGGTTTGGATTAACACATCAGTGTATTAGTAACAGTTCTGTTAACAGGGCAAAAAAACAATATAATTCGTTTTATTAATGTTCAGTTGAAGGTGATTGGAACTAAGCCATCGCGATACGTATCAAGCTATGAATTTGCTACGGAAACAAGAGATGGTACGTTCCCCGACTAAAAGAACACATTTGTGTCATTTACGTAAAGCACAACCTCTGTTGTGTGTGTGAGATTGTAACTATGTCCGTGATATACAAAAGAAATAAAATTGGTCTTAATATTGACCACCGCTGGATACCAAATTACCAAGTTGTATGGATTAAGCACCTGAAGACATGGTATGAAGAACTACAAACTATCTTCGCTTAGATAAATGAATCCATAGTCATTCGAGTGCAATGCCTCTTATTTTGTAGTATGGCAACTTAAAAACAGTATGTCATGTTTAATCGAATCAAACCTTTTACTTAGGTTTAAAAAATACCAATAGTCTACAGCTGTTTCTCTATGTTACCTACAAGTTTTTCTCTAATATTTAACAAACCCATCTCCGATGATGTATTCCTCTGAATTTCATACTGATTAGCTGATATAAGATGGTATTTATTTAAGTGACTGGGGATACGGGAATTCATCACTTTTTCTACTCTTTTGAGAAACGATTGAGTACAGATATCGGCCTGTAATTACTAATACAGTCGACAGGACAAGACTCGTATCAGACAGATTCGCGCCACTTTTATTTTATCCGGGAACATTCCAGTGGGCAAAATTACGTTTGTAACAAGACAGAGTACATCAGCTATAATGTACGCTTCAGCTTTTATTTGTGCAGCCTCAATACCATCAAACCCACAGGAACAATTATTTTATGTTTACTTATAAATCCAACAATTTCTGTTGTAGTTGCTGGATGAGAAAAAAACGGTATTACCAAAGTTACAGTTATTAATTTCTCTGGCAGAAACTGAGTCAGTTGCTCCAAAAACAAGAAGTGTCGGTTAAATTCATTAGAAAGGGCTTTTTCAGTGACAGCTTGTTCACCTACTTTCATTTCAACAGGGATACTGGTTTGTGTTTTCCTTAGTAAATATTTTACAACACGCCAACGTCTCCTAGGATGATACGATACATCCACGAATATGTCAGTATTGTTCCGGATTCCCAATTTGTTTATCAGCATTTATTATATTTCTAAATTTTTAAAATTTCTTTAAAACGCAGAAGCCCCTGCCTACTAAAACTTGTTGAAAGCTTATTTCTGGCTTTTATTCTTTGTTATTCATGGGTATCCACGGCTTTCTTGCTTTTCTAGACTTCTTTATTGCAGTCGTTAGAAATGCGCGATCATAAATTTCTACTATTTTGGTTCAGGAAGGAGTCGTACAGTAAATTTCTCACACACTACAAGTTCTCTTGTCGCACCTTCCCTCCACCTCACCCGTCTCTAACAAAAGCCGATGAAATCACTCTCCGTCAACTTCAAACCCGGACCTTCCCTCACAATACACTTTGGCGTTTGATTTTCCCCACCTCTCACTCACCACAGTGCAAGTTTGGCCCCGAAAGGGGTACACTATATCACATCGTATGGGAATGCTCCCACACAGCCGACCTCCCTCCCAGTCCCCACCCCTCCCCTTCACAGTGGGCGGCGCAGCTGTCCAGCTCTGAACCCGGCTCCCAGCTTAACCTGGTGAGACGGGCCAGGACTGCCAGCCAGAGCCAGGGACTCCTGGACTAATGAGTCTCCCCACTGGTCTGCCTCCACACAATAAAAGTTTATTCCTCCTGCTCCTATCTTTGAGGACTCGCCGCAATGAACAGTGGAAACCAGTTGTCGAAAAGTCTCAATGTTGTCGTTCATAATCACACTTTTTAAAGCCGGATGCCAAACCTCGCCGTCTAATTACAGGCCTATTTCCTTGACATCTCACTCACACAAAATATTAGAGCACGTCGTACATCAACACATAGTAGAATTCCTGGAAGCCAACAATATTCTAAACGTGGAGTTTCAACACGGCTTTAGAAGTGGTTTCAGTAGAATAACTCAACTGACGGAATTTATTCATGATATTATTTAATCCATTGATTCGGGTTATCAGGTTATTATTATTCTTATTCCTATTGACTTATCGAAAGCTTTCGATGCAGTTCTTCATTATAAACTTTTGCTTAAGCTTAACTACACATTAAAAACCCGATGCTCGTAGACTGGATATCTAGTTTTCTCTCGCACAGCTCACCGTACGTACTTTTTAAATCAACGGCATTCAGTACCGCTGATGTAACTTCAGGTGTTCCTCAAGGCTCGGTACTTGAACCCCTTCTTTTCTTGTTATTTATCATTGACATACCCGGTAACATAACCTCTCAGATTAGGCATAGACCGATGACTGCGTAATTTTTTTGAAGAACTACTTCTGCTGCGGATTACGCAGTATTGAACAATTCATTTTCCAGTTTTTGTACTTGGTGCCAAACGTGACAAATGAATACAAATTTGCAAAAAACTGGGCGGATGACATTTTCTACTCGGTCATCCGCTCATCTATTTCCCTACTTTTCTTGTTATTTATAATGAAATACCCCGTAACATAACCTCTCAGATTAGGTATATGCCGATGACTACGTAATTTATCAAAACATTACTTCTGCTGCGGATCCCGCAATATTTAACAATTCATTTTCCAGTTTTTGTACTTGATGCCAAACCTAGCAAATGAATACAACTTTGCAAACAACTGTGCGGATGACATTTTCTACTGGGTCATCCGCTCATCTAGTTCCCTACTATTCAATGGTTGTCATTTACAAAGAAAAGCGGAATATAAGTACCTCGGCCTTCATTTTTCTAATAAAATGTCCTGGTCCAAGCCCATTGATATCACGTATAACAAAGCCCTGAAGAGATTAGTTTACCTACAGCGCGTTCTCTGTGTAGCGAGAAAAGAAACCAAGCTATTAACTTTTAAAACTTTTGTTTGGCAATTACTTGAATATGGCTCTCTCTTTTGGAATCCACAGAAAGCGTCCGACATTGCAAAATTAGAATTCATACAAAACAAACCCGTCCGTTTTATATGCCGAAGATATGCCGAAGACCGCGAATTTTCGCCTACGTACAACTTAGCACCATTGGGTTTAACTCCGTTATCTGGTAGGCGCCATTCAGAATGGTTAAAATTCCTGTACGCCTTGATTAATTAGCCGCGCTTGCCGTTACTTCACAGGTATCTGCAGTTTGCCACACCGTCCTCTGTTCACACCAGAAGCCAACATGCGCTAAATATTACTCCATTTCACTCCATAACTGATTTGTTGAAATATAGTTTTTTTCCTTTGATTGTTGAGCTCTGGAACTCGCTCTGCGGTGATATTTGAGGGCTCCCTTTAGGTCACTTTTTGAGTGCAATAGCGAATGCGTGTAAATTGAGATTTTTGCCTTTTCTTGCTTTCTTTGGTCTTGCCTTTGTTCATTCTGAATGTTATGTAGTATTGTGAACAAGCAATCTATGCGACGCGCTCGTGTGTTTGTTCCTGCTTTTTATCAGTTGATCATTTGTATGTCCATTCCTGCAATAGCCCTAAGAATGGCTGCAGTATAAAAATAAATAAATAAATAAATAAACAAATAAATAAATAAATAAATAAATAAATAAATAAATAAATAAATAAATAAATAAATAAATAAATGAATGAAACTTTATTGACACAAGGATGGCGACTCGGCCTATGTGGGGGCGGGTGGGGATAAATAAATAAATAAATAAATAAATAAATAAATAAATAAATAACAGGTGTTTCATTTGTGTTACAAGCGTACGAGTGGAGTTTTTGATTATGACAAAAAATGGATAGATGATGACTGATATCGCTCGTAAGAACAGCTGTCTTCCCTTCACCTATGTTTATGATTGTTAGACACAAGTTTATAAGTGCTTCACTCGTGTCTGTAGTGCGTGTACGTGTGTCAATTAAGTTTGAGAAACCGTTAGAAGACACAATATCAAAGAATTCTTCAACAGATTCAGACGTATGCAAGAGTCAAGAATAAAGTCACCGAAAATCACCACATAATTATTCACCAATGCCAGATAATTTAACAAAGAATAAAAAAACGCCAATAACTCTTGGAGAGACCCAGACGGAGGCCGGTAGATGACACCTGCCACAAACGCGCTAGATGTCACGAAAAGGCCGCCAAAAGTAATATTCATTACTTTGTACTCTGGGATAACTCGGTAAGAAAAATATTGATAATGTAAATTGCTACACCACCACCTTTCCGCGTGTCCCGCGACATCGATTCACGCAAGCTGCAAATGCGACTGCATCTTGATAGCCGCAAAACCATGTCTCACTAAAAGCCAGTACTTCAACTTTGTGATCAAGGGTTGAAAGAAAAATCCGCGTTTCGTCCTCCTCATTTCTTAGGCTACGCACGTTTAGGTGATAAAAGCTGAAGAAGTTGACCGGATTCTTATGGGTGAAAGCGGAAGAGCGAAATAAAGTGACATGGTGATAGCGGCATCTTAGCTGCATTGTGGCAAATTTGGCAAAAGTACTGCGAAAGAAGAACGAATTATTCCCCATTCATTTTGTCAAGGTCAGTATTTCTGGAACGACACCCACCGTAAAGCCTTGTTTTTTTCTCAGAAGAACCTTGTTATTGGAATGGCAGGCACAGTGGAATCCATTTTCACTGGCCCAGTCGCGCGTATACCGAAGTTCTCTGTTGTATTTTGTTGGGTTCTCAGCAAGCGATACCGTCTATTTCGCAGCCCTTACGACCTGCAATTTGCCAAACCAAGCGCCTCGAAGCGATTGGCAGAAAACGTGCACTATTATGCCTGGCCCCCTCTCATGGCTCGAGAGAAGTCTGTGTACATCAACTACATCATCAACAGAAAGTTCAGGCAAGCTGACAGTCCGGGCCACATAGTTAAGTTCAGAGATGAAATCTTCATTCTCAGAAGGTGGAATGCCATAGATATCAAAAATTTGCTTTCTACTGCGCCACTCTAAATCGTTCACAGCTGCCAGTCTGGGACAGAGCCTCCTGTTTTGCGGACTTGCATTCAAGTTTGTTGACTCGTTGCTTCAAGCTACGTATCCTCACCTCATGCCATGCTGCGTTTTCACAATTTCGTCGTACTTTTGTGACATCAACTCGGCAGATTGCTGAACTTCAATAACCTTACCTGGCAAGCTGGCTGGTGCATCGAGTTTTCACACGAAGTCTGCAAGAATGTGTATGATGTCAGGATCATTGACCAATCTTGCCCTTGGGAACACGGCAGGTGACGTATCGCCACAATTTACGGCCTGCCTCACCTTTGCTCTTAAATGTAGGATCACACCACCCGGAGCAGTCCCCAAGACAGAAAACGTACTCACATTCGATGTGCTTTAACGCACATCCATCGCCCGGTAGGCTTTCGTTCAGGTAGGACAGGTGTCTTCTGGTGCGTACATTTTCCCAACAAAAACAGCACAAATAGCAGAAAACGAGCGATGGGGCTGTGCTAAAAATTAGAGAAAATCACAATCACCACCCTCGGAATGCGATGAAAAACCTGTAAAGGGCATGCTTCCACCACCGCCGCGACCGCCAAAAAATGAATTGGTCTTCCTCAGTGAACATTCAGGACAAAACGTATTAAAAGCAGTACAACACTGGCGGTTAGCAAGAGGTTCGTGATTTTCATCATGCAAAATAATGCGGTTAGCATTACGTTTGCGACATATTTCCCGCCAGAAGTTTTTGCATTATATTTAGAAGGGGAACCAGGTCAGTTAAAAATATTTACAGACCTACTGCAACGTAGCACGCAAAGAAACACTGCTTCTACTTCTCCCGATCACTGGCTGTGCCCAGGCGTTTAGCATTTCGGTACAGACATTTCTTTTTATTTCTTAACTGGCTGAGTGTCTTAAAGAACCAGGCATTTGATTTGATTGATTGATTGATTGATTGATTGATTGATTGATTGATTGATTGATTGATTGATTGATTGATTGATTGATTGATTGATTGTAGGGTGTAACGCGCCGACGCAACGCAGGCGATGATGCGCGCCGTAGTGGAGGGCTCCGGATTAATTTAGACGACCTGGGGATGGTCAACGTGCGCCGAAATCTTGTAAACACGGGGTTTTTGCTTTTCGCCTCCATCAGAAAAGCAACCACCGCGGCTAGGAATCGAACCCGCGACCTCGTGCTCAGCAGCGGAACGTTTTAGCCACTGAGCCACAGCGGCGGGTGCCAGACATTTGATTTGTCAGTGGATATTGAAATCAGAGGAATGCATATACTAATCAAGACTGTCATTTTGTCACGGAAAACTACCTAGTTGTCGTGAACCTAGCGTATATAAATGAGGGCAAGAGCCACTAGCTAAAGAATATTTCAAGTTTATTGTTAATTTCGGCATAGTTGGCTTTATTTAGTCACAAAATATGTTCGTAGTTTTGCTGGAAAAATGTACAGGAGGATCAAGGGTTACTTGAAGGAGTCTGTGGTCCGTAAGACTTTCTAGGTAAAGGACAACCATGACTGTATCGGGGCTGAGGTCAGTATTAAACCTAACATATTGCTTCCAGGGCTGGGCTTATTGGCAACCTGTACAAGAATACTCAAGAGTTAGACTGGTAAAATTGGTTCATGTGTTACAAGGGGAGAATTGAATGTCCCAATCAATTTGCGGAAGATCAAAGTCTCCAAAAAGAAAGACATTTTAGTGTTGCACAAATTCATGGCATCAGTCATACTTTTCCTCAATTCAGATGTGAAACAACTTGGCATCAGGAGGGCGGTAACAGTTTTCTATAAGAACAGCGTTAGTAAGGCTTGTTTTGCAAGCTACCTAAATTATCTGAAGGGCCGATTTTGTGTCGACAGCATAAGAACAAGCTGTTTTCTTAATAACCACAAAACCATCACCACCTCTTCGGTCAGCGAGGAATTAACGAAGGTAATAAAGGAGAGAGAATGTGTCAGCATAGAATTAGGGAAAATAATAAAGGAGATAGAATGTGTCAGCGTGTAATTAAGAAAGATATTTAAAGAGCTTGAATGTGGCAAGGAGGAGGAGGAGGAATGCCTTTAATGAATGAAGAGAAGTCAGCCTGGCAGTGAGCTTGGCTTGCTACTCCACATGAACATGATGTGCGAAAGTGAAGGGAAACGAAGACACAAAAACTCATACAGACACTACGAAAGCAAATAAGCACACAAACTGACAAATGCAGGATCACGCACACGGCGCACAAACAGAAGTGAAGTTAAGGCACACAATCACAGAGTATCGTTCAGGCCGGAGTCACGGAGAAATGACACCAAAGCCCGTGCACTCCGTGTTGCCGCGGCAGTTGAGTGCCAAGGACCAATGGCGTCACAAAGCTTCAAGTTCGTTATCGCTACTAGACATCACTTTTTATTATAAAAAAGTGAGATCCTATTAATATTTGCAAAACCTTTTTAAACCTTAGCTAAATCAATCTATCCCGCAGTGCCTCTTTATCTCGCGATATATTTTTTCGGTAATTGTTTAAATTTATGCTGTAATATTTCCACCAAATACCCCGTCTGTTCGACGGAACTGTTTTCGCACCCGTTGTCTGACAGTTATTTATTGAAGCGTCCAATGCAGGACAAATAAAGATGTTTTCTCTCTCTCTCTCTTGAAGTGTCCAATTAGTATTTCTCTCCTAAGCTACACCTAGGCTTTCCGTGCATTTAATCGTTTACGAAGACAGTCTGCCCACAAATGTTAACGTGCTTCGAAAAAAAGCTTTTTTCATAATACACAGCTGGTGCATGTATTCACCTCATTTCCACCTACTTTTTCGCTAATGTACAACAAAGAGGAGAGTGCCTTCCAAGAGCTTTATATTTGGTTTCGGAACTCACTGCTTAAAAAGGTTGTCTGAGTGGCCTTTGGCTTCATTTTTATAGAAAAAAGGGAGTCAAAAGGCGTTATTTCAAAATATTTGGAGCCTGCTGACGCTTTGTTTTCGCATCAAACTGGCTTCTGTAAAAGGACGGCAAGTTTTTTCTTGACACAAAATATTCACATTGCGCCTCCCTATGTATGTGGATAACAAGTTGCATTATTCTTTGTTGCTTCTAGGATATCACGACCATGCATGGGGCAAACGCGTATCAGTGGAAATGCTTGGGTATTTTGCTTACAAACGACAGTGGCAATAAACATTTTTTGCTGAATTATCCTTTTATTATTTCCGTAGTTTCAAACATAGATTGGTTGTATTTCTTCGCCAGTCCGCCGTAAATAGAATTCAGATAGAACAAACCCTTTATCTTTATCATGCGTACGACAGAGTAGTAAATTCCAAAACATCATTGAATGTCCTCTGTTTCTAAAATATGTGATATTCGCCATTTCTTGTACGTTTTTCAACTGACGCCAAAATCCCTAATTTCCACACGCCAGATTTCTGGTGGTCCATTTGTACTATACTGTGCTACTCTTCACAACTACCGCAGTTTCCACCATTAAATATTGGTTGAGACGTACCAAAGCGGTTATAGTAAACTATACGGTGACGAAAACAATCGCTGTAAAACGCTTTAGTGGTGAAAACAAGACCGACCTCCATTTATAGTGGCGCAGCGCTGCCTGGCAGCATTTTACCATTTTGATGACCCCGATTCCGTGTTTGGGCTTCTGTCGGTCGGCCGAGTAACTTGTCAGAACATTTGCGATATATTTCTGAGGACTAGCTGGAAAGACTCTGACGTTTAGTTGGGTTGTTGGCGTGTAAACAGTGTGCAGTCGTCTATGTTACGTAGCATTCCAAATTACTATATGAACGGAGCGAGCAGGTTCTGACGGCTGGATGGAGGAGATACTTTAGGCGGCATCACTCACAGTGCGCGTGTACGCGAAGACCTGTCGACTCAGTTGAGCGCCGCAGAAGTCGGAACTCCTCGTAATCCAACAAGGGAAGGCCCGCAAGCAGCCCCCACCAGACATTCGCATCCGAATTGACGGCACCAAGGTCGAGCCGACGGACACATGTAGAATCCTCGGTCTCCTAATACAAGACAATGACAAAGCACACGCCGCTGTCGACAAGATCATGACCAGCGCGAAGAAGATCCTAGCCATGCTGAGAAGGGTTTCAACTAGGAGCAGAGGACTCAAGGAAGGCGACGCCCTCAAACTGGTGCAGGCATTCATTACATCCAGGATAACATATTCGGCCGCGTATCTCAATCTGAACAAGGCGCAAAAGAATACACTCGATACCATCATCAGAGAGGCCTCCAAGCAAGCCCTCGGCCTACCAATCTGTTCTTTGGCCCAGCGTCTTCAAGCCATGGGGGCACACAACACAGTCAATGAACTCATAGAAGCCCACCTCATGGCCGCGCGGTGGCCGCGCGGTGCTGGATAAGGTAGGGTGGTGCAAGGAGAGAGCAACAATTAATAGGTCCATCCCAGCTGAATGAATGACAACAATCACCACCCCAAGCCCTTACCCCAGAATATGACGCCGGAGAAAAATGATGGCAGGACAGAAGCCACAGCTCAGGCGAATAATTCCAAAATGCAGCGGATGGAGGGAGCCTAATACGTGGAAGCATGCTTCGTCAAGGGCAGCAGCAAAGCAGCGGCGGTGGTAACCGACGGGGAACGGTTGATAAACAGCGCTACAGTCAACACCATAGAGCCAGCGACAGCAGAGGAAGTGGCCATAGCACTGGCGCACGTCCAACGGGGCGCCAGGGTGGTGGTCACCGACCGCAAAAGAGCTTACGGTGGCTACAGGAAAGGGGTAATCCTCTCAAAGGCAGCCCCGATATTAACGAGGAAAAGGCCACCGGAGCGAGCCGTAGAGCCCGTATGGGTGCCTGCCCACACAGGAGTAGCCGGCAAAGTCATAGCCGATTATCATGCCTGAGCGATAACCCTCCGGGCAGGGCAGGAAACCGATACCACCAACCCGGTGCCCACGTACACAGAGATTACCTCCGAGTATAGGGAGGATCGGCGTACCTTCCCCAAGCCTCACCGTACCCTGAGCAGGGAACAGCAAACAATAATCAGGCGCATTCAGGCAGGTTCACTTATACACCCTGTCCACATGAATAAATTCTATACAGAAACCGAAGAGGACACTTGTCCATTTTGCACAAAAAACACAGGCACTCTCGCACACATCCTGACGGAGGGCGCTTCACTCAAGTCCCCTATACCCCCCCCCCATCCACCCTCCACTACTCCACCCCATGAGCAATGCGAGACCTTACAGTCCAGCACCGCCCTGCCGATCCAGCTTGCACTGGCGGCCAGGGGCCAGGAGCTGCTGGCCATATAAGGGTCCCGAAACCAGGGAACCACACCGTCCGACGTCTGAGAAGACGCCGTAATTTTATTGGAGCTCTCTATATGTTTTCTTCTACTGCTACTACTACTACCAAACTGAGTGAGTATTTAGATGTTTTTTTAAATGCAGAGCATTTCAGTAACTCACGATGTCACCCGCGTTGGCGTCCGTAGTCCGCGTCCGCATCGCTCCCCCTACACTATATAAAAAATAATACTTACCGGCGCCAGGCTTCGATCCTACGACTCTGCGGGCGGAACACAGGGTGCACGGTACTCTACCAACTGAGCCACAAAGCCGACACAGGACGGAAGGTTACGAACGTGCCTTATATCCTTGACTCATTCAACCGTCGGACAGAGGTGCGCCCTCTCCCCCGCGTCCTCCTCGCCTTCTCTCCGCTCGCAACGCCCTCTCTCGCCGCGTTCGGTTCGGGCGCACAACAGGTGGGGACGTGCGCAACACCCTTTCTCGCCGCGTTAGGTTCGCGCGCGAGAACAGGTGGGGCGCTCGCATCGCGCTCTCTCGCCGCGGTAGGTTCGCGCTTAAACCACATATGTCGTTCGCGCGCGCTGCGGTCGCTAACATCTGTGGCGTGATCGTGACGTCAGCATCACGCGTTCGCGTGGTGGCGATTTCGGCGCTATAACACTTTCTCGCGAGGGGCATTGGATTGGATTCGATTGGCTTGGATTGGCTTGGATTGGATTGGATTAAAGTGGACTGTGTTGGATTGTGTTGCGTCATAGCTGCGCCACGTTGCGTCATAGACGCTCCACGTTGCGTCATAGCCGCGGCAGGGGGTTCACGGCACGTTTCACCATCGACTTCATCGACAATGTCTACGCTAGAAGACAACAATTACAACAACAATAACCAATACGTAATCCATACGATTTGCAGGCGCCCCCCCCCCCCGCAGAAATGCTCTGCATTTGATCGTGCCCCTCGCGAGGGGGATGTTTTTATGGATGCCTAATTCACTGAAAAGGTCGGTGTTGTGTATCAAGATCTGCACCAGAGTCGTCGTCTGGGGTTCTCTAAACCAAGCTCGTGTATTTTATTGTTTTTTCTATTTGACATATCGTAGCAACCGAACACGTTAATCATTAGTTCGTCCTCCTCAGGTCGTAAATTGGCACTGATTTTTACAACGCAGCTGCATTAGGCGAAAGGTGAACCTGGTGCGCAAGATTCGGAGCTGAGTTCTTTACCACGATGCAATTGAGGCACGTTGCCAGTGACGGATATAGAGTATGTCTATGCATGCTGCGTAACGAGTGAACTTTACGGCACGTGAGTAGAATAATTTAAAGACCATTACACGTAGCTGTGATTCTCGTGGAGCCGTAGCTTGAAGTACGCCCAGCAATGCAATACTAGCCTAAAAACCAATTTTGCTTTTTATGGGCAATATCGAACCTTTTCAATAAAAGAACTGGCGAGAAGTTACCAGCAATCACAATACTGGCTTGTCGAAACTCCTGGACCTCAATCGCTAGCAGTAAAACGCATCGCAACCTTACTGACTGAGTATACGCCTCGAGCTTCGCGATCGCTGCACCGCCTGCCGCCGCTTCTCCGCGGCGTTGACGGGATGTGCGCTGCGTGGCTGATAGGGGCTCGTGCAGTGTTTTGGTTCTGTTTCGCTTCTTTTCACCTTTCCGCGCCCTAAAGGAAACTTGTTATGGTGACGCCTATAATCAAAGAGTACTTCTAGGTCACTTAAAAAGCAGCTGCGCCTTCGTAGAGCACGCGATCGCCTGCAAGAGCTACCCGGTGACGCGGTTCTGCGCGCATCGTCGCCGCTCTTCCGGGCGTCGGCGACGATAGCGGCATGCATAGGTCGACAAAACAGAAAGAACTCACTCAAACTCAATCACAATTTTTTTCATTCACGCTGTACTCAATCAAATTCAGACTCAAAAAGTTCGTCTGTTCACAAAATCACTCGTACTCACTCATCAAATACTCATTTGTAATCGTACTCACTTGTACTCAAACTCATTTGTCCTCACGAGTATTCGTACTCAATCTGTACTCATGAGTACTGAAATTGTACTCATGAGTAGTCACTCTGTACTCATGAGTACTCAATCTGTACTCATGGGTACTCAATGATTACTACTGCTCATGAGTACTACTCATTCTGCACTCATGAGTACTCAATCTGTACTCATGAGTACTCAATTTGTATTACTCACGAATAATCAACTTATCTGCACTGTTAGCTAAGTCGTAGCTCGAATGAAAAACTAAGTAGAAAAAATTAATTGTTTAATTGATTAGAAAAACACAGGTTACATATAAATCAGGACAGAGGAAGAAAACGTCTGACGCGGTGCAGTGTCGTTGGGCGACTTACTGCGCGAAGGCAAGTACATGTGAGAAAGCGAAACGGAACGTAAGCACTCGCGTTGCGTCTGGCGTCTCCTCTTGTTGTCAGGCAGGGTCGGGCTCAGGGGAGCTCGAGGCTTGTCGGTGCAGCCGTGGCCGTAAACTGCGTTTTTCTGCCTGTCTTCGGGTGGCAGCTTTTGTCGTCCGTTTTCTTGTTTGCACTACTGTTTGCACAACTGTACTCAGGAGTGAATATACTCAAGAGTGCAAGCACTCGCAAAAACAGTATTCATGAGTATTGTACTCATGAGTGCTGTGTACTCATGAGTACCCATACTCATGAGTACTCAAACTCATGAGTATTCATACTCATGAATACTGTACTCATCAGAACTCATACTCATGAGTAGTGTACTCATGAGTACTGTACTCACGAGTAGTGGACTTACCCCAGTACTCACTCGTCATCGTACTCACTGCTTTTTTCTGGGTGTGTGATCACTCATCATTGTACTCACTCGTGAGTTTGAGTACAAATGAGTACAAATGAGTGTACTCAGGAGTGAGTACGCCGACCTATGGCGGCTTATCACCCCTGCCACCTCCAAATACGTAAGGGACAAATGAATTCTACTGTTGCCTCGTTTAGACCTGACACTGGCACAGTGAGCCGTTGGCTTCATTTTGCAGCGTGGACAAAGAATTCGGCTTCGTTTCGAATATATACGTCGCAGAAAAATGTGTTTTGGGGATGTGATTAGCCAATCCCGGACAATAACTTATGCCTTTTTTAAGGATATAAACCATGCGGAAATTTTAATTATATTCCAAGCCGGATCGTTAAATATGTGCCCACACACGCCTTATAGCAAGAACCAAGGCAATCTAATATGAAACCACAGAAAAATACATGCTGTGCATGTGCGGAAGAAACATAATAGCTCTAACGGAAATGAAAAAAAATACAGTGCAGCTTCTGATATGCTAAAAACGTTCGTCGAAACTTAAGCCTGGAAGGGCGGGAAATGCAATGGTATTTCGCGAGACATAGGTGGGGGGGGTGAGGTAGCGGATGGGGACGCTGTGTACAAATGCGGAGCGGAATCAAGCTGAATGTTTTAGTAATCACACACACAGATCTCGCGTTCACTGTGGTTTTGTTTTTCGACTTCAACGAACAGCTGATCGCTCGGCGGACGCATTTTTGGAAGTATACAGGGTAGGCAGTTCACACGCAATGAAAGGTGTCGTTGGAAGAGTATGGTATGTAATAAGGCCCTCTTATTTCAGTTTTTCCTTTATTCTGCAGGCTCCCTGTGCCATGTGACGATATTTTTAAGAAGCGTTTAGTCGCGGATGCCGATTATATTCTAAGCCCATCTGCGCGCTGCTGCAGAGGATATATGTAGCGAATGAATGTTTGCGGGCGCTGACCTCACGACAAGACGACTCTTTGTCGTGTGCTGATCCCCGAGTATAACTCTGCATTATCCATCATATACTTACGTTGAATATTCCCGAAATTAACACGCACTGGCTTGTAAATGTTGGTGATCAATATCTGAGGTATATTATTGGCGAAAGTAACTGCCGTGCTATCAGGTATGAGCGCTCCACTAAGTTATATAAGCGCACAAAACTGATTTACATCGTAGTGTATACCCGTAGCATGAACATCTGAGGTACCGGTTGTTACGGAGACACTGCTAGTAAATTCAGGGCAGTGTAATTACAATCAGCTCCATGTATACGCCAATTCCGGGGTCGACGCTGGCCTGTGACACACACCTGACGCTTATACAGACCGAATATACCACACTAAGAGCGCGTCAGAAACATTTCACTCTCGTAAACACACCCCGTTTGCGAACAGAGTGACTGCTCCACATAACGATGGCTTTCCAACGCCCGCAAACGCTAAATCTCAGTCGTGAACATGCCGCAAAAGCAGCGGTGGCAGTGGTCCCGCGCCTGCTTTTGAAACGGGCCGCTAGGGGGATTTCAGTGGCGCCCGCCGCGCTCGAGGCGCATTGCTTGCGTATGGGAAGTAGGAGCACTTCGGCGTTCCTGAAAGCCTCTGTGCATGAGCGTCTTGCACTTGTTTTTCAAAAGACGTGCCTCTTGCACGTGTTTTTCGGTTAAGCTGCAATTATCAAAGATTTCTTTATTCCCAAGAACACCTTTTCAGACAGAGCAGAAACTGGTGCTCGGTTCCTGGCCATACGGCATGACGAACGGAAGAAAGGCTCCATAACGTCACTTGCACAAAAAAACCACACAAAATGTCATAATGGGCGAATCTACAGGAAGTAAGCGACCCTTGCCGAAATAGCCAAGCCAACAGCACCGGATCACCAATACCCAGGCCATCAGGAACTACAGGGAAATGAAATGATGTACGAAACTGCGCGCTATTTTACCAACCACTTCAAAAGTAAGCACAACTGTCTTGAAGCCATTTTGAGCAGTTTTTGATGTAGGCTCAAGACTCAAGGGAAGCTAGGAGTCCCATACATGACGCCAGAAAAACTCCTAGTTGATGCGGAGGTCAAAGCGCTTTGGCAGCTACAAATACTTTCCGAAGCAAAAGTAGGCGGGAAAGATGTATCTATGACAGCGCAACAAAAAACGCGACTGTGGAATGTCCGGCAGCCGTAACCACGTAATGTGGGGATGTAATCGCATATAGCCTTCAACAGATAACTTATACTCAGAATGAATTCGGAGCTTTACCCTCGGAAAAAGGAGAACCTGATTCTTCGGGCAGAGAAAGCCGTGGAGGGTACAGGAGGCCTATATGCGGGCTACAGATTTTAACCTATCAGAGTTTTATAAGTGTTTCTTTTTGTCTCTCACGGTATTCTCGCTAGAATGAGGCAGTCCCTACACATGTAAAACAGGAAGATACCAGGAGCATCAAGGATAATGAAGTTATCCAGAATATACAAGCAAGAGAAACATCACGTCAACACGTCTTGGCAACTTACAGCTCTTAATCCCTAACTTTATGCCTTTGCATTTGTTATATGATTTCTACTTCGGTGCCTGAAAGCCAATATTCCCACAGAATACACTTCGGCAGCAGGGGTATGAACTATGTGAAATTGACTTGAGTGCCATGGGATCTCAGTGGTCTACGAGAGGCCTGACAGGAGCTTTCCTACGCGTTCTTGTGAAACAAGCACGAAGAGCTTGGGTAAGTGTTCTTCGAGCACACACTTTTACGCCCATTATGTAGAAATGTACTAAGGATGGTTGCTTTGTAGCTAGGAATAGCTTTAGCAATAAGCCACAGATAAAGGTCAACGTTTTGTTCCTCAACTAGTGCACACTCAAAGAATTATCCGAAGTTGATACTTTCTAAAAAAGTGTGAATCCCGTGACTGTTTTTATGTGGTATTGATGCCATTTTCGTTTTTTTGTGTTACAGGCCTGCATTTGTATTCAGTACTTGCAACTTTGAAGCTGATAACCAGAAGACGCAAGCCAATACGTGACCCTTGTACTAGGCAGTGACAAGGTAAGCTAATCTCACAGTCTCCTTTGCCGTCAGACCAATGAAAGTTGCTACAACTTGAAACGCCTCTAAGCTATTTTTATCCTTACAAGTTGTTTTCCAATGTAACAAAGGCATTCTTTGGGTAAAACTTATAGCTATTATATCTGTATTAGCAGTTGCACACTTGCACTTGCGATACTTCAAAATAACAAAAGCAATAAGAGAGAAGATGATAGAAGGAAAAGCAATATAGAGGGCCTCAACAAAAATAAACTTCAAGAAAACATCAATAAGCTATATGGTATGCTGAGAAACATTTTGCAGTTCGATTTTTCGCTCATGATCACCAACTGAAGCGGCAATAAAAAACTATAGAAATCAAAAAACGCAAAATTATAAACCTACAGCTCAATCCTAAGGTGTTCAGTGCTACGTCAAGAAGCTGCTCCTCTCACTTCTGCAGCACATTCATTAATTCATTCTAACCAACATTGCTTCATGTTATAAACTGCGGTAGAACTAAATCTCTGATGTTTTGTAAACGACATCGGCCCTGCTGTGGTCTCTCGCCAACATGTAGATACATTGTATTTCGACTGTAGCAATGCCTTGAAAGCTGTTAATAATAATATACTGATTCCCAAATTGTCTGCATACACTCTATGCAGCGAGATCCATCAGTGGTTCGGCAGTTATTTAAGAGGCAGTTCTAATTGTGTTTGTCATGACGGCGTCATATCCCGACCTTTCACGATGATATCAGGGGTACCTCAAGGCTCCACACTCCGCCCTCTTCCCTAACATTTTTGTTAACGACATCCAGCCCGTTATTACGCACTGTTCGCTCTCTCAGTGTGCCGACGATATCAAGCTCTTTCGTGCGATTTGTTCGCCGGGTGATGGCATCCTACTAAAAAATGAGATCAACAAAGTATTGGGATGGGGCAACAGCAACTATTTAAAGCTCAATCTATGCAAGAATATTGTGATATCGTAAACACGTAAGACTGCCGCACTCATTTTTCCGTACTCTCTGCTAGGTGAACCCGTAGAACTCGCTACTTTAGTGCGTTAGTTGGGTGTAATGATGGTGGTAAAAGTACTTTTCAACTCACATGTGAACTACCTTACCACCTCCTGTCTCTGTACCCTTGCCGTGATTTCCCGAGCCACCGGTTGATTCACCGACCGATCTTGCGTCGTCTCATTCTACGGCGCCGTAATGTTACTGAAGCTCGACTTTGCCAGTGCAATATGGAATTCTTTAGGCCCTTCGTCGCCCCTCCAACTAGAAAGGATTCAGAAGCGCTTCATTGGAACAGCGTATTGTCGCTACTCACCAGGTAACGGTGTGCTTCTGAAGTTTCTGAATCTTGAGCTACCTGTTAGGCACTCCAGGCGCGACCTTGGGTGCTATTCCAGGACCGACATTAAGTGGAACTCTGGAGATACAAGCTCTAGCGACGCCCACGTAACATGATAATATTTAGAGGTGGAGTTCAAGCGCTTGAAACTTGCAATTCATGCTATTTGCTGATTATTGAGGTGACGCAACTGGCCCAGGGAAGCGCGCTCCAAGAAGGCGCGACTAGGGCGTGGCGCATTTTTAAAGCAAAGATTTCTCACTCTACCAGCCAACGGCTTCGTCGTGGCGCGTGCGACAAGAAACTCCCACCCAGGCTAAATAAGACCACTGGCACCACCAGGGATCCACCCTGGGCCCGAAGAGAATCGGAGCGACAGCCTGTCATCTTAGCTACTACGCCCACACGTGGAGACGTGGGAGACAGACGCTGGTTTTGATTCAGCGGCTGAGGAGAGGGAGGGTGTTTTTTGGAGGCGATCACAGAAAGAGAGTTGCTTTGTTGCTTTATTGGAAGAGACACGAAGGTCGACTCAACCCATAACTACCTCTCGGGCTGAGGGTACCTCAATCAAGACTGAGTCTAAAAGGAGGATAGACAGAAAAAGAGATAGAAAGGGAGAATAATATGACGGTTCACAAGCTGCGCAGCATGGACAGCACTGGCAACATCATAGCCGATGCGAGAGTCCCGTGCACTTTAGAAAGTGCAGGAAGGCACGTAACGCTTTTTCGCTATTTAATGTGTAACATTCTGGCACTCAATAGGCATGGCTGCAGTTCTTTGGGAGAGGCCTTCGTCGAGCAGTGGACATAACGAGGCTTAAGATCAATATGAAGCTAAAGATTCCGGGAAGAACCGGTTTGAAGAGGTGCACGGAGGCAGTCCCAGTTTCGCATACGACGCTGTAGGCTCTGATTGAGCCTGCGAATGTTGTGGACACTCACACAGTGCACGCGCGAGTGCCTCTATTGCAGAACAGGGTGGGAAGGCGGGTGAACTAGCGATGCCAGCCTGTGATTTTTTTGCGCGCAGTGCTGATAGCTGATTCGCAGACGATGGAGAGCATGGTTAGCTTGGGTTAGTCCCCTCGAAGGAAGCGGGTGCGGTGGCTTGCCGGATGCAACTCGGGAGTCAGGGTGCATGGCTTGGAGGTCTCTTCGGGTAAAGTACCAAGCCACGTCGAAGGAGCTGATTGCCTCACTCATCCAAGTGGATGGTTGATGCGTTTATTTTGCCAGATGATCAGCCTCCTCATTTCCCTTGATGTCTACGTGATCAGGTAGCCACTTTAATCAGATACTAGGGCCTTTGAAGCTGGCGCTCTGCTGTGCAGTTTGCTGGCGAGACTTTGTACAGCGAGGCAGCTGAAGTGGGCCGGTCGAGCCTCAGGAGAGCAGCCTTCGAATCTGCGACGATAGCTACTTCCCGGTAGATGAGATTCTGCTGGCACTCTTTAATATGTTTGCAGCCAAGTGAAGGCCCGCGATATCGTTTGTTGCGGAGCTGCTGGCCACTGCCAGGCGGAATTGCCTGACTGAAGCGAAGGCAGTCACGATGGATGCTGCAGCAGCCACCCCTTGTCTGGAAGCACGGACCGATCGGTAAATATCAGCACGTGCTCCTGAAGGTTCTGCAAGCAGGCCGCTGCTTCATGCCACATAGTGGATATATCCTTTTGAAGTCACGTGCGGAATAGTGGCCCTTATGTTGATATCATTCGTCACGTGGGGTGGAGGATGTATGATGTGATCCGTCGGGGGCTGGCCAATGACTACTGCGAAGGTACGGACAATCATACCAATTCGAAAGGGAAGTCATTCCCGTAGCCATGCAAGGAGAGTGACTCCGTCTGGATCCCTATGGAGCCGCTAGACGTGATTGAGGGTTCGCTGTAGGGCGCGGAGTGCGAGGGGCCAGGTACCGCCTTCAGCAAGAGTGAACGCGCATTGCGACGAGCGTGGCAAGCCTATAGTGGTCTGAAGTGCATTACTGTGCTCGGTCTCCAGTTTTCTCTACCGTGTTGGCTTGACGGTGATAAGGGACATAGCGTAGATGACTGCGGGTCACACCATAGCATGGTAAATGCGAAGGGTCCAAGTGTGTGAGCACCCACGCCCTTTGGCCAAGAGTTGTCGCATGGCATTCAGGACACGACTGGGCTGGCCGAGAAGCTCTTTAAATGCTGGGACCCAGGTCGAGTATGATGATGATGGTTGATTTTTAATGGCGCAAGGCCAACAAGGACAAGAGCACGAAAGAACGAGGTATTTATTAAGTAATACAAGCGTAAATACTAAAACCTCTGTCTAAAATACGTGAAACAGAACAAAAGAAAATTCAGATGACTGATGTATAGGGCCGCAATGATTACGCGTGATATGACAAGAGCTGCAGAATTTTTATTGCAGCTAAAACATAAGAACACGTTGACTAGGATATATTGGTTCGTCGGGTAAAAACAATGACGGGTGCAGTGGAATCGGTCGTCTGTATTATTCAGGGAAATGTTTTTGTCGCTTTGTGTCAAGTGCCGTGCCTGTGATTAGTATGTGGACTACGGGTAGGCCCCTTCCCCACCTGGTACACATGGTTCTCGAATATCTAGTGAGCAGGTGGGAGTGCATTACGTGTGTGGCATATCCTCAGCGTAGGCAGGGCAACTTCAGTGCATCAGTGTGAGTCATTTGTGTAGCGTCCCAATTACTGTTTTATTAAGTGTAGCGTGTTGCCTGTTGACTCCAGTGTAATCGCCATGTGTTACGAACCTGTCGTCTGATGTGTGCCTTTAGGTCAGTGTAAGGGGCTTTATGTCAACTGCGGTCGTGAGGGCAGCAGCACCAGCCATTTGATCGGCGGCCTCATTCCGAGGGATTGCACATTGCCCTCGTACCCAGCATATATTTATTTTAAGATTTGAGGCATATGCAGTCGTTAGAACCTTTAAAACAACATTGATCATATAGTTTTTAGACATCTTTCCTTGAGAATTGAGACGCCTTTCCTTGAGACGGCTTTCATAGAGAAACTTGAGAATTTTATGTTTGATGATGTGATTTGAAACGAGTAAGATGTCGTGTGCTTCTGCCGTGTAAATACTGTTATGAAAATTTATTGTTTTATTAAGGCTAAAATTTGGTCCATGTGCAGTACAAGAGACAGTAGGAGCAGTTTTGGACGCGTCGCTGAAGAAATGTGCGCACCTGTACTTGTCCTGCAGGAACAGGAAGTGCTGCAGAATCGCATTGTTAGGTACCCTATTTCTTTCCACTGGCGTGAATGACAGGTCGCATGATACAGGGCGTAAATGCCATGGTAGAATGAAATTATGGATGGGGGTCTTGTGCGTGTCTGAAATGGCGACCTTGAATTAAGAAGCCTCCTCCTCCCTCTATGATAGAAAGGTAAGCAAATAGATGACCTGTTTAAAACGAGTTGTAAGTTTGATGTGTTGTCCATAATAGGATTAAAATGATGTTTGGTGAAAAACAGAATCTTAAGCGCATACAGCAAGGCACGATTTGTCTTGCCCTACATAGATACACTCGACAGGGCAAGTGCGGAAGGCGCCCCATGAGAGGCGAAGGCCAAGATGCAGCACTGGGTCATGCCTTTTCAGTGCTGTTTTTGTCGCCCCCTATACACGACACTGCCTTAGTCAAGCCGAGATCCTACCAAGGCAGTGTAAAAGCTCAGCAGGAGTTCTTCGTCGACCCCATTAAATTGATGTGAGAGGTCCTTCAGAAATTGATTGTTTTTAAACATTTGCAATTAGGCTGTTCGATATGGGGGATGAATGCAATCTTTTCGTCGAATAAAAAACCTAAAAACTTGTGGTTCTTGTTCACAGGAATCGACACGCCGTTAAGAGTGATGTCTGGGTCTAGGTGGACCCCACACTTCATTGAGAACACAACGCAAGAGCTCTTTCCAGGATTAAGTTTAACACACTCCTTGTCTGCCCAGCCGGCAAGTTTAATGACGCCAAGCTGGACTTAACGTTCGCAGATTGACATATTACATGATTGAAAGAATGTCTGGACCACGTGTACATACATGAAATAAGAAATTATAGGTGGCAATGCCCTTCCAAGCGAGTTCATCTTAACTACGAAAAGAGTGCGGCTCACCACTACTCCATTTTCTTGCACATGAGCCTTTGATAGTGCACAATCAACTCTCCCACGAAAGGTTCTCTATGCTTAATATATTACCCGAAACACCGGAGGTCACCGAGGATCCCATATCACTAAGTGACATCATAGGCCTTTTCAAAATAGAAAAACACTGTTAAACAGAACGGTTTGTGAATGAAGGCAGCTTGGATGTATGACTATAGTGCCACAAGTTCATCGTTTGCGGATCTCACCCCTCTGAAGCCTGCCTGGCAGCTTTTAAGAAGACCGCAGCTTTTAAGAAGAAGGGTGGCGTGGCTTTCGTCAGGCAACTGGTTTGCCTCTAGCCATGTCCCCCTATGCAATGTTTTGTAATATTGTCTTGAATAAACTTGAACTTGAACTTGAACCGTTGTACTCCAAAAAAAGCCGCCCGCATCTTCTCACGGGGGGAACTCGAGTAAATGCGTCGCATCTACTCGAGTCAAGCAAAGCGTCACGTCAAGGGAAAGCCAAGCAAAGACGCCTTTGACTGAATTCCGAACGCGCGCTCCGCCGCTTATATACGTTGAGGGGACTGCGTAAGCCGGTCCCAGTCGACGACGTTGGCGTACTTGTAAAGCGGCGTGGACTCTAGGTGTTTGAGCCAAGCGCGTATGTTGCTTCGCCGGAGAACGGCACACCGGTTATATTCGCAGCGCGCCCGAAGGAGAGGAAACCGCGGAAGAGAGAGTAGTGCACATGCGCCGGCCCCAGCGCGTCTGCCGCGGCTATGACGCAACACAATCCAACACAATCCACTTTAATCCAATCCAATCCAATCCAAATCCAATTCCATCCAATCCAATCCAAGCCAAGCCAAGCCAAGCCAATCCAATCCAAGCCAATCTAATTGAATCCAATCCAATACCCCTCGCGAGAGAGTGTTCGCTATCGCCTCGACTCGACGCGCATGCGCAGTGAGCGTGCGGACTACGGACGCCAACGCAGGTGACATCATGAGTTACTGAAATGCTCTGCATTTAAAAGTACACGACTCCTGTTAATCATCTTCTCGAGAACTTGCACAGGCTGCTGGTCAGGCGAATGGGTCGATAGCTAGTAAGAGACGAAGGGTCCTTCCCCTCTTTAAGGAAAGCTACAACCATAGCCTCCCTCCAAGAATTTGGAATGTCCCCCGCAAGCCGTATCTTTTATAGATAGAGAAGTGTTGCAAGTGTCAGCGTGTAAGTGCTGTATCATTGTATAGGTGATGTTTTCTTGGCCAGGCGCTGAGGGCTTACACGTACTCTAGGAGCCCTCAGCTCATGAAGCAATAACTCAGAGTTACAGGAAGTGGCCAATCTGTCATTGTCATGTAAAGACTTCGTTTCGGCCGAGAGTTTGTGCTTCATGAAAGTGTTCGTGTAGTGTGCTGAACTGGACAAGCGTTGGAAGTGTTGGGTAAGTTTGTCAGCCTGGTCTTCGAGTGTGTCCCCTGTTGTGCTGACCAGAGGCCGGCTGTGTGTTTGTTGTCCTTTGAGTTTGGGTATCCGTGTCCGTATTTTTCGTGTGTCTGTGTATGAGTTTATAGAGGCTATGAATGAACGCCAATTATCTAGTTTTGCCTCACGGCACACACGTTTTCCTAATGCATCTGCCCTTTTGAACAAAGGAAGGTTAACCGACGTGGGGGACCGGCTACCCCACGCCTTGTTCTGGTCCTCTGGCGCCCACCTACAGTCCTCATTCCACCACGTCCTCCTCTGGTTGCGCAGGGCACCAGCGGTGTGGGGAATGGACTTTTCGGCGGCGTCGAGGAAGTGCGCCGCGAGGAGTTGGGTAGCTTCTTCAATATGTAGGTGTCTAATAGCTGTGTAGTATAGTTTGTATGTCTCTGTAAATGTATTCCAGTTTTGCTCTAGCTTCATTGAACCTTTTCTGGGATGAACGACGGCTTGGGCCTTTACCTATATATGTTAGTGAGGTGAGGAAGTGGTCACTACCATATGTGTTCATTCCCACACCCCACTAAAGACATGGAATGAGAACTGCAGGACCAATAGCCAAGTCAAGATGTATGTGTTGTGTCCTAAGTGATCGTATGTAGGCTGGTTTTTGTTTAAAAGGCATGCACCAGAGTAGGTTAGAAACCTCTATCAGGCGACCGCCGGCATTCGTGTGAAAAAATCCCCAAAGAAAATTGTGCGCATTAAGGTCGCCTATGAGGATGTGTGGTTCGGGTAGCTGGTCAACCAGTGCCTCGAAATCAGAGCACAAAAGTGCAAGTTCATGAGGAATGTAAATGAAGCATACCATTATCAACCTAGTAAATAATATTGTGCGAATTGCTACAGCCTCAAGGACAGCGTTCAAGGTGATAGGGTGGCATGAAGAGGACTTCTGGGTGATTATGGGAACACCGTCCGAACAGGGTGTGAAGCTATCCCTGTCCCTTCTGACTACCATATAACTCTTAAAAGAATTTGTGTCCTTGGAGTTTAGGTGGGTTTCTTGGACACAGATTACACTTGGCTGATTAGCATGCCAGATCTCACAGACCGTCAGGATTTTTAAGAAGGCATCTATATATCCATTGGATTGGTTTATCTTTCCATTATTTAGTCTGAGATCTACTGGAGTGTGTTTGTTTATTTGTGGTCTTTCGGGGCTCGGACTCTCGTGTTTTTTGGCTTGTCGGAAGGCTTTGACACCGGGACACGTTCCTCGCGGTGCACAGCTGACAAGAACGGTCCATCTTCTATTTCGTCGTGGGATGTCCTCGCAGGACCCGACACATCGGGATTCTTGAACCACACACCCTTTTGGGCGCGCATTGCCTTGCCCGCAACCGCTGAGGGCGTCAAGAACGCCTCGGATGCCACACGAGGAGCTGCGGGGGTGGGAGCTACCACGGGTTCCGGCGTCTCCATCTCTGGCGTGCCCTGCCCGGTAGTTCGGGGCAGAGGAGGGGAAGTGGTGGAAGCAGCATCAATCCCAGTAGACATGGCCATTTCCACAACCGCTGCTGGCTCGTCAAGCGGTTTGGGGACTGCATGGGCTGACAGAGGCAGCCTAACGGGGGGCGGGGGCGGGACGAGGTCAGAGTCACTGAACTGGGGAAGAGGTGAGCCTCTTCCGCGCCTCTGAGAAGGTGATGTTCTCCGTGACCTTGATGTCGATGATCTTTTTTTAAAGCTGAAATCTTTCGCACTCTCGGCAGTGAGCAGCACGTGATCCCTGGCAGTTTGCTGAAATGAGATTTTGTGGAGGACAGTTGCCTCAGCGATGATCAAGTCATGCGCATTTTGTGCATGTTAGTCGATCACGGGAGGAGTCAGTGCCATGCGCAAACCGCTGGCATTTAAAATATTGGCACGGGTTGGGGATGTATGGTCTGACAGGAAAATGAATGAAGAGTGCATATACTGAATTAGGAACTGTGGAACGGTTCAAAATAATGCATATTGTGTTGGAATTTCCTCGTTATCTCGCCGAATCATAAAACGCCTCATTGGTGTCACGCCGTATTCTCTAAGGTCTTCCAAAAGATCTGTTTCAGTTTAACTAAATCACTCCTTAGACGCTGTTAAAGCTGCGGAGGGGCGTGACCCTGATCCTCAGATCTGCGATGTGAGTTTGAGTTAAGAGATTTGTAGCGTGTTGCTTATTGATGACTTCTACAAGAACTTGTCCGGTTCTAAGTTTTTGGCTTTGTGGGATTGACCAAGAATAACCTCAAGATATTTGGAGATCAGAAAGACAGACTTCGTGGCAAGGGGTTTGACGTGTCAACGGATGCAATTATGAAAAAGCTAGGATAGTTGTCCGGTTTTGGGAACTCGTCGTTGGAAACGGAAGAAAGGGTACTTCGGTGTGGATTTAGAAAATTTAGCAGCCATATGACATGTAAAAAAGCTTGCGGCGGGGTACTTTTTTGACAGCCTTACCCTGATAGCTGAAGAGGTCCTGGAGCACTCTGCCTGGTAAACAGGTAGGAAGCCCATCCGCCGAAGCTTGACCTGGACTTCGACGGCCACCGTTTATGGTTTCTAACCCTCCACCTTTAAACACATCGTCCCGGTAGATTACTACTTATTTTAGGGGACTCGGGGATTGCGCTGTCGCCAATACCATCACCAAGATTACTCAAGGTGCCTCATGCAGGGAATGGTCAATAGTAAGTCCGAGATATCTTAGGTGGGTCTTCTACAGGAACTGTGAGGCGTGTACTTCCAAAGAGGAGGTTCGATACCGTGCTCTGGGGTTTGGGTGGAATATCATGGCTTCGGATTTGGTAGTGGAAAGCAGCCGCCCGACAGCTGTGATATAGTCAGAAACCGCGTCGAGTGCCCTTTGCCAGAATTTCCTGATTTGGCCGCTCTGACGCTTTGGGCCCGGGTTCACAGTGAAACATCGTCAGCATAAACGGAGATGCACACAGTGTGTTCTAGGTCTGTTGGCACATTGTAAGGCAGGCTCGAAATTGCGAGGCTGAAGAGCAGCGGACTAAGCACTGCGCCTTGGCGCTCCAGCACTGACACCTATTGGACTGCTGAGGACGTTGCCCACCTGTCCTTTGAGCTGGCGACCCGACAAGAACGCCCGGATGTAGTTCCCCAATCTTCCAATGACATGAATGCAGTCCAGCACAGCCTCAATGGTTGGGAGTGGCAGGCGGCCAAAGGCAGACTCAATATCCACGAAAACAAAAAATGCCACTTCGTTCATGTGTTGGGCTTCTTCCAGTGCAGATAAATCATCAGCGATGCTGTCGGAAGTGTAGTGGAGTTGATAAAATCTGGTCTTTTGCTTTACACTACCTGCCAGGAATCACACAATCTACTCTAGGTGAGATGGAATGATCATCTCAAAGAGCTTCCCCGCAGTCGAAGTTCAGGACAGGTCTGTATGAGGTGGCTGCGACTGGTGGTTTTTCACGTTTCAGGAGTTGGACTATACGGACAATGAGCCAGGTGTTAGCCAGTACCCCCCAGTGTTAACGATGTTGAATGCGCTTAGAAGGCGTTCTTTCTCCGGGTTGTCGAAGTTCCGCATCATCTGGTAGATGATGTCCTCAGTGCCAGGAGTGTTACGACGCTTAGTCTGCTGCAGGGCATTCCTAAGCTCCTGCATTGAAAGGACGTTGTGGTGGTATTGGTGGCTAGGGCTCGGTATTAGCATGGCAGAAACGACACAGGCGCTTGAGAAGGGCGTAGTAAATAGAGACAAACGTTTATGGAGACGAAACAACTAACGAAACGAACATCACATCGATGAGCAGAATAACATACTCTCTCCAAAAGCTGCAAACTTCTATGACAGCGACAAAGAAATAAAAACAGTACGCAGTTAAGTCTAGACATCTGCCCGTGATAGGTTAAGCATCGCGCGTGGTAGGGCACACTCACGGCAGAGGCCTTGGCAGTCCCGTTGTGATGAAGTGCCGGTGGACGAGGAAAAAGAGGAAGGGCTTGCGTTCGGGCTTGTCCTTCTCTGCTGTGTCCCTGTTTTTTGTGCGCTTAAGATGAACGTTATGAAAAAGAGGAGACCGAGGGCGCAGCTGCAAGGAGTGTGTACAACAAATCGAATCGGGAAGGTGATCAGTGGACGCCTGTGACGCGCTGAGCTGGAGAGCGCGGCCCTGTGATCGTGTTCCGGTGAGAACCTGGGTCGCAACCGCTGCTGGGTCCGTGAGCCGTCCGTCGCTGATCACGACAACTCGTGGGCTATCCGTGCCTGAAGCTGGTGACGCGCTGCGCGAGAGAGCGTGGGTCCGGTTTCACCTGGAGGTGGAACCCTCCGCCCACACCCGCTGCTACGCCATCGAGCCGTGACTCATCGCCAAGGTCGACGATGCCTGCCCGACGTCCGGTTCCTGGATGCGACGTGGCCTAGAGCCGGTCATCGAGCCAGCCGCGCCGTGACGTCTCCATCGACCCCGCACGCGTCGGGACTTCAACACCCCGAGGGGCTGCGACAAAACCCCGTCGGACGTTTCTTTTCTTTATTGCGGACATTTTCCCGTTAGCGTCTTGCCTTTTGTAACGCTTATATCTTTAGCCTCGCGTGTGTGCTTCCCTGCCGTGGCTTCTACTTTTTCTTGCGTCATACATAAAGCAATGTTTGCTCGGGCACTCACTGGCCACTGACTCGTGACTTTCACGCCAATCCTGGCCCATTCATTACAAAAGTGGCGAGCCGGCCAGGATTTCTTAACATCCGCTGAAAGGAGTCAGTGAGCCACGAGTGTGCCTGTAACGTTAGCTTCAGCAGCATGGATCTTGAGAAGTTAATGGCAATGGGGACTCAGCTGGGACTCTCAGGACTGGAGCTTAGGGCGTGGATAGAGAGCGAACGTGCAGAGCAACGCGCCGCTAGAACCGCTGACAGGGAAGCCAGCCGAGAAACCGCGGAAAAAGCGAAAGTAGCGGCGGAAAGAGCTAAAGATGCTGCAGAAAGAGAGAAGGAGCTGCTACTGCTAAAGATCCGACTCCAAGAGGGTGGTGGTACCAGCCAACCAAATGTCGCCGCGGGAGGTGAACTTGTTGCAACTCCGCCTGCGATCAACCCGCAGAAACGGCTTCCTCTTTTCGACGAGAAGCGCGATGACCTGCACGCGTACTGCAAAGGTTTTAGCGCGTGGCAACCGGACAGCAGTGGCCTCAGGACAAATGGGCTTTAGCTATAAGCATGTGCTTGAGTGGGGAGGCTCTTACCATCATAGGCCGGATGACCACCAAAGACTCCCTAGATTACGCAAAAGTAAAGAGGGCGTTGCTTCAGCGGTTTCAGTTTACAGCCCAAGATTACCAAGAAAAGTTCCGGAAGGCGAGGGCTGAGGTTGGCGAAATCGGGAAACAACTAGCGACAAGGCTTACGGGTTATTTTGATCACTGGATCGAGATGGCGAATGTGCAAAAAACATTCGAGGCTCTTCGCGATCAAATGATCGGCGAACAATTCATCCGCTGCTGCCATCCCAAGCTCGCCATCTTCGTGAAGGAGCGAGAGTGTAAGACGCTGAACGACCTGGCCGAGGCTACAGATCGTTTCCTAGAGGTGAAAAACCTCTCGAACCTTGCAAAGGTTTCCGAAGACCACCGGGATACAACGAAAGTCGTAATAGACTCACGGAAGCAAGCGCCACCGAAATGCTTTGTGTGCAACCGCCCTGTACACCGTGCACAAGAGTGCCGTTACTCCAACAAAGATCCGGCAAAATGCGCTACTTGTGGTCGCCACAGGCATAAAACTGAGCACTGCGGACTTGGATTAAGGGGAACAGAGCAGGTTGCTGCTTGTGCCCTCACTGAGCCCCGGGAAGCTCAACAGCAGTGCATCAAGCTCGACGACACGCACGATGAGAATCCTGGTATGAAGTATTCGTGTGGCATCGTGAGGTAACATTCTTGCCTAGGGAAAGGAATGCCGGTAGTCGAAGGAAGACTATTCGGAAAGCCCGTCACCATTTTGCGGGACAATGGTAGCAATACTGTTCTTGTCCGACGAGACTTGGTCGCAGAAAACAAGTTAACGGGAAAAAGTACCCAATTACTGCTCTTGGACAGGACAGTCAAGAAGCTCCCGGAGGCCAACATCTACGTCGAAACCCCGTACTTTGTGGGCGTGGTTACTACCGCTTGCCTGGATAAGCTAATCTATGATGTCGTGATCGGGAACATTCCAGGTGTGAAGAAATCTCACATACCGGATCCCGACTGGCAACTTGAAATCAAAGATGGTCCGAATGTAGCACTGGCTGCAATAGTCACCCAACTATCGGCCGATTTTCCGGTTTCGGCTATCGCCAAGACAAGCAAGGCCGAGGTTTAGTTTTTAACTGTGCCTCGAATCAGTTGCTCTGATATCTCAAGACAAGAGCTGGTCGAGTAACAACGAAGAGAGCCGACCCTCCGACGTTGCTTCCGGTATTTAGGGAAGACGTTTTCATCTGAAAAGTAACAGACGTACTGGTTCTTCCATTCAAACAACGTGTTATGCCTCCAATACCAGCTTGCCACCGGCAGAGCACTCACGCAGGTCGTTGTCCCCAAGAAACTGCGTGAGCGGATCCTTCGTGTGGCACATGAGAATATCATGTCCGGGCACCAGGGGGTGCGAAGAACTACGCAATGCGCTTTGCAAGACTACTTCTGGCCAGCCTTGCGGCGAGACGTACGCCGTTTTGTCAGGACGTGCGATACCTGTTGGCGTAATTCACTGAAAAGAGGCACGGAATTTGGTGGAGGGGAGGAGTCCTACCATCCCGCCGGAACCAATGCAGGACGTTCCTTATTCAGAAGATTTCGACGACAAAAAGCCACCGCGCAAACGCAACGGGGCCCTTACCGAGCCGACGGTCCAACGACCAGGATGTGAACCCGCCTTCAACAAGGTATTCGCAGAGTCGCCGGCGTTTTACAACAGCTTGCCTGGCTACCGGTCGACGAACCTAGAAGTCTTAAACCCGACCCGAAGGCTGAGCTTCTGTGAAGACGAAGGAGGGGAAGACAAAACTTTTCCAGCACAGTCGAGTGCGTCTTCGCCTCTAACGCGCCGACCGGACCACAAACTACACCGTCTGAAAAGCGATGAGAACACCATCCGCAGCAGAATCCTCGTTAACTAGTCAGAGGGTCACCCACGGGAAAGCTGTAGTCACGACAAGGGAACCGACAATCCAGAGGCCGACTACACGTGTGGAGTTTATTTGTCGCCGGTCGCCATCTCTTTTGTACATAGTGTGTGGTCCACAGTTGTGTGTAACGCGTAATTGTGGAACTACCTTTGCTTTAGTGTATTTTTCTATGCCCTTCACGCGTGTGCTGTGCGGTGAAGCGTGCCGATAGGATTGACTGTGCTCTTGTGGACTGTGCGCAAAAACGTTTCCGTCGGTACAGCGAACTTCTCCCAACTCCACTGCGCCTTTTTAACTCTTACAATAGTTCCTGCTCCCCAACAACTTTCTTAGACCCGGGGTAATTCTGATGAAGTGCCAGAGGACGAAGAAGAAGAGGAGACCGAGGGCGCAGCTGCAAGGAGTGTGTACAACAAATCGAATCGGGAAGGTGATCAGTGGACGCCTGTGACGCGCTGAGCTGGAGAGCGCGGCCCTGTGATCGTGTTCCGGTGAGAACCTGGGTCGCAACCGCTGCTGGGTCCGTGAGCCGTCCGTCGCTGATCACGACAACTCGTGGGCTATCCGTGCCTGAAGCTGGTGACGCGCTGCGCGAGAGAGCGTGGGTCCGGTTTCACCTGGAGGTGGAACCCTCCGCCCACACCCGCTGCTACGCCATCGAGCCGTGACTCATCACCAAGGTCGACGATGCCTGCCCGACGTCCGGTTCCTGGATGCGACGTGGCCTAGAGCCGGTCATCGAGCCAGCCGCGCCGTGACGTCCCCATCGACCCCGCACGCGTCGGGACTTCAACACCCCGAGGGGCTGCGACAAAACCCCGTAGGACGTTTCTTTTCTTTATTGCGGACATTTTCCCGTTAGCCACTTGCCTTTTGTAACGCTTATATCTTTAGCCTCGCGTGTGTGCTTCCCTGCCGTGTCTTCTGCTTTGTCTTGCGCCATACATAAATCAACGTTTACTCGCGCAAGCACTGGCCACTGACTCATGACTTTCACGCCAATCCTGGTCCCATTCATTACACCCGTTTCTCGGCGACTGTCGGTAGATCGGCACAGGGCTACACCACGTTACACAATCGAAGCCGGTGATTTAATGCACGGTCGACGACGCAAGGGACGACTGTCACTGCAGCTATGTTGGGTCTCCGGGGGTCCTGACGACAGCCTCAGGAGGTCACGGCTACCGCATCTTGCGTATAGCCCTCCGAATCATGGTTCCTACGAATACCCCCTGCTTCGTCACCCGCCACTATTTCTTCCTCTTCTTCTTTCTCCATCACTGCTATCCTTCGGCTATTATGCCGGTTCCCTTCCGGCGGAGCCTTGCTGACACATATGCATAGAGGCTATTGTCCAACTTTCTATTATTCTTCTTCATCCGAGCTTGCCAATACTTTTACACTTCCGACCGTTGTCCTCTATATCATCACAGACATCATTGCAGACCGCTGAGATCTGGGAACCGTATGGGCCTAATGGCAGCTTTTCTTTCAACGCGTAGGGTAGAAGCTGCTGCGAGGATGCAGGGGCTGATGGAGCGAACCTATCTGCAAGCATTTCCCCCACTTCCTCCATAGTAATAGCCTCTCTAATGGCAATGGCGTGCACCGGCTGTCGAGGAGATCGTGTTATAGTAGTCCATGCAGCAACCTCTAAGCCAGTCGAGGCTGTCGTTGGGTTTCTAACAACTGGCAGATGTACTCCCAACTGGATCGTCGGTGTTGCTTGAGTGATTGATTGTGGTGGTTTAACGCGCCGATGCAACGCAGGCGATGAGGCGCGCCGTAGTGGAGGGCTCCGGATTAATTTTGACCACCTGGGGTCTTTAATGTGCGCCGAAATCTCCTACACACGGGCGTTTTTGCTTTTCGCCTCCATCAGAAAAGCGGCCGCCGCGGCCGGGAATGGAACCCGCGACCTCGGCGTTGCTTGGAGTGACGACGTACGATGTAAGGCAGCATCCTGTCTTTTGCACATTGTCCAGTGGGCAGCAGAGTTTTTGGGCATGGCATGGCTTGTCGCGGCTCACGTCAAAGAGCAGCCGAAGGTTGAGAAGCGCCATATCTGGTAGGGGCTGTGCAAAGTTCACCCGGTAAGGTACCAAAGCTGCGGTGGCACATTCGGCGAGTTGTCCGAGGATATCTTCACCCTGATTCATGCTTTTGGTCAGTTTCCTGAATAGGAGAAACTTGGGGATCATAACAGTGTGAGCATACATCTGCAGTCTGCAAGATGGGGTGGTGATCGAATTTCCATGTGTCAGCTGCGGTGGACCACGAGTAATTGTAACACTAAAATACAAGAGAGAGGTCGAGACATATTGGGCGGCGCATACCACGACGGACAAAGGTGGGTGCCCCAGTGTTCCGAAGCAACAGCCCAGCTGTGTTGATGGCTTCCAACAGTTCCTTGCCGCGGCGTGTAGAGGATAGGCTGCCTCAGACATGGCGGTGTGCAATATCTCCCAAGATCACACAGTCACACCCAAACTTCGACCTCAAGGAAATGAGTGATGTAGCGTCCCATGCCTTTCCTGGTCTCACATAAACACACGCAATAGAAATATCCGTATGCACTTGGCGAATTGTGATTGCAGCACACTCCATGCAAGCAGAGGTAACAACAGAAGTGTCTACAGCATAGTAGGCCAGTGCAGCCCGTACATATAGAATTACGCGTGACTTTCCAGCGGGTGAGTTGGATCATCACAGCGTTCACTGACCCATACGCTGATTATGCACGCAGTGGCACTGTGGTGGCGACATACCCAGGAAGACGATGGATTCCTAGGCAGGTGTACCCCTCCTGATACACCCACATCGAATTGTTCCCGAATGAGGCGGTAAACAAGGTAGGCGTGGGGGGGGGGGGGGTTAACGAACGGATAGCCCACTGGAAAATGCCACGACGCCATCGTCTATTGCGGTCCCTGGACATCATGTACTGACTGTGAAGGACCTTGGAGCACCTCTGGTGGAGCAGCCAGTGCTCCAATGTTGACTGCTCCAGCAGTAATACTCCGAGGCCTTCACACACTACGGAGTAATATAAAGAATAGCGCCGACGTCGCTCTCTCTGACGGGCCCTTAATGTTCCTCACTCCCGGAACACAGCGGAGATGGCGCGGCGAATGGGAGGTATTTCTCAGCGTTCATCGCGTGCCGGTGCCTGCACACCACGTCGGGCCCGACGGCGGGACCCATTCCGTCGGCTTTGTCGTCTGCTTCAGCAATGGTTGTTTTGAACGTGTTTTGGCGCAGCTTCGTGTCATTTGCCGGCGTACTACGCACGGGTTCGCATGAGCATGTTCGAAGCACCTCTTTGGTAACCGGTATCTCACGAAATGAAGTTATCGTACGGCCAAGATACTGCAAGGATTGGTTTGTAGGGCAAAAAAACAAAATGTACAAAGCACATACACCTGGCCACTAGGGAAACGCTACCTTTTCCGCACTGCGTGTCACGAATAGGAGCACTTCCTGTAAAGTGGTGAACAGAAATTTGGTTGTGTTCTACATTTATCACAAATACCGACAGCAATGATCTAGTTCTGACAAACGGCGATTTTAAAAGTTCACTCTTCTCTTATGCCATATATAAACTAAAGTCACTGGCTCAAACTCGGTGTGAATGCTAACCGAATTGGTTTAGTATTTCTGCTTGTGTCGCGCGGGGGTGCAGCCCGAGTTTCTTTTCTTCTTTTGTGTAGCTGCATACGACAGCACGCATTGGATTATGCCTAATAGGCCACAAGAGAAGCGCAGCGAGAGCCCATCGTCTTAGGGACTAAGCTACGCCATCACCTCCTTTACTTCTTCCATGTCTGAGGCGTCGTGCCGGTTCCCATTGCTTCCAGATCACCGACCTATTGACTCACCCACCGCGTGGTGGCGCAAGTGACCGATCCAAAGTAAGGTCCCTAAAATTGTAAGAGTCTAAAGTTGGGCAAGTTGGTATTGACGCATCTTAAAAATCCAACTGCGCGCAAATTAACGAGGACGTGAACACACTGAAGACACCACAAGCGCAGTGGTGTCGCAGTGCTGTCTAAAACTACTAAGGTAGCGCCATCTTTAGATCTCGCCGCCTTTCGCCCTCGCCCGCGTTCCTTTCCTACTTCGTTTTTTGCCATTTTCTTTTTCGCCGGCGAACGCCGCGCGCCATTGGCCAAAGAAAAAGTCACGTGGTTTTTTTTTTTTTTTTTGCTCCGCCGCCGGGTCGCCTCGCCGATGCCTCGCCGGCTGGGACATTGCGCAACGCCGCCGCTGCGACGCCATTGCTGGCTTCCGAGCCACCGAGCTTCAGTACCGGCTTTATCGTAGGCGCCAGTTAATAGCAAAGTAAGAATTAGCTGCTCGTTTCGAAAAAATGTCGCACCGGTGTCGTTTTATGTTGCTTCTCGGTGCCGATGTGTTTTGCCTTAGGCAGCGCGAATATCGTCAGGCAGTTCACAAGACTTCGTTATTCCGTCCGGGAAACGCGACGCAGAAAGGAGAAAAGTTTGGTTGCATAGATTTGAACAGGCATACTTCAGGCCGACGCTGCCATCACTCTTTAGCGAGGTAAGTTTCTGAATGTTTGTTCTTGCTCTGTTAAATTCTGCGCGAGCTTGAGCGGTCACTTACGAAGAAATGTGTATGCCCTTCGCGACCGTCGTCCACGCTTTGTTCTGAGTAGGCATTGCGCGCAGCGCCGAGTTCGTCCCGTCGTAAGCTTTGCTTTGGATAAGAGGACATGTATTTGTCATGGGCGCGCTGAACTTCCAGCATCAATATCAGCGGCGTAGCATGTTCACTCAGTTGTCGTAAGGTTTTCGTGACGCGAGAATTGTTCACCTGAATTCATGCTTGTTTTGGCCGACGGCAGCTTGCGTCTGACCATGTATCGTGTGCGTTCCGGGTGCGTGTACGCTCTTTTTGTCGTGAAGTCATGTTTTGTGTGTTAGCGACCCGGGTGGTATTATAATCCCGTTGTTATGACATTGGAGTGATTTGCTGCGTAATATGGGCTTGGTCGGTGCGGCGCAAATTGAGGCTGTTGCGACAAAAAAAATTACGGCTAGGTAAAACAATTTAAGGCCAGCTAATATACAGTCAAACCCGTTTATAGCGAATTGCAATATGCACCGCGATTAGTTCGATATATCCAATAGTTCGATATAGCGCAACCCGCCTATAACGAACCTAACGTTACAAGTTCGCAATCCGCGGGAGCCCCCCTCCGCCTTCTCAACTCCACCATCCCCGCATGCAAAAACGAACACAGTAAAGTAGCCGTGACCATACCCAAAATAATCGATTTATTGGAAGTATTAAAGCTACTTTCCGCCAGAACTGCCTACTTTCCAAAGAAAAAAGCGGTGATTTTTGTTTTCACTTTCGTTTTGCCGGCTTCAACTAGCATAGCATTCTCTACACGAAACATTATTTCACCAGTTCGAGTCCGCATCCTCCAAAATGTTAGAAGCATTGGCGGAGCACATTGACTGCCGAAAGCGCTTCATTATAAGCGTCGGACGGCTTTCACTCGCGACATAATCGGGAATGTGGGGGAGCTCTTCCCACAGTTCACCGATGCTGCTGTCTTGGTCCGGACTCGCCGACTGCGCGGGTTCCGTGGTCGCGGCCAATCCACATCTCAATCGCCGCTCCGAGACCACGCATTTCGGCGGTCATTCTAGCGCGCAGAGTTCGATATATTGGATGTGAACTTCGTTATACGGAATATGTTTTCCATGTATTTCCGTAACTGAATTATTTTTGTTCGATATATAGCATAATTCGCTCTATCCGGGTTCGTTATAGCCGGGTTTGACTGTATTGACCGCGCCGTTGACGTACGTTTGATTCGCAATTTCTGTTATCGCTTTATTAAATTCGTGCACGTTTGAATGAGCACTTCAAATGCATATTCGCACCGTAACGGCTGTACGCCCTTTCTTCCGTGTATGCACAGAGGAACGTTAATTACAACTTACGTTTGCATTACACGTGATGCCGTACATTTGCAGTGTGCGCGCTTACTTCATCTTAGTAGTCAATGGAGCAGCGTATCCAGTCATTGCGATTTGAACCAAAACACACTGGGCGACTATATTATTTTCAGCAGACGTATTTTTGTCCAGCAAAGCGCTTGCTAAACGGGTTTAGTGTAGCGCCGTTGAGCGGACGCGCCACTGAGCAGATGCGCGAACACGAATTTGACCATGCTACGGTAGAACAGTCACTAACTCCCTTCTGCAATGCATTATTGCCTATATTTGCGGAGTGTTTGTGGCGCATCTCAAACTCGGTGGCGACATTTTTTTCCCTTCTCAATAGGATTATTTCACGGATCAATTTGAGCTACGGATATTGGAGAAGCTTGGCGTTAAAAAAACTAAACCCAAATGCTACTCCCAACATTTTTTCTCGCGGGAAGCCACGTCAGCAGTACAAGCCACCTGCAAGACGTCATTACGGACGTTTGTTTCAATAAAATATCTATTTGGTGGCAAATATTCATTTTTGTGATTTATTGTTTTCTCTTGATAATCATCGTGACATTGGTCCTCTTTCGAATTTCTTTCGGGTGTATCCCTGTGTTAGTGCAATGTACAAATATGCCAGAATATATCTCAGCACAAAACAATTCTGTCCAGGCGCCTCCATTAATGACGGCTGTAAACGACCACGCCCGGTGAAAAAACGTATTGCATGATTAACTGCAGTAACTAGAACGTATTGCATGATTAACTGCAGTAACTAGTTACATAATTTGTACCTATAGGGACTCGATCTCTGGTTCTTATGAGAAAAAAGAGGCCACAAATCTGTAATTTCAGTTTACCCGATCGATTGATCGCAGTCTTCTCTGGCGCGCATTCCCAGAATTACAAGTCTGCGTTTTTCACTCGGGTCGCAAATGAATGTTCGGCCGCGAGTGCAGTTTAGTGTATCCGGCTGCGAAGTCGGGGAAGCAGGGGCTTTTCACGTCGCTGTACGTGCACACACGTATAACAGCATGTGTATGTTTTTAATCTACTCACAGCAGCCTATAACGACTTGAAGGTGAAGGAAACATTTCTACAGAAAAGGCAAAGCACTCCAAACTGTCCGGAATTAAGGTAGGATGTAGGTCGTTAGTAAAAGCGGGCGCAGAGTGAACGCCGCTGAGGATTCACAATTATCGCAAGAAAGGCGAGTGCAAGTACGCCAGCGCAGCGCTGGAACTACGGCATTTGCGAATGAAGCGCTCTGTATACTGCCGCGAACCGTGCGCAAGACCTCTGTGCAGTGATTGCACGACCACAGTCACGCGTAACAGAGCAGTTTGAAATGTCCACGCTCGATCCTTTCGCTATCACGAGCAATCCTGAGGTGTTACAGAATGCCGCACACCTAAACAAAAACCGCGCTGTGCGTATGCGCCAGCATCCGCCCCGCAAATATCCCCTTGTAGACAAAAATATAAAACAAAACCCTATCACTCAGTGCGTGTTGGTAAAACGGGGCTCTAGAAATCCTATAAATGCTACAAAAGAGCGATTTCGGCGCGAAAACAAGAGCAAACTGCAGCGAGCGCCCTCAAGCGTAGCGAGGGCGTCTGCTCTCAAGTGGCCAACAAATATGGCGGCACCAGCACGGAGTTAAAGGGACCGCGGTGCCGTGGGTGAGGGGAAAGAAAAAAGAGGAGGGCAGCGGAGAAGGAGGGAGCAGTTGGCGCTACCTTAGTAATTTTAGGGACCTTAATCCAAAGTGGCGGTTGCGGCATCAGCTGATGCCGGATTTTGTGAGCGATTTTGCTTTCGTCTCAAGTACATTCTAAGGCAAAATTTGTTTGTCTGTGTTTTTGGTGTCATGTTTGGTAACTTTGCTCCTTTCCAGAGAGCTTTACTGTGCAGTCAATAAATGAACAGATTTAGTTTCGCTCGTACAGTCTACCGGCCCGCTTTAATTGTATATCGGTTTTGTCGTTGTTTGATGTATTTATGGGCTGCTTGTAATAGGCAAATGCAACTCCTATCTGTAATTCTTTTCTGCACAGTTTGCTGCTCTCAGACGTTCAAAAAAGTTGTGTTAATTTCCCCGCATTAAACAGCAGCGGAGAAGTTGCCAGTCTCATTGGGCAACGATATGACCGATACGGACAACACATACGCTTATGACAAATTCCAACAAATTAAACGGCATCAGACAGCTTAAGCGCAATTATAAATGAACAGAAACGAAACAGTTTTGAAAACAAGTTATTATATTACACTGCGAGTACATATGCATGTATGCACGCATGCATACATGCATGTGAAAACAGAAGTTCGAGTTGTTACGTACGTACACTGAGAGTTCATATGAGCGAAATAATGATTTTCAAAGCATGAGAACTTTCCGTGAGAGGGGCTTTGTGTAATATATATCTTTCTCACTGCATTCTTGTCGGTATTATCAAAATGCATGGTTGGTCAGCAGCAGCTTATAAACTTTCTACATATGAGTTCTACCAACTCTCGCCGATGATCTAGCTTCTCGATTTTCACACACCAAGACTGGCATTGATATGATGAGCTCTACGCTGTGTTTCAAGCATGCCTCGAGGGGCTTCGTAGGCGAGCGACGATCTGAAAGCATCGCGTCAGAAAACTTCAAGGGAAGCAGCAGTCGCACTAGCTGCTGCGCTGTGTATCTTGCCGACCTTGCCGGTGCGGATTCCCGCTTTTTTTTTGAAGCTGATAGTTCTTCTTGCTTCTGTTTTCGGTGCCGGCCTCATGTACGAAGCGTAGTGCGGGAAACACTAGGCACAGCTTCTTACTTTTTTTCCTGTCACCCCGAAAGTATTCCGACCAAAAGTGCAGACTGCAGGCAGACCATCGAGTAACGGGACGTTGAGTTGCGTTCCCTTTTCTTTCTAGAAGTGTTCGTTACCCATTGTGCTGTCGGGGCTTTTTTCACTGAGAACCGATGGTAGGAGACATCCGGATCCTTCTTCCGCACGCTGAAGAATGGGCGGCAACAATATCGCATTCTTCGGTTTCAAATTTCACGAGCAAAACACCGTCGCTTGTTTAATGAGCAGGCATTACTTACACGAATTCATAGGCAGGTGTGCTCACAGATATAGTAATAAATACGTATCATGAACAGTCCTTCACTGGCAAAAACCGGGAATTCTCAGTGCACGGTCTGCCCGCAGATCGTCTGCTACCAGGTGACCTAGCGGGAGAATATTGGTAGCGGGTAATGATAATGATGATGATGAAAGGCTTCCTCTTTGAATCGGTGCGACGGCATGCGCCATCTACCATATCTTAGTAATTTAAATTTAAATCTAGGTACCCTCAACTAGGATTTCTTTTTAATTCTACCCTGCTGCTACCCTTGGACGGGGTGACACTTCACAGACTTCCCTGGTTTTGTTTCCACCTATACACTAGCTGCTGCTAAGTAATACCTACTTCTGACCATGCAGTTAATGCTTCTATCAACTGCGAAACTCAGCGCCTCAGGAAATGGGACTTTCCCCCCAATTCTAGCGGGCTGAATGTTTTGGAATTCTATTACTATGTGGTCTATTGTTTCTTTATCCCTACCACATCCCACACATGTCTCATCCTCGGACGAATATTTGCTCATGTAAGTTCGAGTTCTCAAGCAGCCAGCCCGTTCTCTTTAAAATAATAATAACTTCAGTAATAAATAATAATGGCTTTATAAAAGTTCTGTTTCCGGATTCCTTGTTTGCTTGCTTAAGAGATTCCCAGTGATCCATTCTTTTCCATCCTCTCTGTCCACATGAGCTTTTCTCTTTCCTTCACTTGCTTTTTACCTGCCCCGCATTGTTTATACACCACGGTCAAGTTATGTTTAGTCGCCAGCTTTCGCTTCCTCTTCCGCAATTGAGTGTCCACACGTTTAAGGTGCAGGTACCTGTGCACTCTGGCTGCCGAGTTCTTCTCATATAAATGGTTAAGCCACTCTTCAAAACGTATTTTGCGTTGCGCTTCTCTCGCCTCAAATAAAGCCCAACCCACATCACCTTGTACCGCCTCATTTGTAGTCCTACTGTGAGCTCCCAGTGCTAATGTGCCGCCTGCCTTTTGGTTAACCACTAGCCCCGACAGGAGATCTGACTTTAAGCATAATACGGCATTAGAGGACGTGAGCGCCGGCACCATTACCAATTTCGAGGCGCCTCGCACTACCTCGTACATATTGTATCCCCAAAGTGCTCTGTGTTTCATTGCTGCTGCGTTTCGTCTCTCTTTCAGTTTGGGGTGTACTTCATGGGCATTCAGGTAGCTTTTTCCCTCATTAAGACTGATCACCAAGTATTTGTACTTGTGTACTAAATAACACTGACCCTACCTTTTCGCACTGCACATTATTCAGCGCAAACACCCCTCCGCGGCGGTACACACCGACCGTCGCACGGAAGCTGATCCATTCCTGGTTACACCATAAACAAACCCTGGTGTAGCTCGCGGTGTCATGAGGCCCAGGGAGAAAAGGAGCACCACAGTATGCAGAAACGAGTATGTCGTTACCGCACTGCGACGCTGCACTTTGTCACCACTGACCTACGGACAAGGAGCGTTGTTGCGCCAGGGCTTTCGACGTTTCTGCGCTTCCGGGTGACAATTAGCTGCCCACTCCTACCACATGCGACATGCTCCGACTTTGTTTGGTTGGAACCGACCTTACTCTCTACGGCGTCGCTACCTCTTGGGGCTTTGCCTTTGTGTGAGCTGTGGCTCACTAACGTTTCACAAGGAACATGCGCGCCTTCCCCCTCACACTCGCTCAGCGCTAGTCCTGGTCCAGTCCCTCCACTACGCGTTCCTTGCGGTTGGTGGCTAGCTCTATGTCTTCGCATAGAGTGGCGGCAATCTCGGTGGTTGAAGTGTCAACGGCCCCCCTATGCCGGTTTCTTAAACGAACGAAAGGAAATTCCCCTTCGAAAGCGTACCTCCCGTTCAGCTATTACGGAGTGACCGACGCACTTGTATGCGACGTCTCCGGGGCGCTCGTCAGGTGGACACAAAAGCTCGGCGAATAACTAAGAATACTCCGCGGTTTCTCCGTACGCCCCTCACGCCCCAGTCAGCTCGGCCGGCGTGAAAACAAACACCACACAGATAAACAAGCTAACCTCAGCGAAAGAGAGTTGCCGGGCGGTTTTAAATATTAAGTGAGGGGCTCGAAATTAACACCGGGTTATCTTGCGTGGGCAGTGGTTCCACCCAGAGGAATCTCAACGCGTCGCCATCTTCGGATCGAATCAGAAAATTCAGTTACGCCTTTTTTATGTCTGCAACAATGACAACAGGGTGACAGCGAAATGTCAAAAGACGTCGTTTAGGCACGCCTGGCCCGCTGTATGCGAAGAAGCGTTGAACACTACTCGGAGGTTTGTTGTCACTGCGTGATTTCGGATGACGGCATGGTGGGGCATGTAATACAGATGATTCCCTAGACGCTGCTGTTCCGCAACTCGTTCCGCATGGTTTTCTTCAAAATAGGCTCGAATTTGCCCTGTCATAATGCTCGAACAACTCTTGTTCCCAGAATCGGTTCGTTGCGTCTGCGGGCGGTGCTCCGCGAGCTGACGATTGTCGCTGCCAGGAGATAAACCAGGAGTGGAGATCACAAGTGGTACTTGGTACCGGCATTTGATAAGGGTGATGTTTCGCTCGAATGTTTCCATCGGGCTATCCTGCAGCGACGTTTCATGACTCGGGTCATCAATGCCAATGGCATCCAGCCGCCACATAGCGGATGTGTCAATGTCCAAATGTCCTAGTGAGGTGCACGACAGGAAAATGTCACTGGTAAAAGTGCATGCGGGAGAAGCGATCCTTCCTTTAACGGTCCAGCCTAGAACTGTTTCTACTGCTGTGAGGTCTCCGTTGATTCTGTCCACCCAGCGCGTGGCCACCTTATAGTAGGCGTCTGAACCAACCAGTACGCTGATTTCATTTGCCTTCTATGTACTCGGCTGGAAGGCGTCGGCTCTGTCCTACCGCTTTTCTATAAGGGTTTCCACGGTCGCGGTGTCGAGTTCCGGACTCGTAAGGGAGCAAATCTCCGGAACTTCTAAAGCAGCTAATATTACCGGCTTTCCACGAGCTTCTCCGCGTAGCGTCACCTGTACTCGCCCGCACCGTAGAAGCTTGGGTTACTTCGCACTGCCGATCGTTACTAAAGACGGGGCTTCCGTGCCGACAACCGTGCATTTCAGGGCCCTAAGCACGTCCTGGCGAATGAAGGTGCGTTGGCTGTTGTTGTCTAACAGCACTCGCACATCAAGGCGTCGCCATACACACTCTGCCACGGCTCGGGCCGTCTGGAGCAACACTGACGTTGTTCCGGAGTCTCCGCTCGATGCCGCCATGACGGCAGGTGCGGTTTCTCCGGTTTGTACCTCAGGTGTTGATGTGGGCGTGCTGTTGCCAGTCCGATTTAGCAAGTCACACAAGACGGTTAGGTGACTCTGATTGCCGCTACTGCAGGTCAGGTTACGGGAAGCTCTGCACTGACGAGCCACATGATTGCGTGGACCCGCCGCGGTGGCTCAGTGGCTAAGGCGTTGCGCTGCTGAGCACGAGGTCGCGGGTTCGATTCCCGGCCGCGGCGGCCGCTTTTCTGATGGAGGCGAAAAGCAAAAACGCCCGTGTGTACGAGATTTCGGCGCACGTTAAAGATCCCCAGGTGGTCAAAATTAATCCGGAGCCCTCCACAACGGCGCACCTCATCGCCTGCGTTGCGTCGGCGCGTTAAACCCTACAATCAATCAATCACATGATTGCGTCGGCCGCACCAAAAACTTCAACGAGTGATGCGCAATCACGACCTGTTCTCGGTCGGCGACAAGTCAACTAGGCAGTCCGCTATCTTGTGACCACTGCTGTCACACAAGGCATACGCTGGTATTATTGCAGGCACAGACTTTGCGGTCAAGGCCGACGCTGAGGGGAGGGGTGCCTCCGGTTGTGCTGGAGAGATGAAGTCGGAATTTTGGACCAATCGACGAGCTGCGTTCGATGTCCCTGTCTTCCTTTCTCACGAAATTTGATCTGAAGTCTTAGTTATTGCATCATTTCATTCTCCTGGCAAGCTCATTGCTGCTGCATAGCGATTTCGTCCGTTAGCCCTGAGTCCGTCTCCTTAACCTTCTTCCGGTATATTGTAGTCAGGTCATCCGGCAGACATCCGAAGAGCACACGGTTCATGATACGGCGTATTGTTCTCGATGGACTCCCAGGGCTTCCAGGGTGCTGACACGGAATTGTATCTTGTCGTACATTACCCGGAGCCTCTCGATATCCACTGAGCTTCGTATCGGCTTTGATGCCATGAGTTGGTCAATATGCTCGTTGACGAGCAAGTCTTGTCGGCTGAATAGCTGAACTAAAGTCTTCACCACGAAGTCTTAGTTCGTACCAGAAGCCGGATTCCCTCAATGGCTCGTTTGGCGTCGCCTATCAAGTACGTCAATAAGTACTTAAATTTCTATATCTTCGGCAGCTCGGTATTATCATGAATCGTCACGTTAAAATGATCCCAAAACGCATGCCAGTCGTGCAGATTTCCGAAAACACTGGGATCTAGAGATTTGGAAGCGTAGCCGTTCATTGAAGTGACACATGCATGTGCCCGCCTGACGTACTCACGGGATCAATAACTGGAGCGGCTGTCCCTCCGCCGGCGAAGAATTGGTCGCCCGAGGCACTTGCTGGGCATTTGTAGGAGGAAGCGTGCTTCAAAGACGGCATAAGATATCTTGCGGGTGTACTCTGCCGCTCCTTCGATCTTCTGCTCCAGCCCACCGCGAACCGTCGCATCGCCGATTTTCTCCTTGATCGCGGTGAGTTCAGGCTCTCGCTGTACGATGTAGTTGACGTGGGAACTCCGGTTTGCCGCGTCGGGAGAGGGATGCTGCATCAGGTCATTCAGCTGGGCGAGAGCTCGCGTGACGCCGCTCCCGACGACGCCACGAGTCTTCCGAATGCAGTCGCTCAACGAAGCCATGCGGGTGATGCTCCGAAGGGAGATTTCCCGGGTAGATTGACCCCAAAGATGTGGCGGAAGCTACCGCGAATCACGACCCAAAGGCCTAGACCGAGCGACAAGTGCTTCTTTATTAGTTGTGATCGAACCACCACCCCTGATGATCGTGACACGTGCTCACGCCCGCTTCATTGTCTTCCTCCTTTTCTACAGGGATATGTCCTGTCCCCTGCTCTTTCAATTTAGCTCTTCGCCCCCTGCCTCATCTGCGACATTCCATTCCTAATCCCTCGTTTGGAATGTATGCCGACGACATAGCCCTTTGCAGTTCTGCCGGCAGTCCAGCTGCACTCTCCGACACACTTCAGGCTGGCATTGATACTGTCCACTCATTCGGGTCAAGCGTAGGTCTCATACTATCTCCGCACAAGCATGAGTACCTCGTGATCACTGACGAGCGTTTGCGGGCTAAAGCTAGCTACCGACGTTCTCAAGTAGAACTCCCGATTGATTCCATTCCTCTTCCACGTAAAGCCTGGCTGTGGGTCCTCGGATTCGGCTTGCAGTAAGATGGGAAGGCCTCACAGTGGCTCAACCGATGTAAGGCTCAAATTACCAAACTCACTGGCCCGAGTAGGCTGACCCGACGTCGCTAAGGCCTACGAGAACACAATATTACGCGACTTGTGAACTCTCTAATATATACTCGGGTGCTTTACGCACGGCCATACGTAAAATTAACGTCACCGCAGCAATTCCAGCTTGAGCGGCTCCCCCTAACTGCCACTCGTCTCACTCTAGGGGTACCTAGATATACCCCGTCGCTAAGTTGGATGCTGCTCAGCCGTTCGCGTCACTGTAAGATCAAGTTGATCTTCATTTGACAGAAAACACACTCGTCTCCACCTTACCTGGCATGGCCGTCTTCTCCTATCCTCACTTCATTACGAGGTATCTTCCTTACATGAAATAACAGCGACGTACCCCCTTGCTATCCCCTCCCTCGCATAATAGTTCCTACCATTCCAATCAATGTATCTGCAACCTAACATCCAGGACGTCGTCGAGCTGGAATATGCATTATTTGCTACGGTGATCTAGCAGCAGTGACGTACACACATGCCTCCTTCTCCTTCAAAGGCACACGTGGGGTCACAGCAGTTGTTGCTCCTACGCACCAGCCCTTGCAGAAAAGATACTCGGGTGTTCCTTCCACCCTGTCTCCTGAGGCTCAAGCAATCACTGACGTAATCTTATCCTTAGCCACTCCTGGAAGCTACGTTATCCTGAGTGACAGTCAGGACAGTCCCTCTCCGCTTGTTCCAGGAGCAGTTGCTTCCCATCAATATGACGCCTGCACTCCGCACTCATCTGTCCAAATACACTGGTACTAACTGCGTGCTGGACTGGGTTCCTGGTCACGCAGGCGTCCCGGTCAACGAGCTGGTGCATCAGCTATCCCGTGCTCCGTCCGAACCGGGAGACTCGGAGATGCCATGGCCAACCGCTTAACACCCACCCACGCTGGTGCGACAAGCCCGTCTTACATCGACGCCAGACTGTGCCACAGTTAATCAGGGATAGGCAGACTCTTCCGTCTCCCTCTCACCGGTTACCCCGGGCAGATTCTTGTCTTATCCGGCAAGCACAAACGGACACCCTTAAAACCGCACACATACAACAGCAATTAGAAGCCCACCACAGCCCTGCACGGTGTTCTAAGTGTTCAGGCTTCCCCAATACGCCGCATGTTCTTTGGTACTGTTCTGCTTCGCAATCATCACTCCCAACTCATCTCAAATCCCTTTCACCTTCTCCCTCTTCTCTAAGACTGGCTCGCGCTGCCGGAGGGAAGAGACAGAGCGGCCGTGTGGCGAGCTTTGGTGGCTCACGTTCTTCAGGTTCTCCCGTCTGTATAGATAATTTTTTTCCCTTTGAGAACCCCAGACTTTGTGGGTCTTTTTCTTTGTTTTTGTATGTTGATAAATGTTATCAATGACAACAACAACGCATTTCAATATTGCAACTGACCGCTGTCCCCTCCCATGGTTGCAGACAATATCCGCTAAGAATGGCCGCCTCCTGCACTGGAGCCTCGCTTTGCAGCAGTACTCATTTGAGGTCCGTTAGAAAAAGGGGAAGCTCAAAGGCTACCCTGAAGGCCTTAGCCGCTGCCCTTAGTGTAGAGATTGCCTCGAGGAATATGGTCTGATTTTTTTCCAGAAATTTTTTATTAGCAATATTAAGTTCTGCGGTTGGAATCATTGCGAGTACTTTTGTTGATGCGTTTTGCATACCAGATTTATTTTTGATTATTTCATATTCTCGTGTTGAGTCTTTCCTGATTAGGTGGGTTTTAGTAAGTGTGTTTGATTTTCGGGGCAGCCTGGTGGTCTTTCAGGAGGTTGCCCTTGCACCCGCTTGCTTTGTATTTCTGTTTTTCTTTTTTGTTATTCGGAACTGTGAAGTGTATTTGAGAGAGGCATGAAGCCCTCCGCGACATGCAAAGCCCGGGGTGCTCCTGCAAGTGTCTGGGCCGTGATTCCGACCGCTTCCTCGTGATAAAACAGTGAGAACGTACAGTTGCACTCAAGAAGGACTGATTAAGGTGTTTGTGTGCCGGTCCGAAGTCTCTACCTGGCACGTTGCAATACACGGGCTGCAAATCAATATCGTCGGGAGGTTCCCGCCGGCCGCATGTGATGTTACGATTGGCGTCCGGTATTCAGAAGGTCGTCCGCAATATTATGGGGTTTAATCATTCAATCCTTCCGTCGTCTGGTTTTCGCAGGCTTTCCACCCCCCACCCCTCTCATCGACGGGGAGCGGCCCGGATTTGTACGCATTGACGAGGCGGCGAAAGACGCTGCTGCCGGACACAAGTCGCTTTCGGCGGCTTCACGGTAACCTAAGCATCCGCCGGCGAGACAAACCACAATGACCGAGAACATTGCATGGAGGCGGCGACAAAGGTGTCGCGTGGCATCTCCCTTTCGGCGGCAGCCTAAGTGGTCCTGTCTTCTTGGGCTGTCATCTTCTCGCATAGGGGGAACTTTTTGTGGCGCGTCCGAAACGCCGCAGTTCAACGAGTGCACGACGCCGGATAACCTGTGGGGCTCGGCGCCCTCCTGTCGCTTCAACCTCGGGTGGTCCTAAGTGCTTAGACCTTAGGACGATTGCAACAGCGCAGTCAGCCTGACCCTGACCTGTGGGAGAGGAAACGTCTTTCTCTCTGTGAATGTGCAGGCATCAAATTCAGTGTCACGGATTTTCGTGATTCGTGGGTACTGAAAACAGAGGGAGAAAGGGTGAAAGGGGACGGACCCAACTGGGTTATTTAATCTGGCGCGCAGGAGCACAGATCCCTGTTCACTTAGTCAAACGCCATGTAAATTTCTGTACATAAAGTTTCTTTCTTCTCCCTACTCGGGACCAATATTTGCCTCAATGCCGGACCAACAGATGACCCCAGCGGTCGCGCTACCAGATCTGGAACAGCGCACACCATTTATTGCATAATTATGGGTCCAAAATACGGTAGTTTATTTTTAACGTCCTTAGGAGTGCACCTATTACAATCACAATGCTGGAGCTTTTTGTGCAGTAATAAAGAAATTCATATGATCACCTGAATTTATGGTATAATTCCCTGTCGGCATATCTGCGCATGAAATTTGTGCTTGAAATAATTTTTGCAGGTGCCTTTACTGCAGAGCTATAATGGAATTTGTTTTAACTAAAACTGCGTCAGTCGACAGGAAGCCACGGATACAAATGTTAGCAAGAGTTCAATTTTGTAATAAGCAGTTTAATCTATGAAATGAATGTAAACATCTTGAAAATATTCGAGCTGCAATTCGCTGCCCTGACGGGTCTGTCAGAGCGTGGAGTTTCATTTCCCCGTCATAAATAGTGCACGCCATTTGGTAAACTGATAGTATCCTGCACAATAAAGTGCACAGGCGCGCAACGGGGCGCACCAGCGCTCCTTTTAGAATAGAAGAGCCTAACGGGATCGGGCTGTCGGCGTCTCATGTCGTCTTCCTCATAGTCGCTGTCTCATGTAGTCGTGGTACTAAAACACGGAGGCATTCGTTTACACCTCATGCTAGAACTTACCAAGTAGTAATATTGTCACGGGACACGTAAAGGCGGGTAATGTCCCATACTGCGTGGCTCAGCCACGAGGTGACGAAAACGACGAAGTGGCTGTGTCATTGCGCGCGCTATCTTATGGCCACCATGTACATTCTGTAAATAGATCGCTTCACCCCATCTCATCTTTCGTCACATCTGTGTTTTGCCGCCACGTAACAATATCACATCCGGACACTCGTTTACGCCTCTCGCTTGAACCCTTCGTGCTTGAAAGACACGAGAATTTTACCGCAAATCTGTATACGCTTTCCTCTACGCTGGAAAAAACGCCTAGGCGCCAAGAGTACATTTATACACGGCATGCTTCACCCCTCTCCAGGTTTACTTTAGGGGAGATGGCCCGGAATTTTTTTCACCTTCGGAAAACTGCAGCGGTGCGCGCACATAGTCCTCGATAAAAAGAGGCGCACCGTTCGGGGTCATTTTTTGATTGCGCCGTCACGCACCTAGAGAGTCGACGGAGTGCGTAAGCGACGGCGCGATGACGCGCCCTTGTTAAGGCGGGACTGTAGTGTTGCCGACAACATTACCGTGCTTGCGAATGTGTCGCAAAGTAGTGCGACGGGCTCACAACGGGTGATAATAACGGCCAGAGGGTGCATATGAACAAAGAAACATTCTATATCACGTAGGATTATCGCTTACTGCAGAAAAAGCTGCATGGCTAGCCAGTAGGGGTAAATAATAAAGCTTTGGATTTGTTCTGTTTGAATGACGTATCACGCACAGTCCCTCGAGTGCTTGAACCATAAATGACCTACATACTTTGTCATACTTACTCGACAGGTCGTGCCTGCCGGCGGTCGCGTTGTTGGGGTGCTTAGAAGACAAGAAGTAGCTTGTAGGTGGCTGTTTACTAGGAGTACGGCGACGCACATGTGTGCGGGGTATAGGTTGTGTGGTGGCTTTCAATACAAATACATTCCTAGCAGCGCTCTGTCATATTTAGCTGTTTCATTGGAACTTGTCAACGCTTGCATAGGTTACTCTCATGAGAGGCGGTTTTCATGTAAGCCACCATGGTCGGGACTTGGGGACAATTTGGTGCAGCGGTAACAAGTAACAAGCTATCACTCGAGCTACCTGCGCCGGCCTGGGCCACTTCGCGGCCGTGGCCGCCGCCTGCACAGCGACCGTGCAGCTAGCTCAGAGTGCTTTTCGTGCTTCCGGCGCGTTTTCGCATCCAATGGTAGTAAACAGTAATAGAAACAGAGTGCCTGGAATCGCTGTAGAACTTTGGTCGCGGCCAGCTGCCCGATTAGCTGACGAAATCACGGCGCATCCGCCGTCAACGATCGGGTCGTTCGTTCTCGAGAGCAGAAGCTCCGCCCTCCGGCCCTCCGATTGGAGCGGCGAGCCGGGCGAGCCGGCGAAAAACGCCGGCAGTGCGGAAGCGGCAAACACAAACTCGTGACGTGTTTGGATGTTGTTTATTTACACAATACCATCGGGATGTCGATTGCGCGTGGTCCTCTGCTGGCTGCTCGGTTGCGTTTCGCACACTTTAAAATTGATTTAAAATATGTTGTAGGCTGTATTCGCCGCTGATATTTTGCAGATGATGTATATGTGTTCCCACCAATCTATCTCCGAAGTTATCTCGCCTTCAAAATTTTGTGTCAGTGCCCCTTTAACTTCTCCATTGTCCTTGCTGAAAAACGGTTGTTCTAATTGAAATATGCGGTAGTTCTTCATTATTGCTTGTTCGCCTTTTTTAAAAATAGGAGTTATCGAGGATTTTTACGTTAACGGCAAAATACTCCAGATGTGAAGATCAGGCTAACTACATGGGTTGAGATATCGCTGATGGCGTCTACGTTGTCCTTGATATAAGTGGCCTGAAGTTTAGTGTATCGGGGCTAGTAATTTTAAGATTTAAGCTGGTCGCGCGGATTTTTTTGTATTTGGCCGGACATAAGAACAAAGAATTTCGACTATTGACTATGTGCGTTGATGTTGGTAGCGAACAAGTCTCACAAAAAAGTGCAGGAAGCGTTTGCAATGTCCGAGGTAATAAAATCCCTGTGGAACATTGACGCTATTGGAGATAACATTTGTGTTATTTTCTAATATTCTTCACAGCTTAGCGGTACTGTTACCAGTCTGCACAATTGTTTTCATAGAAGTTTCTCTTGGCCTTTTTTAGAAAGTTTGTTTTCGTAGAAGTTTTTCTTGGCCTTTTTTAGAAAGTTTGTTTAAAGTTAGAAATATTTTGTGTAACGGGCCTTCAACTGACGGTTGTATGGCTGCCTTTTCGTTTTGCGATATAGATTTCCTTTTTGTAAAATTGTTAATAATACTTGTGGTAGACAACAGTTCACTGGGGAAAGTTCATTTTCCTGAGCAACATAAATGAGGTTGAGAATGTGTGGAATTCAGTAATAAAAATTATATATCCTTTGTAAGCAACGTGAGCATCCCTGGAAACAATAACATAAGACCAATCGGAATTGTTACGGAGGTACGTGAATTGTTGCCTGTAAAAAGTATTTGATGATTTGAGTAATTTGGGCACAATTTGTACGTTTAAAAAGAAGAATTACAGGATAATGGTCGGTAATAGTACTACAACAACGGAAAACTTCCGGGGGCAGAAAACGTTGCTAACGACATGAATAATGGCCGAGCCCTTTTCATTGCTCACACAACGCTGCAAACAACTGCCATATTTAATAAATTGTCTCCACGCTAAATCTAAAGCGCAATATTATTACCTACTTTTAGAACAATGTTTTTTTAGGAGTGAAAGAGTGCAATAAACAAACGGGCGTGGCACAGAACTTATATACAGAGCTACTAATCGTCCTCTAAATACTACCAAATATAGTGTTTTACCGCCAGTTTTTCTACCCAAACCGACTCACAATCAGCAATGTTTAGTTGAAACCTAATGTACGAATGTAACGGATTGTTTTGACGAGAATAGCAGACCCACCGTCGCTAGACGTAGCACGGTGGCAATACTCAGCGGAATAAGAGGAAAAAGTATTGAGATATATATCACAGTCAACAGGCCAAGATTTAAAAATATATATAATTCAAAAGGGCAGCGCAAGGAAAGATATGAAGGCCCCGAATTTAGTGTAAGGCCTTTTGAAGCTGCGGGCGTTTACATGTATGACAGAAGGATAATAATTAGATTCTAGGTTCCATGTTCTTAAGGCTAATATAGGACATCGCGCTATGGCGGAAATCGCTTACACGGAGGTAGTGCTGACGCGAGGGTCTATTTTATCATGAATACAGAACACATGACAATCCTCTGTCTTGCTGTCGTTGACGATACCATAGGCCATTCAGAGCAACTGCCAGTTGTGTTCGTTTTTCAAAGCAGGGCCTTGGAGAAAAGCTGCGTGTTTTTACGGTGAGGAGATCACTTAGGTAGACACGCTTAGTTTTTGTGAAAGAAAACCCGGCGTCTTTGGTTTAGAGACGAGACTTACGCGCATTTGGGATGTATTCAGCCGTTTGCGTGTGAAAGAAACCATGCGATTAGGTTTAAGAGCTTGACGTGGATAGCACATGGTGAATGACGTCACTGTCGGTTTTCGTGCGCGGACAGTGAATTTTTGATCCAATGGTTTTTAGTAATAGCAAGGAAATCCTTGGCTTTAGTGCTCGGAAGGCCTTTTACTTCTACGTTGTGTTTTACGTATATTGCTCTAATGTCCTATTGCTCTAATATTGCTCTAACGTATATTGCTCTAATATTGCTCTATTGCTCTAGTGTACGTATATAGCTCTTCTTGTCCTTATTGCTCTAATAAGGACAAGAAGAGGACGTGAGCATAAGAGACGATAGGGAAAGGCACAACACAGTCCGGCAGATGGGAAAGTCTAAGAGCGGACCGCAGTGACCAATAAGTAAACGGCCTCACGTTCTGTACCTACACTTTTGTAGCAGCCAGGACGAGCAGACCGACAGCGACGAAGCATCTAGCCCGGGTAGTCTGACGAAGCATGTAGTCCTCGACCACGGTCATGCTGAACGGCAGCACCCAAAAGCATGAACGGAGCGTCAGCAGTCGGTGCACCAGCACCACGATGACGGTGCCCAGATGTGCGCTGGAGCCTTGGCGGAGGGTAGCGAAGAACTTCTTGAAGGTGGCCCGTGGACCAGGCACTCCACGGGGTCGTTCCCAAGTAACCGCGCCCTGTCCCGCCGCTTGACGTCTAGCCGCCGTCGTAGTTCCCGCTGCCGCGAACGCTGACACGCGGCCCCTCTTTTTTTCCATCGTCGTTGTCGTTCTCGCTGGCTCAATTGCGCGGGCTATAACTCGCATGGCCAGTCATCACGTCCCCCTCCCACTTAAGAAAGTTGTTAGGAGACCAAACAACTATTCTACTAGTTACTAGTCAGAAAACCAAATTGGCCATGGGTCGCAGTGCAATCACGTAAAGCATGCAGTCTTAAAAACAAATTTGCACAATGGTTTGTCGGCCATGTTTCACGCGCATGAAGTATGGAAGCGGAAGCAAAGTTGGTTGTCAAATTGTCGAAGTCAGTTGCTTGCTATGTAGCTTGTCGTTGAGCGTACGTGCAGCGGCCTCTGTCACGTGGTCGTTCACCTGCTGCAGATGTGACATGAGCGCACAAACCACTTAACCTCATTTTGCAAATCCGGCTAGTGGAAGTCCTCAAAAATTCGCTGAGCAGTCGAATACCCGCATGTCGAGGCGCTCTCATGTGTGGCTCGGAGAATTGACTCCCAAAAAGCTTCGGCACCATCACCACCACCAGCGTCTTTCCCGCTGCAAATTGACACTCTCTACATAAGAGGGCCCCGCCTTCGAAGAATGTGTAGCGGTGATATTGTGCGGAGCGAGACTCCCTCCAAACATTTTACTAACAAGACTTAAAAGCGTGGTCTTTACGATGCTCTTGGTGTAGTCTAAGTCGGTTGAAATGAGTGCACGAGGACGGTGGCACGTGTAACCGTGTGGTCTGCAGTGGTTGTCATCGCAGCGGCGGAAATCAGGTAGCAAGGGTCCGAAGGTAGTGTTCGTCCCAGGCTGCTCGTCGCCAGCAACTTTATGCTCCCAGTGAAGGTCTGGTTGGTGAGGCCCCCTGACGCCTGGAATGTTGCTGAGAACCAGGTCGTAAGGGGGATGGGCCATGTAAGAACACTAATTTTCGCCTACAAAATACGGCGTGTGTACTTGGATTTTCGCCTCCGGTAGTTCCTTCATGGACCTGTCTAGAAGGACAACACGGCGTGTGTTTTCAGTAAAACATTCGTAATCGACCATATCACGGCGGGCGATGGCACCGTCGCTTCCAGTGTATCGGATCACAATAGCAAATTTCGCTACCACTCGTTCCGGAATGACCGGCGTTCCCTTTACTGAAAACGCTGAATTTCTACCGCTGGCGTCATTAGATCGGGAACCACATCCAGCTGTGCCCGACATCTGGCCTCTGCGGGACTTGGTTTTCGACGCTCCCCTTCGAGGCTGGTAATTCGCACATGGTAACACTTTGTCTTTGTCTCCTGATCAGCTTCAAAATTGTCGGAACTGTGACCTGACCTACCACACTTACTGCAGTTTTTATGTTCTTTGATCACAGCGTGACAGTCTTGCGAGCGGTGCCCAGGACGATTCTATAAAAAGCACTTCTGGGTTGCCTTTTCTGGTGTGTTGGCTGCACCCTTCGTAACATCGGGAGTGTCAGTTGGAGTCTTTCTAAAGTTCACAACGTTTTGCGTCTCCAGGAAACGGTCCGTGACGTCGGCCAAGACACTCTGGGTGGCAGACTCGCGTTCCTTTAGGAAGACCACGAGTTTCGGGTGGCAGCAACATTAGAATTGCTCCGAAATAACCAAATCGCGGAGTCCTTCGTACATTTTGGAAATGTTGGCCATTTCCACCCAGCAGTCGAATTATCTGGAGACCTTCGGCGCAAACTGCCTTCCCGTCTAGCCGCCTTCAGCCCCAGCTTCCCGAACCTTCTCCTGGTAACCTTGTGCCGTGAATCTGAACCACTGGAGTAAAACTTTCTTGACCTTGGTGTAGTCATGCGAGTCCTCTGCAGTCATGCGGTCAATCACGGTCAGCGTTTCCCTGGACAAGCACATACTTAGGCCGGCGGACCATTTCTGCTGCGGCCACCCCTGACCAGGCGCTACGTGCTCGAGGCACTGGAAGTAAGCGTGTAGATTGTCGCGTCTTCCATCAAACAGGGGTATGAGCTTCTGGGGATTCACGAAGGGTATATTTGAGTTGGCTTCGCTCTCTGCAGTAATGATTGTTGTGTTGGACGACCATTTTTGAAGACAAATCTTCAATTCTAGGATTCGAATTTCTCTCTCGGCAGCTTGCTTGGTTCTCAGCTCCTGCCCTAGCTCTTTCGGCGGCTTCTCGCCGTTCCTCTTTTTCCCATTCTGCAGCCTCCAGGAGTGCTTCTCTCTCCGCTGCCCTCTCTGCACGCTGCTTCGCCCGCTGGGTATCGATCCAATGGCGAAATTACAGTTCTGAGAGACGTAGCTGCATCCCGATCGCCTCTAGCTTCTCAACATCCATGATAGAGTCTTCAATGACGTGTTCTCACAGCACTCAACTTCTTCCTACAGATGTCAAGGGTGGGATCCTGGCAGGCTCGCCACTTTTGTGATGAATGGGCCATGGACCACGCCGGCGAAGACGAACGCTGATTAACACGTCGAACACTTTATTTAACAGGATGAAGGACAAGCAAAAGACGTTAGCATAAACGATGGGGAAGGCCCCACACAGTCAGGCAGATTGAAAAGTCAAAGAGCGGATCGTAGTGGTCTCTAGTAAGCGGTCTCACGTTCCGTAGGGATACATTTCTAGCAGATGGACCAGTAAACAGACGGCGACGAAGCGTGTAGTCCGCGTAAGCTTCGAGCATGGTCACGCTGAACGGCAGCATCCAACGGCAAGAATAGAGCATCAGCAGTCGGCGCACCAGCGCCACGATAACGGTGCCCAGAAGTTGTCTCAAGCCTTGTCGGAGGGTAGCGAAGGTCTTGCTCAGAGTGGCATGTAGACCTGGGTTCCCACGGCGTCGCTTCCTCGTAACCGCGTCCTGTTCCGCCGCTTGGCTTCCAGCCGTCCTCATTCCAGCTTTCGCGATCACTCACGTGCGGCCCCTCTTTCTTTTCATCCCTGCTGTCGTTCTTTATTGAGCTCTTCAATGATTTTGTTGTAATCGGTAATGAGTTTAGCTATGGCAATACAGAACTTCCTGCCTGTAAAATATTCTAAAATATGCGAAATATCCGCATTTGCCAATAAAAAAAATTCCCCGCATTTCCCCGAGGGGAAGAATGTGAAAGTGCGAATGCACGAGTTGAATTTGCGCGGTTCGGTAATGTTCGCGAAAGAGAGATCACACACACACACACACAACTACAAAGAAAGAAAGATGTATTTATTCACAGACACCTATTTGTGTTGTCGTTGTACTTAATTGCTAGAGCGGATCTAAGCTTTGAAATTTCGTGTCAGTACTCCTTTAAGCGGGTGCATTAGCCCTTCTCACGCCCGATTCCTGGCCAATCCCCCACGTGGGTATGTGCCATGTCAGCGGCCAGGCAGCGCGCGCCCATCTCCCCCCGTTGCCAAGGAAGACGAGGAGATTCCTGGCCAATCCCCCACGTGGGTATGCTATGCGGACATCGCCGGTGGACGCAGGTTCAGGGTCGCTTAAGAAGTGCATTCGCACTTAACTGGCCAATCCCCCACGTGGGTATGTTATGCGGACATCGCCGGTGGACGCAGGTTCAGGGTCGCTTAAGAAGTGCATTGCACTTAAAATGTCGCAGAGTAGCCGAGTTACAACTGTGGCGACTGCTGCTACAATGTGATCATCAGTACGGGCCCAGCGTGTATACGAATGTTATGTTATTTGCTCTGTTTGTCTAATAAAGTTAAACTGAAACTGAAGTACTTACAGCAGAAACAGTGTTCGCGCCGTTGGTTGCGTCGATCCGATATGCACGTCACATGAGGGCGTTACTTCACAATTGAAGAAACAGTGCAGTACCACTCAAGTTGGTAGACACGTGTACGGACACCCGAACCCTTGTTACACTAGTGTGGCGTGAGTTCAGTGAAGCGCTGTCCTTCCCTGTGCTGTTGCCCACTCGGCGATGGCGCAGCTCCGGGGAGCTCCTAATCGAAATGTCATGGCTTAGACGAGTTCTGACGGCAGCAACCGCTGCTGCAATGTGTTCCTTTTTCTTTCAAGTTTCCTCTTTACTCTTGTGTACTCTTTACGGTACGGTGAATCTTTATTTTTGTTCATTTTTGCTTTTTTATTTTGCGTTTGATGACGTAGAATAAATCTTTCTCGCAATTAACCTTAGTGTGTAGACCAGCAATTTTTTGCACAGTCTTTGGTGGCACTTGAAATGAAGTTAGCTTTTTGTTTTACACTTTCGGCTTCCTATCTCCATTCCCTGACATTTATTTTGGGGAAAGATGTACTGATTAGGTTCAAGTTGTTTATGTCGGCTACTAAATTCCTTCCATGACCTAAAATATTGAATCCTGCATATGTTTCATTATCCACTTTGGACTACGTATTTCTGTTCTTTACTTGAAATGTTTTATCTCTACTGCCTTGAACTGCCATATTACATGAAAATTTTCAGATCTCACTTCATGGTACTAACTGTAAACAGCATCATTTTTATTTCGGGACTATAGTGTATCGCTTGTATTACCTTAATTGTACCCGATATTTAGCGCGATACAACACTCCATGACGGACTTGTCTACTTTTGGGAATTCCGTCAGAATATCTACGACGAATCTACGCTTCAAGAATCCTCCACAGAGATCACTGGTCGACACCTTCGGTAGCACTTGAGCAACACAGCAGTGCTTGTGGCGGAATATACTGCTTTCATTGACAGTCGGCGGACCTGGATTTCCTGATACTTGCTTAAACAGCCACGGAATGCTATTTTCTTCGTGTCAAAGACCCAATACTTTCAGATTTACTGATTGAATGTTTTGTTTTAAAGCAAAAATGTTTACCTATACCCCATAAGGGCTCTGTCCCGACCATTTGTGCCAACAGAAAACTCCCGCGAACAAATAAAAGAGGTTACTGGCACCACCAGGAATAGAACCTGGAACGTATATAGAAACGACGTGAGAGCCTGTTGCCTTACCGATTGAGCTACGGTGCAACGCGGAGACGGGGGAGACAGACGGCGCACCCACCGAGCGCAGAGGCGGGTTTACGCTTGAAATCTTACCGAGTGCAACGTGATAGCGTCCCGCAACCTCTCCCGCCACTCTGCGCTCCGCCTATGCCACGTGGAGTGGCCATGTGCTCCTTGCGCATGGTCTAGGTGGTATAAAAATTAGTAAGCTTACAACAACGCTTAACATCGCACTTCTCTGTCTCCGCCGCCGATGTCGTCACCTGCGTTTGGGGCGGCAGAGACGGAAGAAAAGTGACATAGGCTAACACCAGGTTTGAGCTTCCTTTAATTTTATATAAAAAAGAGTGTCCGTTCATTTGCTTCACCAATGCAACTCAACCATCCACTGTTCATTAATCACGCATTTATTTAACCAAAGATTATCTATTTGAAGTAATAAAGGGTGTTAAGTGCAATTCACTTGTGTCTGGTTTCACTCTTTGGAGAGCCAAGTGTGCGAATGTAAGTAACGTCGCATGGCTAATCATTGTGGGCGTCGTTTATAGCTTCGCTTTTCAACCACCTTCAAAGGGTGGATTGTCACGCATTTTTTTCAAGATGATGATCTTTCTCGAGACACTAAAACGCCAAACTTTTGGTTTCTTCGTATGTCTGTCTGCCAATCTGTTTTTCTCTCTGTCGCTCAATTAGTTGGCATAACTAAATGTTCAGAGCCCTCGAACAAGACGTTTATATAAGAAAACCTTTCGAATTCAATTATCTGGGCGCAATACTAGCTTATCGACATTGTTGAGGGAATAGAAACATTTTACGCGTATTTCAAGCAAGACTTCAATATTTAAGGGACATCAGTAGCCTTGTTTGGTAAAGATACATCGGCGCTTGTTTTTTGTGATAGCAATTAGCAAAGGACGCTTTTAAATTTCTTTACAAGGACAAAAAGGTCTCGCGGTGCTTCTTGTGACAGTGATCGAACTTTAACCACAATAAAAAGTTTCAGTACATTGTGCCCGCAGTGGAACTCACCCATGTTGAACTGACTGCAAGACATCTGTATTTTGCGTATCGTGCGAAGAGGGAAGTGGGAAGAGAAGAGCTGGATAAGTGACGAAAAAGATCAGAGAGGCATACTTTGCAAAGGCGGCTGAACAGAATCGTTTTTGGACAACTTTTGCTGCGAAGTGTGCAGATACGCGGGCAATGTTTCATGTTAGGATGAAGCTTGATCCAGGATTCAACCATCACAGTTCTAAACACCATAAATTCTTGAATAAGTTTTAGTTGCATATGTTTTGTTTTTATAAAGAACGTTTTAATCTTCTGCAAACAGTAGGGTTGCCTGAGTTGAAGAAATATTTCTGCCCATTTTATTACCGCCAGTTTTGGCATTTTAGTCATAAGCAAAACAGCCAGGGCAAAGCGGCAGCGTTTCGTAAGTAGAAACATTTTACAGGAAAACAACACTGATTCCAAATTATGTAAGTAGCTTGAACGCGGAACAGCAGACGTTCGACATGAATATGTCTATCCTCAATACTTCAATTTTTGTGCCCCAGTGCCACCATTGATATTCTGTACATAATAATTCAGCAGGTATCTGGGGGTTTGTATAGCCGCTCTTTTGATCTACGACCCCACCTCCCCCCCCCCCCCAAGGATTTATACGCGAATGCATAACATTTGAAGGGAGGTATACGCAAACACTGAAACTCTACTTGGAAGGACACCCTCACATGGCAGTGACACTGCTAAAGCGTAAGTGTTTTGAAAACTGTGCAATACAATGACTTCAAGGGGCGCGTGGTAAATGTATTTGACGAGGGTCTCGAAACGCACAATGCGACAGACATCAAACAACACAGCTACACTTATAGCAGCACCGGAGGTACAACGCTCGAAGCAAAGAAAAATAAACACAGTAGCAGAAACCAGATCAGATGGGCCTCCTTAATCTAGTAATAACAGCATTGTGTCACGTCTTGTTTGATCAGTGAGGTTTAAGCCCTCAGTGCTTTCTTTCCTATGCAGCATCATTTCTGCTAGAAATCGTGCAAGAATAAACTTGCTCTTTTTAATTTATTAACCCTGCAACCCTTTACTAGCGCGACATAGGGGTCGCACGACAGCAAATGTCTTGCAACCACAAATACAGAGTCAACGAAAATTACACAGTCCAAATATAAAGGTATGCGGAAAGAGGAGCATTACTTGGCCAATTGGGACATGAGTATGTACAGAATCGGAAATTATGAAAGCAATAAAAATGACTTTATATAAATTTATACACTGAGAAATAATGGTAACTCTATTGAACGGGTCGTGGACAATGATGGTGACGATGTTAACGTGGCTGATAGTAGTGACGGATAGCAGGTCACAGGGGTGAGAATAGAGATTGCTTCGTACGCGCAAATGATGGCTGGACAATGGGTGCAGGTCCTGCCGAGAAATGACGATATAGGCTACGCTGCAAAAGAAGGGTGGCTGTGTTATATTTTTTTGGAAAAAGTAATAAAAGTTTATTAAACCTGTGGTGTTGCAGAGGTGGTAGGCTAGTGCCTTTTGCATTTGTGGTGTGGTTGATGATGGTAAGTAGTTTTTGAAAATAAATCTCGCAGCTTTATTGTAGAGTGCTTTAAGTTACTTTACGAGGTATGGCTGGTGAGTGCTCCCAATTTGCGATGCATATACTATCATTGGAGGAATTGGTATATTCGTGGGAGGTTGCGGCCATTACAATACCAGGCTGGCCAATCCGGATCTGGCAAAGGATTGCGTTACCGGCAATGGTCGCCGGTATCAGGCCGCACCCCAAGCCCTCTTCTGCAATTCCATCAACACGTGTATGTTTTTCTTAATCCGGCGGGAAGTGTGCAGCACCGGGATTCGAACCCCTGTGCTTGCAAAAGCGAGATGGACGCTCTAGCTCTACTTCACCGCCGCACGTCACATCATATTATTCACAGCATGTTACAAGAGGTATTGAGAACATTGAATTTGGAACATGTGGCTGTGAGGGGTAATGGCGAACCCCTCAGTAACCTCAGATTTGATAATGATGTTGCTTTGCTACGCAACTGCGGAGATGCATTGCAAATCATGCTTGCAGCACTGGACAAGCAGAGAAGAAGCGGGGGCCTGAAAATTAACATGCAGAAAACCAAACTAATGCTCAATAACACAGGTAGATGAGAGCGGTCTGAGATAGGTTGTCAGGCAGTGGAAGTTATAAGCGATTATATCTATTTGGGCCAAGTTGTGACACCGTATCCGAAGACAATTAGAAGGATAAGAATGCGGCGGAGTGCATTCGGCCAGCATTCTCAGATAATGAATGGCAGCCTACCATTGTCCCTCAAAAAGAAAGTGTATGACTGCTGCATCTTGCCGGTATTCACATACGGGAAAGAAACTTGGAGGCTCACTAACAGGGTTCAACTTAAATTGAGAACGACTGAGCGAGCAATGCAACGTAAGAATATGGGTGTAACATTAAGGGACAAGAAGAGAGCGGAGTGGGTAATGGAACAAACGCGTGTTAAGGACGTACTAGTAGAAATTAAGAAGAAGTGGGTGTGGGCAGGGCATGTAATGCGAACGCAAGATAACCGTTGGTCATTGCGTTAGCAGAGTAGCTTCGTAAAAACGTCAAGCCCGGCATGGGGCGGCAAAAGGTTAGATGGGCAGATGATATCAAGAAGATAGCAGGGAGAAATTGGTCACAGTTAGCACACGACCGGGATAATTGGAGATCTATGGGAGAGCCCTTCGCCCTGCAGTGGGCGTAGATGGGCTGCTGCTGCTGCTGCTTCTGCTGGTAATGATGATACTAGCATTGATGGAAGTAGTGCTTGGCAGGCCAGATTTGTGGACGTGGTTGGGGAGGGAGAGGATGGCCCGAGTGTATTCGAGTGATCTAGCGGCTTAGCTGAGAACTGCATCGATGCCATTTTGCGGGTCAAATCATCCATAAATCAGGCGTGCTTTAAAACACCAAGTAATTTGCCATGCTTACAGCATGTATTGACGTACTACTAAACTAGTGAAGCTGCTCTCAGTATCTACTTTTAATAAACGCGAAGCCCCTAGCTTTGGGCCCAATAGTTTTTTTCTGCCATATTCTACCGCCTTTTTGAGTTGATTAGGGTCTGCTTGCAAAGATAAGTACTATTGGGGGTTTGGAAGTTGCTGATAAAATACGCTTTAATTCCGGAATAATCACATGGTAGGACAAATCTTACTCGCAATCTCATGAACATATAAAATATTAAGATAGGACGCAATACTGAGCACTACGGGACATCTGAAGCTACTTGAGCTAAAAGGAATAAATGGGACAAATGTTTTCCGGCCGATGATACCGCTTGTTAACGTTAGTACTGATAATTATGATGAGTTGTTTATTAGGAATTTTTTCTTTTCTTTGTGTAATGTTACTTGCCTCGATGCTGCTTGACCCTGACCTGTAAGGTGCTCAAGAAGGTCGGCTTTGGTGTTCTTCATTAGATCGGGATCCCCGTTAAGCCGTGAAGGAAGTCATTGCTGCGGTACAGGGTGCCTATATTGTCAATAATGACAATATGGTTTTGGTTGGAGATTTTTGTATGCTTCAAGATTGGTGGTGACTTTCACTATTACTTGGTTGGTTGGTTGGTTGTTATTCAGTTTTATGTGACTGTCAATCCATACCTTCCAGGAATTTTGAAATAAGAAGCACCGATAGTGCCGTGTCGGGCTTTTATTTTGTGGATTAAATTCCTGGGAAGCCCGAGTAGTTGTCTGGCTTGGGCATAGCAATACAGAATAGTAGAGGAAAGAGGACTTGTGCGCGGCCCTTTTTCGGGAATCAATTGGAGGTTTGGGATACCATCGATTGATTCATTAGCAATAAAAAGCAACGAACTTGCATACATTATCTACAAGACCCCCTGGCCAGTGAGGCCGCAGAGCGCCTTGCCGAGTAGGTAGACCGACACAGAGTACATTGTCCGGAGCTTGACCAGGGATGTGACGGCCGCCATTCGAGGTTTTCAGCTTTATTCTTCCAACTACTTGGCAAAATTTCTCGAAACACGATTTTTAGTGCTCGGGGTCAGCGGTATCGCTACTATCTGTCTTTTAAGAGATATGGTAGCCCTTGGGGGGCGCTGAGTAGTAATAAATGAGAGGGTTATTCTGCTAAATTTCCCATTTTTCTGTGTTGGCAGGCCTTCCACTACAGATTTTACAATAAAGCGTCCGCGGGAGTAAGTCATCACTGCACATCAGAAACTACTACTGCGACAGCCAGATGGACGGGCTTGTCTGTTTCTAGGTAAAAGAGGAGCGGCGACTACAGTGTGAAAAGAAACAGGGTAATTCTACCGCCGAGATTAAAAATAGGCCATTTGAGCAAGCACCACAGTAGCGCAGTAAAGGTTGTTCTAAGCACAGCCGTAGTCGCATGCAGGGAAGACACGGTCACCAGCCGTGCCGCAACCTAAGCCATCACAACAAAGGCTCTCTCCCACACCAACTGATATAAGAGCGAGCATCTTCCCGGCTAAATAAAGATGTTAATAGGGGAAAACCGCACTTTTAGTACAATGGAAATGCCAGAAGCAAACTGAAAGGTGTCTTGATTTCAAAGTTTCTGATTATGCGGCGCCTATTAACCTAGACTTTCATAGAAGGAATTGATTGCTGGCTAGTTGGTTCAAGAGAGAGAGTGAGAGAAGCATCTTTATTTGACGTACTATAAAAGCTTCTGCGTTGCTGGGGAAGGAGCTTCTGTTACCAGTCGCCCCCAAGAACTGCCTCAATGTGTTGGAGGATGGCCTCCCAGTGCTCCTCTTCTGTCAGTCGTAATGAGAAGGTGGTCAATTGTCGGACTGAGGGTGGGTACCGGCTGGCGCTTTTCGTGCGCTTGCGGAGAGCGAGTTTGAGTTGTTTCTGCGATCTTCGGGGGGTCAAGCCACTCCGCCCAAGTGCCAGGAATAGGGGAAAGGGAGCCTGTGTATATGTTTCTTGCCTGTATAATCTCTAAGCAGTCCCACATGTAGTGCTGGTTGTTAGGGTACCCGTGACCGTAGCGTGGGCAGCTAGGGTGGCCAGGTTTATTTTCTATGTAGTGCATGATATGTGGGGTGCGTAGGACACCTGCTTGAGCTCGGCGGATGCAACTTGTCTTCGATCGCGGCCAAGAGATGGGAGGAACGCAGTGTGTGTCTTGATCGGTGCGAAGGTCTACCAACTTTTGGTGCCTGGCTTGTCTTTCTTCGACGCGGCTGGTGTGGCGGTCGTATTTCTCCGGCAGCGCAATTGGAGGCTCAGACTCGCGGAAGAGAGTTCCGCGCGCGAGTTGGTGAGCCGCCACATTTCCTGGTATCCCTTGATGACCTGGGATCCAGCGGAGTTCAACCGAAAGCTCTGGTTGGGAGGTTAGATGCACTTCGAGAATGTTGCGAATGTGCGTGGCTATTTTATTGCGGCAGAAGAGGCGGATCGCATCCTGGCTGTCAGTCAGTATAAGTAGCTTCTGTCGGCCGGGGAAGTTCGTGATGGCATCTGCTATTGCTAACGCTTCGGCATGACCGGGATCACTAATTCCTGGGAAGCGACGAGTACTTTGTCCGTTCCCGTAGTACGTGGTGGTAGCAACTATACCGTCGTCTCATACGGCGGCGTCGGTGTAGACCGGAGTGTAACCCCGGTCTGTCTTCTGCTCCGCTAAATGGCGGGTGGCACGCGCTCTGTGGGCTCTGCGCTCGTGGTCGTTTTCCACACTAATGTGGCGTGTGAGAGGATGTACAGTCAGCCTCGGCAGGTGTTCCCAAGGAGGGCGTTCTGTAATGTAGCCTTCTGGTTCCTCAATTTGCGCCCCTAGGGAACGTAGTAATGCTCGTCCCTGTCTAGAAGCGCGCAGCCTAGACTCTTGCGCTTCTTTGTAGATGTCTATGCGGAGTGATATTGGAGTGTGAACTCCCATGCGTCGAACCTCATGGAGTGGGGTGTAATTTGGGAGCCCCAAGGCAACACGAATAGGTTTGCGCAGTGGCGTTTCTAATTTGTCAATCTGAGTGCGTGTTAGCCGCATGTAAGCGGCTGCGTACATAATGCGTGGAATGATGAACGCCTCGAAAATTCGTAGTAGTTCATGCTCTTTTACCCCATGTCGCTTCCTTGAAATCCGTTTCATCATGTGCGTGATCTGATTGATCTGTGTCGTGATTTTTTTAACCCAAGTGTCCGCTTTGCCTTGTTGGTGAAGCCAAAAGCCGATCACGCGAATTTCTTCTTTCCTTGCTATGGTTATGCCGTCTAGTGTTAATTTGATTAAATTGTGGCTATGGTCAGAGCGGCCGGCTGGGCCATCCTTCATGACGATGTATTCGGTCTTAGAGGGGGAACAGCTGAGACCAACGTCCTTCATGTATGCGGTGACGACATCAATAGCTTCCTGTAGTTGGTGCTCCTGGTGCCCGGGGCAACCCTGACAGCACCACAAAGTCAGATCATCAGCATATATGTTGAAGTTCAAGACCTACGAAGGAGTAAGTTTGCGGAAATACAAGGACGATGATAGAGAGGGCAAAAAGAGTGCAGCTTCTACACTAGATAATCAAAGAGCCGACCAAAGCAATCGCCCTAAAAATAGGTCCGAGTTTCATCCCAGAGAACCGTGTTGTAATAGACCGCCGCATGTTCCTACAGAGAACCAGCATAGCCGGTCTAAAAACGAAAAAAAAACAGCAAAATCTTCAACTAATTCGCTCCCATTGTAAAACGCCTATCCAGGGCGAGAGCCGGATTAAAACAAGAGAACGCAGCGGCCTATGTAGCCAGTGATCATAGGCTCATATAAAACAGCCTGTCATAGCCAAACTTTTCACGCCTAAGGGAACGAAGCAAGCATCAACACCAGGGAAACGTACAACATATAATGCAGCGTTCAGCCTCGCAATTTTCACGATCATCGAAAATGTTCTTAGGGTGAGTCACTACTTTTTCAGGGAATCAGAAAGCACTTTCACCTAAGCTCAAATGAAGCACCTGGAAAAAAACGTTGCAGGTGACATCTACATTTGGGGCTTAAGAAGTAAGACGCGATAGAGTTGCGTATACTCTCAGGAGCGTCTGGAACGAAACTGCAGCATTTAATATCTATGGTTCACGAGCACTTAAGGTCGTCCGAGAGAAAAAGACTAGCAGCAAGGGCGTTTAATCGCCATGGCGGGCTAGAGACAGAGGGCCATTGTTTTTCTGTTCAAGATGTGAGCGTGAAAGTTGCGGCTGTGGGGTGTGGTGTCTGTGACCGCGGTGTCGGTGGTGGTGGTGTCTGTGTTTCAAATTGTTCATTCTGTAAAGTCGATGTCGACTGAAGGTTTTAAATTTTTACGAAGAAAGAGAGAGAGAGAGAGAAAGGAAAGATCTTTGTTGGGGGAAAAAAGTTGGGCTTAAGGAAAAGGGGGGAAAGAAATGGTAGGGAGCTCAAGCGTGTAACCTCGATTCTAGGGCCATGGATGCAGCAGCTCCTCTCGTTGCACTCCTACTCTGATCGCGCTCATCTTGAGGTAACGACCTGGTCAAAGGTGCCTCCCATGTCTTGGTAGAAGTGAAATATTTAATGTCTCAGCTGCTCTACCCTAATTATTCCCTTGTACATGGCTGGGTTGCGGGAATAGAGCGGATGTTTCCTAGAAGTTAGCTCAGTTTCGAGTCCGATGTTCCCACCGAGCATCTATGCCCACACAGTTTTGCGGACACTTGTGTTGGTTTATCCTCAACAGAGTTTGTGATTCTGCGGTATTGAGAGCCGGTATTGAGGGCTTATGTCAGTGGGAAGGACCGTGTTCCTAGGCGTAGAACGTAAAGACGTTCTTACTTACGTTTTTGGTAGGGGTGTGTGAGTTGTAATGTCAGTTCGCGCGCCTTTTGGTCAGTTCCTAGTTCCGTTTCACACCCTTGTTTCCGGCTGTCCAGCTGACGTTGTCAATTTTCTTTATTCTGCACGGTAGTATCTTACCGAAGCGTTTACGTATTCTTCGTGCAGCCAACAGTCTAACGCGCATTCAGAGTCTGTAAACGTGTTTAATTTTCTATTTGAAACTTTCCCTACGCAAATCGCCAAGAGGATGTCTATACCTTCCGCTTCTTCGTTCTTGTATGAAGGACGTTCATGCAGTCACAAAGATTTCCAAAGTAGCCAACTGCAATTACTGCCTCTTCCTTTCGTAGATGCCAACAGTTGTCGTTGTCGGTGCATCCTGTGTTTTGATGATATTACAACTTTCCTAAAGTGAAGTTGACCAGGCAATATTGCCTGCTATTGTGTAGGTTTCTATCCTTAATTTCGCTGAAGAGTTTTAATGCGGGGCCGCTCGATCGGTGACAGGTCGATGATGGCGTGCAGTCGATTCTTTTCCGGGGTGGAAGAATCCAAGCCGCATCCTGGCTGCTAGGAGAGCTGTTTGTCTGGTTTCTTCAAAAGCGTTTTAAAGACACAATTGGAGGTCTTACTCCTCATCATCATAATCAACCGCCAATTTCAGTGCACCGCAGGCAGAACAGTCCTACCATTGACCTTAACCAGATAGTGTACTGCTCTGCCCGCGTCCATTATTTGCCGGCGAGTTTTCAAATTTCGTCCCTTCATCAGGTCAATATATTCCTCTATTAATAGACCGGTTTCTGAATGTACAATGCATTACCGGGGGGGGGGGCGGGGGGTCCATCGTTTATCACTTCGCTCTTGATGGTGAAGGTTGCGAGGTTGAGGGCTGTCTTAATGCTGGCAATATGACGGTGTTTATTTGATTTTCTTCTGTACGGGTACGTTTGTGGTATGGTAGGCTCCACGGCTTCCGGCTCATGATCAGTGGCTGCATGAGTCTTGTCGTTTCTTCCCTCACTCTTGCTCTTATCTTGGTTGGGACTTCCTTAATGTGGGCAATTAGATAAAGGTTTTCTAGTTTTTGGTGAGATGAAGATCGCCTCAGCTGGTTTGACTCTAGTGCCACGTGACTGTTCTTACGTGAATGTTCTCGGAGAGGACAACTGCACCAGTATTTAGGTTCACTGTAACTTGGCCGCGTGACGCCATCCGTCGTTTGCAAAAGACAGCTTGCGGCGCAAACAGAACTACGGGAATATCGAACAATGCTTGAAAACTTCATTTAATTAGATTCTAGACAATAGGTTTTATTTTAGTTGTTATAATGTTTGTCAGACTGACGTAATCCTTTGCTGCCGGCATTGGTTCCCGTAATAACACGCCGCTGTGATCAAGTGGATAAGACGTTGTCCTAATAAGCTCAATAACGCGTGTTCTATTCCTGGCCGCAGCGGTCGTTTTTGTGATGGAAGAAGAAAGCTAAAATGCCTCTGTGTCGACATGTCGGCGCACGTTAAAGATCGCCAGCTTGTGTAAAATAATCCGAAGCCTCCCAAAATGCGCGCCTCCGAGTGCAGGTCTTCAGCACGTCGTTTATGAAAAATTTATATTTTTATCTTGCGGTGGAGATGAGCCGTGATGTGATGGCGTGAGTTCCGGGAAGACCAGAGAATCTCGGGAGGAATGCACAGAACTCTCGTACCAGGATTGGGTGCGGCAGATCGTCTCAGACGTGAAGGCGCATAGCCAAGTCATCGCCACCACATACAAGAATCCCTGTGTAGACCCGAAACTTAACCACCTCTGGGAGGCCCGTCACAGTCTCACCAGAAGATGGAAAAGGCAGAGGCACAACCGCAAGCTCCGCAAGAAAATAGCTGAGCTAAACAAGCAAGCAGCAGAGTACGCAGCAGCCCTGTGCAAGGAAAATTGGCTGAAGTTGTGTGATGGCCTCCAGGGCACTCTATCCACGAGGAAGACCTGGCAGCTGCTGCGCCACTTAATCGACCCGCTGAAGAGCAAAGGCGAATCAGAACGTAGCATGACCCGCACACTCAGCGCATACCAGGGAACTACGGACCAACTTCTGCAAGATCTGGAACGCAAATACCTGAAGACGGAACATAACTTCACCCCTCCTTCATATACAGGGAACCCGAACGCAGAACTCGATAACAAGATACAGCTCTACGAAGTTAAGGCAGCCATCGCCGAAAGCAGAAAAAGCAGCGCCCCAGGACTAGACCAGGTCACCTGCAAATTCTGGCAAACTTAGACGACCAAGCCCTTGAAACTCTCACGGACCGCTTCAACAATTTTTGGACTGAGGGGAAAGTTCCAGAACAATAAAAGACGGCAGAAATCCGCTTTATACCAAAACCGGGGAAGTCACCACACATCGAAAACTTGCGACCAATTTCTCTTACGTCCTGCGTAGGCAAAATTATGGAAAAGATAATACTAAAGCGCCTCCAGAAACACCTGGACGAGACCAAGCAGATTGCGGACACAATGTTCGGATTCAGAAGACACCTCGGGACACAGGATGTGCTAATTCAGCTGAAGGAAGAGATCCTCGTCCCCGCCACTCGTCACTCCCCGCGGGCCATCCTTGCACTTGACCTGAAGGGAGCCTTCGACAACGTGGCACACGAGGCAATCATCCGGAACCTGAACAACACAGGCTGCGGAAAGAAGACATACGACTATATTGTAGACTTCCTGTCCAACCGAAAAGCCATAATCAAGATCGAGGACGTCACCGCGAACCCCATCACCCTTGGCTGTCGGGGGACCCCTCAAGGCTCAGTCCTGTCTCCGCTATTGTTCAAAATCGCGGTCATGGGCCTCCCGGGGCGGCTGGAGACTATTCCTAACCTAAGACACGCTCTCTATGCAGACGATGTAACTCTGTGGACGGGGACTGATTCATTAGGGGGTCTGCAGGACACTCTGCAACTCGCCGCCGATACGGTCAACCAGTATGCGAAGGAATGCGGATTGGCTTGCTCACCCCAAAAGTCAGACCTTGTGGTTCGACGCCGCCGCAGCAAACGAGAAGAAGATGACATCCAGGTGACCCTTGAGAAACAGATCATCAAACCCTGCAGATCACTAAAAATTCTAGGCCTTGTGATGCAATCGGACGCGAAGAACGACCAAATGATACAGCGGCTTACAAAAACATCCCAACAGGTTCTACACATGATCAGAAGAATCACCAACCGGCACAGAGGCATGAAAGAGAAAGACACACTTCGTCTCGTCCACGCCTTCATCCTCTCCAGAATAACTTACTCAGTGCCGTATGCAGTTCTAAATAAGAGAGAAAACGACAAACTTAACACTGTTATCAGGAAAGCAACAAAACAAGCTCTGGGTCTTCCAATGAGCGTGTCCACCGAAAGGCTATTTAGCATTGGGCTACACAATACAGTCGATGAGCTAATTGAAGGTCACCTGTCTAACCAAAAACCTCGCCTCGCACAAACCCAAACTGGCGGGAAGGTACTTGCCCAATTCAAATTGATGCCAGTGGGGGACGCTGTCTCAACAAAGGAAATGCCAGAGAAATGGCGGAAGCACATCATAATCCGTCCTCTACCGAAGAATATGCATCCCGTTCACCATCAGGGTAGGCGAGAAGCAAGAGCCAAAGCTCAGGACAAAAAGTATGGATCTCTGCCCACAGTGGTCTACACAGGTGCAGCCGCATACCCCAAAAGACAAGCCAAAGTAGCGGTGGTGACAACGAAGACAGACCTCGTCGTCGGAGCAACCCTGCCACGAGCGTCAACAAAAGAAGCGGAAGAACTAGCTGTAGGCTTAGCTCTTTCACAAACGAAGGCAACTGTCATAATTACTGACTCTCAAGAAGTATGCAGGAGTCTCACGTCGGGATGGGTAGCTCCAATGACATATCGCATATTGTCAAGCAAGCCACCAGACAGGGTAGTCGAAGTGGTGTGGGCGCTGGCCCATTCCTCCATGGAGGGCAATGATCAAGCCCACCTCAAGGCCCGAGGTTTCGTCGACCAGGCCGCGGAGGACTCAAATGAACCTATGCCACTCCCAACGTACTAAGAAATTACAGAGCACTACAGACTCGGTCGCAGAACACTTCCACTGCCCCACCCACAACTAATAAAGACACAAGAAACTACGCTCAGACTTGTGCAAACAAACACGTATCCCCACCCACCACTGATGCACCTTATGTTTCCAAATCAGCACGAAGCCCAATGCAAATTCTGTACGCAATCAGGAACACTTAGGCACATTATTCTTGAATGAAACTGGCTTGTGGGAGATGACAATGCCTTCCTTGCGAAGAATGCGGGATAATGTTTCACTCGTTCCTTTAACATAGGGGACGGAAATACGGGTGGGTCGGCGTGCGGAGGAGGTGGGCGAGGGCAGGGGGCAGACGGCGGAGACAGGAGAGGGGTTGTTGACCGGCGGCGTCAGTGCAGAGGAATTCCGTAATCGGGTACGACTTGTACCCGATTACGGAACTCACTAGGAAAAACATTCCTCCATGCAACAAACACGCATCAAAATCTACCGAAAGAAGAGCGACAATACAGGCTCCAATTCCTTCGACGAAAATTCCAGGACAATCAAGTTAAAGTACATGGCGACGCTGGTACGATCGAAACTACGAAGGCAACAATTCTCGTATGAGTGGGCCATGGCGACTGGGTTGCCCTTATGACTTCCTACGTGCTACAATAAAAGAAGCGAAAATTGGAGCCATTGTTTGTCCTGTGCACCTAGCGAAATTAGCGAATAGAAGCTTCAACATCACTACATACTGTCGAAGGGTCATTACTCAGTTATATAAGGAAAATTATCGAACTATTCGGAAAGAATCTCTTATTCACATTGAAGAACGATAACATGATCTAACACCTAAACACAAATATCTTAAAGGAAATGAGGCATTTTACCAAGATACTCTTGGATTAACATACCATGCTCTCTGGGACCCCACCTCCGTCTCCAGAAAACATACAGAACATCTTTTCATGCTTAAGGACACCGTTATTTACCTTTCGCTATGGGGATTTGAACGGCGCAGAATGCAAACTTCCCGAGGGTCAAAACCGACCGGTATGTCCAAAAGTCTTGTTGGGTGATAATGTTTGGTACCTATACCTGCGCACCAAATATCGGGAAACATCCACGCTCTTCCATTGTACCAGTTTTTCCAAGGTTATGCTCAGAGGTTAAGCATATGGCATTGAACTTTTGTCGTGATGAAATGGAGCCCTCAACATATTTTTTTTGACGATTATGTGAGCTGATTGAGAGAACCAGGTAGACAACTTGGTCTCCGTATTATATGTTAAACCCTAATCTAGACCGGCGAAAATATTCGTTATTATGGAACTGCACTAATACCGCCGAAACATCGATAACGTTCTATATAATCCAGTAATATCAATCTTATGCTCAATGTTTCACCACTGAAATAATAAATACTACATTTTTATAAAAACAAGAGGGACAATCTTGGCCTGTGCGTACCTCAATATTAGTGTGAGCTGGTTGACAGGGTAAGGGAGAGAATATTTTGCCTCCCTACTATAAGTTAAGCCGTTTCACAAGCTCGAATCATATGTTATTGATTTAAGGTGATCTCTGGCTCCTCCTAAGAACACAAAACCACTAAAATAGCCGCACGACATTGCAAAAACAATTTACTATTCCTTCCTAAAACAGGTTGAGATATGCGGGAAAGCTTTCTCACAACAAAACTGTGTTAAATGTTAGTAGAAACATTCGTTAAAGCTGCGTCGTACATTTGCTGATGGTGCGGGTAATTGATTGGGAAACCTTCAAAGGCCCATACAGAAAACGAAGAACAGACCTATGCGACAATGTCAGCCGGGCTAAGTAAAATTATCTATGAACGGTCTGTATGTATACCTGTACGTAGTTAATGAGACAAAGGTATACTATCCACTTTTCTGAGTGATCGATGCGTGTATTGCATTATGTAGAAACATTTCCTTTCGCAATTATCATGTAACCGTTTTTAACAATGAATGCTTGATTTGAAGCATGTGCAGTGTGTCCAGAGCTCTTATGAGAGCTTTTCAGTCGACCAAAGGGTATATGAAGAAACGCATTAGTTTTTTGCAGATCGCCATTGGTCCCCCTAAAAAAGCTTTCGGTTTAATTAACGCTTTCAAGCACCGACGCACCTGCATTCGCTCAACCTGTTTGAAACCACACAGCCACACCCCTTCACGGCCGCGACTTAGGCGCACCAGCGTAAATAGCCTCTGTATCACCTATAACACAGTGAATAAAAAACACTTTGGCTAGTCTTCGTGGTTGGAAACTCTCGTGGTTGGAAAACGCTGCATTTCAGCAAAATCCGCAACACTGCTCCACAGAAACTTTTGAAATGGGTCCATCATCATAAAATCATGCATAATAAAACTTAGAAGAGATGTCAGCAGCAACTCGTGATTTCTGATGATGATGAGCGAATTTTATTGGCACAAGGTCAAATAAGTGCAAAGAGTACAAAAGGGAAGTTATTTCATGAGAATGAAATGGAAATATTAAGAAAGCATTTCAGTTAAACAAATGTGAAATAAAACACAAGGCAATGTACATGCACGAGTTCAAACGAGCTGCGATGTGGATGTGTCCATAAAAACAGGTTAGAAAGGATGGTTATAAATAATGAGATTTTACATGCATATAATAAATCAACATAGGTTCACTAGTACTCTAGTCACCATTTGTTCGATTCCACGTACATGCATTGGACATGGCTTGTACGGATAGCACCACACGAAAGGCGAAGCCCCAAGTGCAGCACTGGGTTGAGCATTGTTAGCGTTATTTTCGTGGCCGACCCATAGATAACACTTCCGTAGTACCGACGAGACCCTACCAAAGCGGTATAAAGGCCCAGCAGGAGTTCTCTGTCTGCTCCGTATGACTGGTGAGACAGGACTTTCAGAATATTCTGTGCTTTTAGACATTTTTGTTTCAGTTGTTTCATTTGAGAAATGAATATGAGTTTCTCATCACACACCACACCCAAAAACTTACAGGAATTGAATCACCATTGAGAGTTATGTCAGGACCGGGTCTTATTCGCACCTCCTTGAGAATGCAACGCAGCAACTTTACCCACTATGAACTTTGAAAGTATTTTCGCCTGCCACCTAGAGAGTTTGTTTACCGCAAGCTGGACCTGATTTTCACGTATGAATATGTTACAAGATATAAAATTTATTAGTACATCATCCAAACACAGTGAAGAGGAGATAGATGGAGGCAACGCTTTCCGAAGTAAATTCCCCTTGACAATAAGCAACCTGCAGCTCAATACTCCACCTTCAAGCCCGCCATTTCCTTAAATGTGAAGTTTTGAAAGTGCCGACCCGACTTTGATACGAAAGGTTCGTTTGGACCAGTAACTATCACGAGTATTCTACATGTTCCCAGTTTCACCATAGGATTTTAAGTCTGCAAAAATGTTGTAATGCCATGCCGTAGCATAAGCTTTCTCGATGTCAGAAAACACGATTATGCCATACTGTTTGTGTATAAACCATCTTTTTTTATCATTCTAAACCAACCAGCTGATCATTGGTGGATCGCCCCGCCCTGAAGCCTGCGTGTCAGCTCTCGAGAAGACCATTGTACTGAAGAAAGTACCCGAGCCTAAAGGTTAATCATCATCTCCAGAAGCTTACACAGGCAGCTTGTCAGGGCAATGTGTTTATAGCAGGTGGGAGTGGAAGGGTCTTCCTTCTCCTTTTGAAAAGTCACAACTATGGCCTCCCTAAAGGTCTTGTTAGGTGCCCCGAAAGCCATATTTGGTTATGTAGGCATTAAGGTGTCTCAAAGGTGTCTACGTGTCGCTGTTGTATCATAGTGTATGTAATGTTGCCTCTCCTTGAGCTGAACACTTACAAGTGGCAAGGGCAACCTTAAGCTAGTGAAGTGTTATTCAGTGTTGTGAGCAGATTCTGACTCGTTCTTGTCACGTAAGGGCTTCTTTTCTTCAGATGCTTTGTGCTGCATGACAGTGGTGTTTAGTGTGCTGAACTGGACACGTAACAGAAGTGTTGTGCGAGTGTTTTAGCCTGGTCTTCCAGTGTGTCCCCGGTTGTACTAACCGGGTAGGCTGCGTTATGTAGTCATTTTCGTTTTTGTATGTGTCCAAACTTTGTACGTGTCGGTGTATTAGTTTATGGATGTGAGGTAGTTGTGCCAAATCTCCATTTTTGTAGCACAGCACACGCGTTTCCCGAGAGCTTTTGCCCATTTGAAAGGCACAAGGTTATTGGATGTGGGTACGCGCGAAGGACACCCCACGCCTTGTTCTTGGCCACTCGGGCTCACCTGCTGTCCTCGTTCCACCAAGGCCGTCTTGAGATTGCGCGGGGCACCGGAGGCCTGGGAATGGACTTTCTGGTGGCATCGAGGATATGTGCCGTGAGGAGCTGGGTAGCCTTGTCTACGTGGTTGTGTGATATGGCTCTGTGCTGTTGTATATATGTATCTGTGAATGCACTCCAGTTTGCTTTTGATTTACTAAACATGTTATGGGAAGATGGACTGCATGGGAGTTTAGCTCTTTATATGAGTGAGGTAGGGAAACGTTCACCAACCATATAAGTTAGTGCTGACGGCCCACTCAAGCAATGGAAAGAGTACTGCAAAGCCAATAGCCAAACGAGGTGTAAGTGTTGTGTCCTAGATTATGGTAAGTAGACTTGTTAGAGTTGAAAAGATGCCAGAAATTTTTCGATAAGGCAACCTCGGGCATCCGTGCGGGAGGAGCCCCAAAAAGAGAGAGATACGCATTGACGTCGCCTATGAATATTAAGGGCTCTGGTAGCTGTTCTACAAGGCTCTCGAAATCAGAGCTGAAATGTTGGAAGTAGGCGACATGCATTAGGAGCACACTGTTATCAACGTACCAAATAATATCGTGCGGATTGGTACAGCCTCAACTACAGTGGTTAAAGAGAGACGGTACATGCTAACGATTTTCAAGCGACGATGGCCACACCGCCCGAAGAGTGTTTGTAGAAAACACTGTCTTTCTGAATCACATGTACCTATTTAAGAAATTTGTTTGGAATTGAGATGTGTTTCTTGGAGACACATGATACTGGCTTATTAGCATACATCATCTCACAGTATACACATCATCAATATTTTAAGGAGGCCTCTGCAGTTCCATTAAAGGATGTTTTCTGTTCTCATCATTTACATTTGAAAATGGCTGGAGGTTTTGTGTGTGGGTGTGTATGTGTGCGTGTGTGTGCGTGTGTTCACGTGCTTTGTTTCGGGGCGGTTATTGTGGGAGGGGCTTTTTGGTCTTCTCGCCTGGTTTGGACGCCGAAGACCATTTGTTTTACTGCGATGCAGACAGGAACGGTCTAGCGTCCATCCCGTCAATATTCAGATGGTGCCAGGTGGACTGTCACCCCTGGACTTGGCATTCCTTCGGGTGCCCTTTTTTCTAGCCGCCACTGCGCAGGGTCTCAGCAGCGCCACAGGTGGCACAGGCGGTGCGGCGGGGTGGAAGCCGATGCGGGGCCACCAGTGTCCATCCCGTCGGCACCTTCAAATGTACTAGAGGACGAAGAGCAGGGGCGGGAGAGGTATCGGTCTTAATGGAGACGGTTGGCCCCACAGCCCCTGCTACCTCAGTGGCTGCCTGCCTTGGGCTGCCTGAGGCAACCCAGGTTGGGGGGAACGGCGGCAGGACAAAGACCGACTCACTGTAGTGCGTCCCTGCTTGAACCAGACGCCCCTTTGCGCCCCGGCGAGCTGCGTAGGCGCACTTCCCCGGAGGGAAAGAAGGGAATCTCTTTCGCGTCTCTGGGAAGGAGATGTTCTGAGTGACTTTGACGCTAACCATTTTTTTCCTGATGGAATTTTTCGTATTTCCTGGAGTAGGCCGCGTGCGGGCCTCCGGAGTTAGCACAAGTTATGGTATCAGAGTTGCAGTTGTCACTGTGGCGCATTTGGCACCTGTGCGGCGCATTTGGCACAAGGTGTTTTGCCGTGGCAGGAGTTTGCACAGTATATCGACCGCTCAAACTTGAAACAGCGCCGTGGGTTTGGGATGTGGGACGGATGGAGCATCGTATAAAGCAGGCATTTATATATTGTGGAAGTCCCGAGCAGTCAAAGGTCATGATGATGTGCTGGGTGGGAAGTTTATTGTCTCTGCGGATGGTGATGTGCCTCACGGCCGTGAGGCTCTGATCCTTCAAGTCTTCAAAAAGCTCCACATCTGTTTAGTTCCGCATATCCGGCTGAGAGATCACACAAAGCTAGCTTTTGCGGGTTCTAAGGACTGTGAACCTGATGTCCAGATCAACCATTCTAGTTTGAGCTAGAAGCGTTGTGGCCTGCTTCTTGTTGTTCACCTCGACAAGGACCTCACTAGTGTTTTGTTTTTTGAGCCTTGTAAGATGGTTCTATTATACCTTCAAGGTATTTTGCAATCAAGAAGGCTTATTTCGTTGGTAGGGGGTGGGCTGTAGCGCGGTCTTCCAAAATAGAGATTCCAGAGTATTTTTTTGGTTCATGAAATCTTAAGGTTGGAAATAAAGCAAAAGAAACTTCGATGTGGCCGCTTTTCAGAGACCAATCAGGTTTGGAGGGTGTTTCGAGAATACCATATGATATTGTTACGGGAAAAATGGTATATTGCAGGTAATTAAAAATGTAACACGGCGGGGAACACAGCAGTACACAGTCTCAAGTGGGTGCAGCCAGAGAGCGAGATGGTTCATCCGGTTCCTCCCCGTAACTCAACCGTCCACCACACCAGCTGTCTGTGTTGGGACCAATCTCTCGGTGTCTATATTTCTTTAAGAGGGTGCGTATCCATCCTGTGTCAGAACCCCCGCCGGTAGACGCACCGTCTCGGTGCTCGTGAGCGTGGTGCGGAAGTTTGGCGATAGGGCTTGAGACGGGAGAAATGCACGACGTCCGTAAGGATGTGAAAATATACTATAAAGTAGGGAGTGAGGGTACTTCCTTCTGCATTCTTACCCTGATAGCTGAGGAGGTCCCGGAGCTCCCTGCCTGGTAAACGGACAGGGAGTCCATCTGCCGGAGCTTGAGCGCTTTTCCGACGGCTACCGTTTGTGGTTTCTACCCTTCACCTTAAGGAGCCATGAAGAGAAAATACAACTTCATGTAATTTGAAAGAACTAGGATTCAGTATTTTACTCAGCTTCATTACAGCCACAAAAGATGTTTTTTTAACAAAAAAAAGCAAAAGTATTTAAAAACTTTCAAATTTCGCGCCACAGTGACGTGTTATGAGCCAGAATTACGTCATACAGGCCAACAATAAAACATAATTTTCAGCGCGTTAACTGCACGTTAGCCTTCAAGTGATGCGGTCAAATTGAACTAGAGGCCCCATTACAGACGTCCAGTCTTGTGTCCTCGCGGCAGGTCAGTTAGGCGGCCACCAATCGCACAAACAAGGTTCCGTGACATCATAGAAGATTTGCGGGAAATTGGCTAGGGAATCGCGACTGCTTCACACGTTTTCTTCAATATCTCCGTTATTTGTTCGAAGATTGCAATGATATTGGTATCATTGTTATCGGGACTAACCAGTCTTTCTAATAAACCCAACTTGTATTTTGTCTTCATTGCTCCTTTGAAACTCTGGCCACAGTAGAATAAAGCATGAATATGTGGGATAGGGGTCCGCGGTGTAACCAATACCGTCACATTGAATTCACAAGGTGCCCCATGCGGGGACTCATGATTTCTCAGTTTCATCTTTTTAATCAATAACTTTTTCTGTCCATCTTCTGAGGATATGAAGGTATTGTACATTATTGTAAACTAAAAATTGTTGATTTATCGGTAAAGTTTGGAGAACTATGCGCATGTGTAGTGGCAATCTTGTAGAGAGGTGAGTACCAAATGTTCTTGACACAAATACTTAGCAAAGAATGTCTAAAAGTGATTCCCGAAAGCTTAATCACCAAAAACAAATGCGGCTTTGCAGACCCTGTTTAAAGGTTTCATGAAGAAATGAGAAAATGAACCTATAAATTAAATGACCGGCTTATTATCATTTCAGTTTTAAATCAAACCTGTTAGGCTTGTTAAATAAAATGACATGCTTTATCGACCGAAGAACTCATAGGCAAACAAATGAGTCACGAATATTTTCGTTTAAATATTAGCACCAAATATTCATTCCATTTTCGAAAGCGCCGTGTCTGCTGATGCGGTTTCAGGGCCGCCGCACTGCTTATTCAAGACTAGTTGAGATAAAACCGGATTTTTACAAACGAATGCTTTTAAAGATGATGCAGAGTCGGAAACACGGGAACAGCAAAAATGATCGTGTAGGTATTTCAATGTATTTAGAACCCTTTTAACAGCGTAGCTTTTTATGCTTTTATTTCCGCCGTGGAGCGTTCCCAGAAAACTATCTTCATCAGCGAAGCGGAAAGGGTGAAAACTAGCTAAAGAAGTCGAAGGGAAACTAACGAGGAGGCAACAAGCCCACGAGCAGGTGTTGGTAAATACATAAAAAGAAACATAAAAAAGGAAGGAACTTTCTTTTGATAAAAAAAGGAAGTTAAAGAGGTCCCGGCAATCGAACCAGGTACCTTTAGTCCGCGAAACCGGCAACCTAACTTCTGGACTTCCCGAAAGCCCCGGCTCCTACGGGTTGGGAGTGGAGGTGAACAATAACATGAATAATAAATAAAACAAATGTTGTGTTGTAGGCACGCAGCGCACACTATCTACAAAGAAAAAAGGCAAGGTAGGAATGTTCAAAAGTGTTTCAGCCAAATGAGTTTTCTTAAGCCAAAAGATGAAGAAATTACAACTAATCTAGGCACCCATAGCATGCAAAAACATTGAATCTGACCTTCACAGACAACCTGGGTAGGACACTGGAAGACAATTGCATACAGCGGTTGGGGCGGTAACAAAAAAGAAAAGAACAAAATACAATACCCCGTCCTGAATATACGCACAACAAAAACAACAAAAGACGATCACCGGATGAAATAAAAAGAGTACAAGAAGGAGCAAAATCCCTTTGCGCTGCTTGAATCTAGCCTTGATTGCTCGCCTCATGAAGTCCGCTTGTAAGGGATTGCGTTCGTGGCGTTATTTCCCGAGTGCTGTTTTCCTCGCAAGTTTACGTTTGTTCACGCCAAATGTCAGGAGCACATACGCCGAGTACACGCTACGGAAGCCGAGGTCCTGGATCTGCTTGCCGCGGTTTCGGTGCGGGCTAACGCAGTCAAATTTTGCAGATACGTCAAAGCCTGCCAAAAAGGAGATGCGGGCCTGCTATTCATCGAAAACATTTAGCAGAGAGTTGGAAATTCCATGTCAAGTGCAGCAGCTCAGTCTCCGAGAAAATGAGAGTGGCCGCCATCTGTGCTGTTTCATCAGCCTTGCAACCTTATTTAAAAAAACTAAGTATTTTATATTAGTAATGTTGTGTCTTCTTCATAGCTTCTGGAAATATGCCCCTTTTAAGCACAATATTGCATAGGCGTGCTAAGGGGTGTGGTCCCAGAACGCTGGTTACAGCTTTAATGGATGGGCCTTATCACTACTGTTTACAAACTTGAAAAAAATTTATCCTAGTAATATCTCTTTGGTATTTTTTGGTATCAAAGCACGGTGTATGGACCGGGGGATATATTTTATTTCTATCACAGTTTTGCATGTTACTCTGCTGGCACAATCAGGAATGGGTACGTGAAAACCAATTTGTAACAAAGGGGACACAACAGAGCAGAAAGACGAAAGATAAGGAAACAATGTGATGCTCCAAGTAAAAAAAACTGTCAGAGTGGAAAACACTCGAGGCCAGGAATTCCAATGTTCAACTGTTATACGAAAAAAAACTGCGGTTGAACTCATTTGATCGGGCAAAAATAGGGGCTAGAAAATGTTCACGACCTTGACGAGCACGTCGTGCTAAGAACAATTTAACACTATGAGGGATACTAATTTTATACTACCGGACATTTGCAAAGAAAGAAAAGCGACTGAACTTCCTCCGAGCTTCTAAAGTACAAATGGCGTTGAACTTTATTAGGTATGCCGGGAATCAAGACTGCTATGTTTGCCAAAAATAAACGTAGCTGCGTTTCTGTTAATACCCTTCATATGCATAATATCTATGTATAGGGATCCGAAATATTGGAAGCATACTGAAGCTCTGGATGACCACATGCATTTTGGGCTTAGTTTGCCAGAGCGCGAATGCCACCTGTCTTCTTAGAAACCTTAGCATACGTAATGCAGATGTGGCAAGGTCCGATATGACGGTTGACAAATTTAGCTAGCTCTTGAGAGTGACACCCAAGTATCAATATTTATCTACATTATTTATTTTACTGCCTCTTCGGGTATAGCAGAATTGACCCCGGTTTACCTTCCTGATGATACGTAGTAGCACGTTTTCTGAATGTTTAACTGCATGCCCCCGTTCTGACATCAGTTGTCGATAGCGATAAGTGGTTGTTTTAGCTGAACATAATCAGACGGTGAACAAAATTGTTTACAAATCAAAATATGATCAGTGAACAAGAGTACGGACACATTTTCAGGAATGAAAGAAGTTAACGCATGAACAAATTAAAAACAAAGCGGTCCTAACGCACTTCGATGTGGGACTCAATAGGAGACAAGCAGAGCAGTTAATGAGTAATTGTTAATCACCATATACTGACATCTAACTAAAGATAAACCCGAATCTGTTGATTTATTTTTCTAAGTAATCCTACAGACTGTAATTTGGATACGAACTTCCCGTGTGGCAATTTATAAAATGTGGCCCAAACACATGAAGTATGCATGAATATCTACGTCCAGGTATAACTAACTTGGTAACAGTAGATTTCTTCTCTAAATCCTTGCTGATTATTTGATAGCAAGTTCTGTCCCCTGAAAAATTTCTGCACGTAGCTTGGAATGATAGGCGCAATAATTCCGCAACAACTGCTTGTAATAGAGATGGGGCGTTAATTCTCAAATGTTCTTGCGCCCTCTTTTTCATGAATTGGCTTAACACATACTATAACCAAAACAGCCGCTATTTTGTACGTAGCTAGTGAAATATTAAAAAGCGGCTACAAATTCTGATAATAAAGCAGCGTAGTGCTTGAAAAGGGCATTAGGAATGCCATCACGCCGGGCGATTTTTCGGGATCAAGATATACTGGAATGTGTAGGGTGCCTTCCTGCTGTACTTCTAGGTTATTTTCTCAGCCAACGAATGAATGCTCGAGTTCATAATCTTCGGTTTGAAAGAATCCATGCTGGGAGAATGCAATAGAACTTTTAGCAATAACACGGCAGTCCGCTCATATTACTCTATTAATCCCTATTTTGCAAATTGAGGTCTCAGACGCACCTATAGGCCACTGAAATTTGTGAGGCAACTCTGAAGAGATTCGGTGAACGTAATAATATACAAATGATTTCTTGCTTGCGGAAAGGTTGTTTATAGCTTATCTGTCAGATCCTCAAACAGGGGTGCCAATAGTACGTGCTTCTTGTGAAGGCTTTTATTGTTAATGTTCATTAGGAAACTTTTCTGGCGAATATAATTATTTTCAAAGTGGTCGTGAGTTTTCGACACGGTGCGAAACAGCGTATGGTTTTAACGAACACCTGCCAAGAGGTGTCAATATTGTTTAAGAAGGATCTGATAGGCGTTTCAAGGTAGTAATTATTGCTAAATTATTCGCCTTCGAAAATTTCTTTACAAGTGTAGCTGGTTGAATTGTTTTAGCTGTATCTAAAGCCTGATTCAAATTGAAAATAGAAATCAGATTATATGCAGAAATACGCGGTTATATTACAACATCAAAACCAAAAACATTTTACTAAAAAACAGTGAATCCAAAATTGACACTCCTAGAGTACAAGCATCCACCGCTTCGTTAAGGTTCAGAAAAAAACATAATCTGAACAATTGAGTCACCAGAAGGAGAATAGCCACAACATAGATTGTCTCATACAATAGATAGAAATTTAAAATTGCCTGTTGACAATACTTTTTTATCAGAGAAACCTCAAAGTCCATCATATAATTTGCTCAAAAACGCCCCTTAAACTGCGGGTGTTGGGTACAGAGCACAGAAAACAGTCACATGCTCAAGAGATATTTTCAAAAAAAAGGCTTTCATAATCAGCACATTGATCTGGAAGGCAAGCGTCAACGGAATTATTTATCATATCATCCACGCCGCCATCACGACAGCTTTTATTCCGCCTAGAAGGTCGATATCTAGAAGATAATATTTATTCTTAACTTATCATATTATGTAGAATATTTTGTGCAATCACGCCTATAAAAGGGTCATATAAAAATATTTTGAAGCTATCTGTACCCCTTGCAATTAGAGACATCAAAAAAAGCTGAAAAGTTGGGAACGGCTTTATCTTGCAAGGATGCTTTTTAACCTGTGACAGCCATTGTCGAAAATTTAAACAGTCGTTCCGTTCGCCCCCATCACGAGGTCGCCCCCATCACGAATCGAATCTTCAACAAGAAACGCTTCCGAATAAGCATCTCTTTCCGCTTTGTTTACTACCAAAGCAATTTGCGTTTAGTGCGCGTATCCACACAATAGTCGCTTTCACTACTAATATTAAATTTCTTTAGTTTTACAACGTTTTTCCAGATAGCCCGTTTTCGCCCGTTGTGTTTCAAATGTAGAGCTATCGGCGAGTTTTCTTTGCTGTGTGACACCCGGCGAATTCGAGCTACAGAGAACCAGGTAATACCCTGCTTTTTACCAAACAATTCATCAGTTACCTTACCTTGCAGGTCCGATTCCGTTTCATTTGGAGCTTTATTATTACTAAAACTATCAAATTCAATCGGTCGTTGTAGTTGTCTAGGTGAATCAAGTTAGTCGGCTGGGTTTTAACAGTTTATACGGTGGCGATTTGTAGTCCGCGAGTTTTGTTGACGCTAGCTTCAAGGGCATTTAGCCGCACACTAAAACTATTGATAATTTATTTAGTATTCTCAAGACGAGTGTTTAAGCTATCTATGCCTTGATTTCATTCTTTGCTTCCATAGTACGCGTAAACATATGTTCAAAAGTGGAACAAAATTGATCTAAACGTCCCCAAAAATAATCTGTTTGCACAGATAACAGAGGTCATACGCAGGAAGAAAGCATTTGCGTGGCACGGCACAATAACAAGAAATCAAGAACTCCGCTTCAAAAGCGCTTCTTCACATCGAAGCAACTCTATCAAGCCATGCATTATAAGACTTGTAGGAGACATGAAGCAACTCGTTATATCTCAACAATGATATACCTTAAGCCATAAGTTCTTTTCCGTCCATCAGCAGCAGATAATAAATCTCCTCTACACTCTGAAGACTTTTTCGGCCTGACTCAAAATTTGAAGAAATATGCCCGTGCATAGTAGAATTTTTGTCGATTAGATGTGTACGAAGAGTTCTTCACGTAAGTGCTCAGCAGAAAATTGACATCAGCAACTTCTAAAAGTTCAATCACCTAAAAAAATGCTGCTATGGAAAAGCTAGATAAAGATATGAGCAATTAAAAATAATATATAAAACACCGGGGATAAAATATTTCAATTTCAAAGCTACGCTTGTCCGTTTGGTATTAGGCAGTTGTAAATTAAAACGGCGTGATAGTAGAGCGCATCCAATAAAGCTGTAGCCCGCGTTGTATGACTACACCCCCTAATGCCCTCATACAATAGTGTACTAAAAACGGCATAATATGCATGTTAAGAAACAGCATAAAATATCAAATACGAGGTATTGTTAGTGTCGAAGTGGAATAAATACACCGGGGGATATTTATTTATTTATTATATATGTATTTATTTATTTTTTCTTTTATTCCGACTTCCGGTGAGCATCCACTCTCGCCGGCCGTGCGCTACTCGCGCTACTGCCACAACGCGTGGCAAGACAACATCCCATCCCTTTGTCGCTTCCACCATGGGACGACTTTATCGTCGTTAACCCAAAGCCACTCCGAGCCACCGGTCCTATGCTTCGCCACTCTAACAAACACAGACGCACAGCTGAATTGACCCAGCAGTTTCCACATAGCGCTGTTTATACCGACGCCACTTGGGACGCAACCACAAATACTGCCCGATTAGCGGCCATTCACTCGACATTTCAAGCCGCCTGTCAACAAGAATACCGAACAGCGCCATCGTCTACCTACCTCTAACTCGAAGCGATATTACTGGCTGTCCGACAACTTCAAATTTCTCACTGGCCTACCAAGCAGCCTCATGCAACACTCTTCACAGCCAGCCAGGAGGCATTCCGCGCATTGCGCCGGGTACCTTATCAGAATTCCATCCGTGCGTCCATCAAGATGCTTGTCCGGAGGTTACATTCTACAACAGGACTACAAATTCGGGGGGCTTGGTGCCAGGGCACTGCGTTAACTCCTCCAAGGAGGCCGTGAGTGCTCCGGCGAGCGATGTTCTTTCCACCCGCTCCCACCCTGTTTTGCCTCATCACGACCCAAACTTGGACCCTTTGGAGCCCGCGCCACCTACCAGCGATGTCGTAGAGCTCGACTCCGCAGCCACATCCCTGCCAATGACTACCCGTTACCTACAGAACTGCCACGTGGCCTCCAGGTTCTGATCCGCAAGGCTCGTGCTAGGGCGGCGCTGACAGAGGACATCCTTTTCAAGTGGCGTTCTTACATACCAAAAAAGGGAGGCGACCCGTTCTCCCAGGCACTACCCCAAGCAATTCACCTCCGCCGGCGATGAGGCCACCCACGTGCGTGACGTGCTCTTTAGGAGCCACACCGACCATTGATCAAACACACCAGCGTTATGTGTTTGACACACTGGCTCTTCCTACCCTCAGCCACAGCGAAGCAGGTGTTTGCCTCCCTGTGGGACTTCGCTCTCGTTACTGGCGTTCATCTGATAATGTAAAGTTTTCCCGAATTGGCACCAACTTTCCTACCCCCGCATAGGCCGAGTCTCCATCCTTGTGTCAGTAAAGTTTCATTCATTCATTCATTCATTTATTTGTTTATATTTATTTATGTTTATTATTTATTTATTTTTTTATGTATTTATATATATATATATATATTTATTTATTTATTTATATATAAATTTATTTCACAGGCTTGCAGGCCAGAGGGCTGGCCCAAGCGGGATTAGGTACATAAAAACATAATTGTAAAAAACAAGATAAAATCATACAGCACAATCATAAAATAAAGAAAAAAAGTGGCACTCCAAGTGACCAAAAAATTGTTAGAAATAAAACCGTGAGAAGGCAATAAATTCAACTATTTCACTGTTCTAGGAATAAAATCTATATTTGACAGCATTTGATGAGTCAAAAATAGCGGCTAGACAATGCGCATCACTTTGTCGATATGTCGTACTCATAGCTGTTTAAGACTGTAAGGGGGATCAATTTTAACTAGAAGCTTCCTACCGCTACTCGCCTACGGTTCTTTCGCAAAGTGCGGGACAACGAACTCCCAGCGCGGCGGAGACGGCGGCAGGGGAGGGGGGGGGCGGACGGAGGTGGCGGAAGGTTTCCCTCACGGAGCCCACTGTAGAAAAGCAGCAAATTTAACCAGCGTTCCCCGCGTGGAGGTGCCTGCTCGCCGGCGTGCCATCGGCGGAAGGGCTTCGTCGTGTGATTTAGCGACGGTTGCTTTGGCCCTGTTTTGGCGCAGATTCAGGTACATTGCGCGGTGCCTTCGCACGGCTTGAGTAACTTGTTTGACAGGACCTCCTGGGTAAACAATGTCTGCAAGTGTTTTGTTGAACCTTTCAGCCGGTCCGTTTGTTTGCGGGTGGTAAGCTGTCGATTTTCGGTGGGAAGTACCTGTGGCCCTGTCTGTAAAATCCGGTGCCTCTTTGTGTAATCACAATTGCCTGAGTGCCATGGCGCAAAACAGTGTTTTCGCCAAAAACGTGGGCCACGTCGACAGTTGTGCAACGCTGCAGGGCCTTCGTTTCGGCATATCGTGTAAGATAGTCATTGGCGGCAAGTATCCACTTGTTGTCTGCATGAGACGTAGGGAAGAGCCCACGAGCGCCATGCCGACTGGTTGAAACGGCGGTTCTGGTATTTTCACAGGTTGAAGTAAGCTGGCTGGACGTCCCGGTGGCGTTTTACATCGCGGACAGTTACTGCAGGTATGGATTTATTGCTTCCCAGTGAAATGAAGTCTGGGAAGTCATAGTTTTGTTTAATTCGGGACATCGTACGTACATTACCGTGGTGGCCAGTGGCTGGGTCGTCATGGCAGGCCTATAGTAATTTTTGTCTAAGGCGATTGGCAACAACGAGAAGATAGTTTATTTCACACGGGGCGAAGTTTCGCTTGTAGAGGACGCTATTTCTAAAACAAAAAAGCTTGAGTCCACGTATGAAGAGATTTAGCTTGTGCGTGGTTTGCCCTTCTAGAAAATCTAGAAGTGGCTGCAACTGGACGTCTTCCCTTTGCCGAGCGCACAAAGTTGCGACGCCGATGGCTGCAAGAAACACCGCGTTCTGATTCTCTTCCAGTCCGGGGTGCTCGACTGGACCTCGAGAAACACAGTCGAGGTCAGAAAGTTGTTTCCGTGACTTAAAGACAACCGTCATATCAAACTCCTGAAGTCGAAGGTTCCAGCGGGCTTTCTCAAGCTGGCCACCAAACAAAGGAAGTGCTGGTCACTAACAACTCAAAAGTGGTGACCTTTGAGCTACAGCCGGAATTTTAACACTTCCCACACAGCAGGCAGGCATTACTTCTGTGTTGCCGAATAGTTAGTCTCCGCGTGCGACAGCGCTCGGCTTTGGGAAGCAACAACTCTCTCCGTGCCATGTTGCCATTAGAAAAGCTCGGCACCAAGACCAACGTTGCTGGCGCCTGTATGGATTGTGGTGGCCGCATCTTTATCGAATTGGTCGAGCACAGGCGGCACTTGTAAGTAACGCCGAAAATTATCGAAAGCAGCCCGCTGCTCACTGGTCCCAACGGAGGCAACGTCATTGCGGGTCAGGCCTGTTATCGGACCAGCGATGTTGGAAAAAATTTGGTATGAGGCGCCAGCAATAGGAGCATAGGCCTAAAACTCGCCGAACAGCTTTTTCGTCAGCACGCGTCAGAATGTTGGGCAAGGCGGATACCTTGCCAGGATCTGGCTTCATGCCGTTTCGGGTGACAACGTGGCCCAAGAAACGGAGTTCTTGATCCCTGAAATGATACTTTTCCGCTTTAAGGTCAAAACCATCTGCTCTTACACGCGAAGTACACAGGATAGTCTTTGAGGTGTTTTGCAAAGATTCCCAAGAAGGCGATAACGTCATCAAGGCATACCAGACTCGTCTGCCACTTGATACCGGACAGAACAGTGTCCATCATTAGTTTAAATGTTGGTGGCGCCTAATACAAGCCGAACGGCTGACGTTAAATGTATAATATCTGTCCGAAGTTATGAATGCTGCTTTAGCGCGGTCCAAGCTCATCCATCTCGATCTGCCAGCACCCGCTCTTTAATTCCATAGACGAAAAGTTACGGGCATGACGAAGCCTGCCGAGGGAGTCGTCAATCTGGGGCAACGGGTACAGGTCCTCTTTTTTCACTTGATTGGGCTTTCTATGATCTACGGGAAATTCCAATGTGCCATGATAATTTTTCACCAAAACGGCGGGTGATGCCAACGGGCTTCGAGAAGGCTGGAATCGTCACGCAACATCTGCTACACTTTGATGCGAATTGCGTCTCGTTCCTTCACAGAGAGACGACACGGGTTTTGATGAAGTGGTCTCAATTTTTCATCAACGATGATGCGATCTATTGTAAGCGGAGTTTGACGCACGCCAGACATTGAACAGAAACAGTCCTTCAAGGTCATCAGCAGCGTGAGTAGTGCTTGTGGTTCACTTAAGTAGTTGATATCGGTGATTGGATCGGAGCTGGTCTCACCAAGTGTGGCGCCTTGTAATGACAAGTAGTCTTCACAATCAGCTATGGTCTGGAAATGAGCGACTATCGTGCCCTTGGCTACATGTTGGCGTTCATTGCTGAAGTTCGTAAGCATCAATCCTGCACGGCTGTCGGTTAAGTGCAACACGCCTCTCGTAACTGTGATGCCGTGACGAAATAAGAGTTCATCAATTCACTCGGCTGTGCCATCAACAGTGCTACACATGTCGCAGTGACTGGAAATAGCATGCAGGACCGCAGTGGCATGTCCACGTCCTTGTCAATAACCCGCAGGGGAGCCCGGCATGCTGTGAGTTCAGGTTGGTGGTGGCTCGACGAGAAAGTTATTAGGCGTTCACCAACATCGATGACATCGCTGTACTCCCTTAAAAAGTTCATCCCTAAAATAAGGTCCTTGCAGCAGTCTACAAGGACCACGAAACTGCCGACAAAATCAGCGTCACCAATGATCATTCTAGCGGTGCACGCCCCCACTGGCGTCATTAAATGGCCTCCAGCATATTCAATCTTAAGTCCGCACCACGGTATGTTCGCCTTTTTAGCTGATCGGCTAGGGTCTGAATAATTATGGAGTAATCTGCGCCGGTGTCAATAAGAGACACCACTTCATGTCCATTTTTACAAATGATGAGATTGGCGCTTCCAGCTTCGGCGAAAATATTCTCGTTGTACCCTTTTCCGTCGGAGAGGTCGAGGGGGTTTGAAGGTCTGCAATAGGTATGCTACGAGCGAAGCTGCCTCCAGAGGTTGCTGCATTTATTTTGCCCGCCGAGGGCTTGGGAATCTGCCTCGCAGTATGCCTCTGAATCTGAACCCAGCAACTTATAACACGAGAACGTTAACTAGTGAGGCGAGTCTAGAAAAGTTGCTCAAGAATTAGAGGGCCATGAAGGTGATGTACTAGGGCTTTGCGAGGTTATGTGGACAGGTAAAGCCTTTACAGTGCTGACAAAGGGACGCGTCCTATGTTTCTGTGGTGTAGTGGGGTTTTGACGCCATAAAAACATAGGTGGAAACACAGAACAATACTATACCATTATCGAAGGGCAGCCGGGCGTGTAATTAGGCTTAACAACAGATACAAGCTGAAGGTGGTGCAGGGCTTCGCGTCTACATCCAGCCACGATGACCAACTAGTTGAACGCTTTTATGAAGATGTGGGAACGGCAATAGTGAAATTAAAAACTCAGTATACCGTTGTTATGGGAGACTTCAATGCTAAATGCCCACCTCTGTGCTAACAACGCTACCTAACATTTTTAAGGGTGTTATTCTGGACAGCCACGTTTTGTTTTTTGACATACATGGTATAATAACAGACAGCCAACATGGCTTTCCAAATGGGTGTTAGACTGAGCAGGCGTTACTTCTTATCAAGTAAACGATATTAGCTAACATGAAAAATAGAAAATGCACCCTTGGACTGTTTTTAGACATTAAGAAAGCCTTTGACTCCATACACCATGACCTGCTGCTAAATAAGTTTTTTATTTATGGTGTACGTGGAATCGCCCTTGATCTTTTTAATTCCTAATTGCGTCACCGTTGCCAAACTGTGAATGTTGATGGTACAATGTCTTAAAAATGAATGATAAAACAGGGTGTCCCAAAGGGCTCGACTTTAGGGCCTTTTCCATTTCTTGCATACATAAACGATACTGTTTCCATACCCCATTCACCCCAACTCATAGTGTATGCAGATGACACTAATATATTTTTAAGTCTAATATTTTTACATCACTTGAAAGCAGCGTTAAAGATTCTATGCGACACCTGTGAAATTGGCTGAAAACTAGCAGGTTACAAATGCATCCAAAAAACTACGTACCTCAAATTCGCCCTATCAATAAACCGTTATGCACAACTTTTAAAGTTCGCGTTAAATAAGCAGATTCTTGAAAGGCGTAGAGAGCAAAAGTTGTTTGGCATTTGGTTTCAGGAGGAATTATCATGGAAACCCCGCGTTGAACACTTATGGATAGACCTGGCTCGAACAGTTGGCACTCTGTAGAAGTTAACGAGATTATTTCAGCTTTGGCTAAGAAAACTTCTTTAGCAGTCTATTCATTTGGAAGCTCTGTTATTTATTATTAGTCTAAGAAACAATGACGTCAAGCAATTATAATAAAATAATTGTGCTAGAGAAGAAAGTACTTAGATATTTTCAAAACTGTTACGGAAACTACAAGATTCTGCGGACAACTCTTCTGTTTTTGAAACCCGACATATTAAAAGCAGACCAGCTTTACTTTTTTAAACTTCTTCAGTACATACAACAAAATACCGTGTACAGGCCGGGCGTAGATCACAATTCAGTTTATTCAATAGGAAAAAAACAGGAGAATGCCAAAATTCAGGACTAATTACACTAAACACACAATAGGATACCAAAACTATTTATACATGATCAATGAAATTCTAAAATGGATTTCACGCGTTCAGTAAGCGCGTTTACACAGCATATCAAAAAGGTATTGCAGTCACTGGGTCTTCACTTTACAAATTGATATTGCCTGCCATCTTTTTTTTTCGCGTTATCTAGCTGAGATATTTTTTTCTTTCTTTCCTTATTTTTGTGAATGTTGTTACCATGCTTAGCGAAACGTTGCACACATTTGTATAGTTATACACTATATCATAAGGAAATGCATGTATTATCGGTGTAACACTTTCATCAGTTGCAAGCGTTGTTTTTTTGCTTTTTGTTGGTATCGGTTGTATCAGCTGCTTTATACTATGTTGTGAGCTTGCTCGTATATAGTCTGAATGTAGTTATTTAATTGATGTTCTTTTACTAGACAACCTTCTTTAGATTTTTTTGGCAAACTTGGTGTGTACAAATATCCAAACTGTCCATATCTTTAGCTTAAAATGCACACGCACCACTGTTGAACTGCAGAGGGACGGAGTCATCGTCACGCGATTTAGGTTTTAGTCTGTGTCCCTCTAGCACACTAAGCATTTTGGCTTCTTCGAATAAAGGATGAATGAGTGAATGAATGAATGAATGAATGAATGAATGAATGAATGAATGAATGAATGAATGAATGAATGAATGAATGAATGAATGAATGAATGAATGGAAGAAACAGGCTGACGACAAGGCAGTTGGGAACTATGGTCTTGGTTGTGGAAATAACAGAGGGGACATATTAGTCGAGTTCTCAGAGCGGAATAATTTACGCATCATGAATACCTTCTGCTGCAAACGGGAGACCAGGAAGTGGGCATTGAGGAGCCTGAAAGTAGAGCATAAAAATGAAATAGACTTCGTAATATGCGATAACCATGGCGTCGTGCCGCAGATGGAAGTGCTCCGAAGGGTGATTTGTAGTGACCACCGTGTTCTAAGATCTCAAAGTAGGCTAGATTAGAGGAAAGACCGTAACGAACCAGTTCCAAAGAAGCTGATAAATGAGCTAACCGTAAGGCGTAAACTTAAAGAATTCAGGGTCGCGCTGCAGAACTGACCGTCAGGTGTAACTGAGGAAGCAGAGTTTACGACACAGGAAGCCAGCGCAACCTTACACGCGTTATCATGGAGTGTGCAGTAGAAGTCGAAGGTACCATACTTAGACATGATACTGGGAAGCGTTACCAGGTGACAAAATGTCTAATTACGAAACGGCAAAGCATTAGAATCTCCACCCCAGCTGACAGAACAGAACTAGCGGAGCTTTCAAAGTTAATCAATAAGCGAAAGACAGCTGGCATTCGGCAGTTGTGTACGGAGAGGGTCAAGCATGCTGTAAACAACGGAGGCAGCCTGAAAGCAGTGAAGAGGAATCTAGGCAAGGGGAAAAATCAGATGTAGGCCCCTAAATACCAGCAACGCAATGTCATCACAAATAGCGATAAAAAAGGTATAGAAGCTGAGGAGTACTATAGAGATCTCCACAGAAGCCCCGACAGCCAGGATAGTACCGAACGGCGAAGTAGGTCAAAGCAGATAGACATCGCACCGGTAACGACAGAAGTAAAGGAGGCTTTGACTGAAATACAAGGGTGCATAGGACTTGTGAAGAACAGATAACAGCAGACCTCTTGAACGAGGGCGGGCAATTCTACTTCAAAACTGGCAAACTCGTATGCACAATTTCTAGTCAGAGCGAGTGTACCAGAATCTTTGAAAACCGCGAGCATATTCCTAATTCATAAGAAAGATGACACGAAGGAGTTGAAAAATTACAGGCCGGTCAGCTGTCAGTCGGCTGCAAGGTACTTACCAAAGTAATTGCGAACAGAATTTATGCCACCTCATATTTCAGTCAACCTTATGAACGAGCAGGGTTTTTGTAAAGGCTATTCAACAATGGACTTTATCCAGATGATCAGTAAGGTGAACGAGAAGTGCACGAATATACTCAACCCCCCTGTAAAGCCCTAATAGATTAGGAGCAAACATTTGACTCTGCCGAAACCGCAGAAGTCAATCAGGCATTGCGGAATCAGGGAGGAGAAGACCATTACAGTAAAATACTAGAGGATATCTACAATGGGTGCATAGCTACAAGCATGCTCTACAAGGAGAGCCGTAAAACACTTATAAGTAAGGGTGTCTGACAAAGAGACACACTCTTCTCAATGTTGTTTACAACATGTTTACAAAAGTGATTCAAAACATTGGATTGGGAACAGTAGCGCGTTAGGGTTATTGGAGAATACCTCTAACCTCAGATTTGCTGAGGACATAACCTTGGTAAGCGACTCGGGCGACGAATTGCAAAGCACGTTTACCGCACTGTACGAGCAAAGTAGAACCGTTGGACTGAAAATATTATTCAGAAAACTAAAAATGCTGAATAATCTCGTGCGAGCACAGCGGTTTGAGATAGGTTGCGAGAGAGGGAAGTGGAAAGTGAATATATCTACTTAGGCCAAATTGTGACCGCGGATCCCAGCTTTAAGGCAGATATAATTAGAAGGATAGGAATGGGGTGGAGTGCATTCGGCAGGCATTCTCAGATAATAAATGGCAGCTTAGCATTGTCCCTGTAGACGGAAGTGTATGACAGCTGCACTATACCGGTGCTAATCTCCGGGCAGAAACTGGGAGGCTCACTGAAAGGGTTTAGCTTATATCAAGCTTGTATTTGTTCCCGGAGGGGATCAGGGAACAAACGCGTGTTAAAGATATATAATTAAAAATTAAGAAGAGGAAATGGGTTAGGGCAGGGAATGTAATACGAAGGCAAGCTAACCGTCAGTCACTAAGTGTAACAGAATGGATCCCTTGGTAAGGAAAGCGTAGCAAGGGGCGGAAGAAAATTTAATGGGCAGATGAGACCAAGATGTCTGCGGGAATAAATTGGTCGCAGTTTGCACAAGACCGGGATAATTGGAGATATATGATTGAGCCCTTTCAACTGCAGTGGGCGTATATAGGCTGATGATGACGACAATGATCATGCATCCGAAGGTCCGACGGTTAGATGAAACATCGTTCGCATGAGAAGGCGAACGTGGCTGAAGGTTTTGGGAAAATGTCTCTTCTTGAAGCAAGGTTTTCCTCGATGGCATGGGGTCTTTGCCGAAAGCTAGGGCGCGGAGCCGTGGGAGTGAATCCGGGAAGCCCAATTTCAAGGTACAGACAGCGGTGGTAGATTTGGCCTGCTTCACCATTGTGAAAATCGAGTGGCCGGTTGTCATTTGTTCGCCAGATGTCAAACTTTCGCACCTGCCGTCTCGGTGAAGAATCCATTTGAGGCCGGCTGGTGCGCACACCCTGAGGCCAGGAGTCTCTCTGAGGCACCCTTTGAGGCGTTGCATTATTCGGTGCAGTTGGTGACGACGGACAACTGATACACAAGTTGGAGCTGCTGTGGCTGGTGCTCCAGAACGGCGAAGACGTGCCGCATCTCCTTACGCATGACGTCGGTGGTAGAAGCATGCAAAGGTTGCGAAGACTTCATCCCGTGCAGCTGTTGTTCCTCCCTAAGTACCGATTGCACGAGCTGACTGAGTGCAGTCGCTGGATGCAGTTGCTGCAGCAGTGGCACTTGGAGAACCCCCCTTGCCATGCCAGAGTGGAGGCATCTATTCTTCAGTGCACGCATTGGCTGTGTCTTCCTTAATGAAATCCTCCACTGTTTGGGCTGGACCCTGCATTACTGTTATAATTTCTTCGGCTCTGTGATTTCAGGGTCGGCTCTCCGCAAGAGGCGTTCCATGTCCTTTGCAAGCATCGGGACCATCTCGTTTGGTTTTTTGGATGCGAGACGCCAAAAGGCGCTATGCGCGGTCACGGCGGTCGGTGCTGGCGAAATTCCTCTCACGACATCAGGCTCGCCTCGCGGTTTCCTAACCAAATCTCAGCACTCTGGTCCAGCGAAAAGTACACATTTCCCTTTTAGATGCGAAGCATCTCATGGTCAAGGCTATGTCCCTCCCTTCTTGTTGTTGCGCCATCCACACCCCACTGCGCATGCTCGGCTTGCTGAACGCCCGGTGGTGTCTTACCCTTTCAGGGCTCCTGGACTGACAGTGTTGCCGGTGTCTTCCTGGGCCGACACGAGACGAAAACGCTTTCCCTTCTAGGGCTCCTGGAGCGACAGTGTTGCCGTTGTCTTCCTGAGCCGGCACGAGACGAACACGCTTTCGCGCCTTCGGGGTTTCATCGTCGGCGGCGGCGGCGTGCGTCAGCGAGGCTCGGCGCGCCGTGATTACAGGCAGCCCACAACCATCCTGGGAACGTGGATCGACCTATTATTGAGCAATGTCAGGGTTCATCCACTACAGCAACCCTTGACTTTACATTTCACAGATCATAAGTCGGTCATAATCCAAGCGGAACGCCAACCACAGCTCAACGTCACCTACGTTGAACATGACGATGATAATGCCTGAATAAAGATAAACTCATACCACGTACAACGTCTCTCTCTCTCTCTCTCTCTCTCTTTAATGCCTCTACACTCTAACACCCCCATCCAATAAAATTACACCATCTTCCCGTAGGGTGCTTATGGTCGAGCCTGTTCCCTCTCTTGTTGCGCCGTCCACACCTTCACTGTACATGCGCGTCTCTCCTCCATTCTCCTCCTCACAGCCGTATAAACCAGGTGTGCACACTCACTGGGCGCTACTCCACTGCGCATGCGCGCCTCTCCTTCATTCCCCTTCTCACCCTACCAACGCGTCTCCTTAGTCTAACACCACACACTAATTCTACTCACTCTACTTCAACTTTACTTAAACACTAACCAACCCCCACTGCTGCTTCGCATCCTCCTCAGGGTTCCGCCAACGGGAAAATGGTGAAATTTGTTTTAAGAATCCCACTGGTTAAATTATGCGATTCGCTCGAACTGCTCTAGACCGTCTTTCGAATCCTCAAACACCTCACCACGGATCGTGGCCGGCATTCGCGGTTACTAGAACGTTACCTGAGAGGCAATAGTTCCCGCCATTACTCGCGGTTGAAGTGCTTGGAGTCTTGGTGCGTCGCAGAGAAGTAGCCCGTACTCAGAAGACACGCCGAATTGGAGCCGGCTGCTGCGATGAACCTGTATTTCAACAGGGCAGGGCCGTAGGGGGATTCCCGTCCTGGACATCGGGTAGTTGTACCCAGGCCCTCCACCGGTGACGCGTAAAGCAAATGCGCGTTTGCGTGTAATCTTGAGCTTTACTTAGAAGAAATTAATACAACAAGCGGCCGAGAAGAACGGTCTTGACCGAGAAGCGCTCGAACTGCCTGAGCAAGCAACTAACGATGATGAGTTCAGGGTGGTGGTGGTGAAACCTTTATTGAAGTGAAAGAGGTTCGCGTTTTAAAGCGGGAGAAGCCCTCAGTCAAGGACCCCTGCTGCGCCTGCGGTCCTGCGTGCCCAGTCCACCGTCTCGGGCATATGGGTCCGAACTGCATGACGCGGCGTCCCACTGCTTAAAGGTGGGGTGCGAATACTGGAGGCTTCTGGTGTGTTTTGGCAAGCCCGCGTGGTGTGGCACAGTGTTGGATGTTCACTGCAGTTTGCGCATGTGGGTGAATATATTGTGGGGTGTATGATGTGCAGGAAGCTAAGGTTGGGTAAGTGTTTGCCTGAAGTTGCCGCCAGGTACAGCCTCCTCCTTGGTGAGTTTCCGGTGCGGTGGTGGGTAGGCACATCTGGCAAGGCGGTGGCGTTGCGGAATCGCACGGTACTGCTGCTGGATAGGGTCTGGGTTGCGGAGCGACTGGTGCGGTGCCCGGGGGGGTGCATGCTGGGGCTGTAGCGGGTGATCGCTAGTTTCCGTAGAGCCCTGCGTGCCCTGGCGTTCATTTTGTAGAGTAGGGTTTAGGGTATCTTTGTGCTTGTTTAGTAGTCGGAGGGCGGATGTCCAGATGCGGCCGTTGCCGTAGTATCTGCATGCCTGTTTCAGTCTGTATTTATGCGAAGTGGTTTATTCCAAGTCGGAGACGTCATTTCCAGTGCGATTGCCATTTTTTCGGCTTCAACGATGTTTTTGGTTTTTACGGTCGCAGTGCCAATGACATCGCCGGCGCCGTCAATGACACTGCTGTGGATAGATGGGATGCGTAGTGGGCTGCGCCCATGAACGGCACATGCGGGTGGTCAGAGCACTTCCTTTGCAGGAATTGTACCCGTGCTTGTCTTCGCTGTGCGTCTGGAGTAGCACTGATTCATCGTCGTCGTCTTGGTCATCGTTGTCTCCTTAAACGTTCCTCCACATGCGTATGGATACGTGACACTGTATTGATGAGGATGAGTCAAAAGTATCCACAATGTTGTTTAACTGTTCCTATATTGTCACTATTGAATTCTATTCTCATTTACTTTGTTATTGTGCCGTTCTGGTTCTCGTACAAAAATTTTGATCCGATTTTTTTCTATTCGTCTTCTTTTTATTTTTACCACGGCTGCTTCTTTAAATTTTTTTAGCAAAAACACAAGACAAAGAAGTGATTAAAATTGATGGACGCAGATGCATCAGAGTTGGGAACGTATAAAAAAACTTAAGGCACAATACTGGGACAGTGTATTGCCGCAACAGAGTGTTGACGAATGAATGAAAAATTCAAAATTACTGTACGATTGTTGAAAAATATGCAGGGTTTTGACAGCCTCTGTATGGAAAAGGGGCGGGAAAAGTAGCCCCCAAGCTTCACATTGGTATATTCTAGAGGGACGGCGTGAATCCTCTGGTAGGTCGCCAAGTTTGCCTTCGGAACTCGAGCTTAAACCACCGTGCCAGTGACCGTTGATAAGTGGGGAAGATGATTTACCGTAGTCAGAAATGACATGGCGAAAGTCAGGCTGTCATGCTTGTTCAGGCGATGAGTCAACACTTCTTCTTCTGGCGCTGTCACGACATCCACTGCGACGACATTAGTGTTGCTCTCCAGAGACTGCACCCTGTTTCTGCCGGTTTAAACACGGTGGGATTCGCCGTGAAGCGGGTTTTCTTGTACGGAGCAGGTGTGAATGCCTGGTTCATTGCTTCCACGTTGCCAAAAGGAGAGGCAGCATCGTCCGGAGCATGGGCGATAGCACGCTTTTTGGAGGCTGGTGGACAGACGGGGTATGCAAGGCCCGGTGTGCTGCATGACGCCGCTAAAGCAGGCTCATTTGGTGCCGGTCTACTTCTGGTCAATAGAGTCTGTTGCGGCGGCATACAACACAGGGAGTGGCGGCACCCTGCCCAGTAGCGGAGCCTTCTCGCCGGCCTGAGCAAGCCGTTTCAGGCGGTGTTTCCGCCGCCTGAACGTCCTGGGGTGATACCCAGGAAGCAGGGCGGAGGCGGAAAGGTGTTGAAGGCTGGGAACAGCACAAAAAACGAAGAAACAGCGGGGCACAAAGGATAACCGGTAGTCCGAACCGACTTCTTCCTCCCTTAAGATGTACAAACATGATAGCGCTAAAGGGGAAGGATATTTGCACAAATTTAGTCGTTTTAGTGAAGTGTGTGATCTCCTCACCGAACACCTTCGCCCGCCCAGACTTCTATATTCTTGTGTTGACCTGTCGTCCACAGAGAATGAAATTCTGTGACATCGTGACCCCCTTGTAGCACGAGAAAAGATCGCATTACATGAAGAAAATTGCGATTTGTTATAATGTAATTTTGGGGAGGAGAATGTGGTAGTCGTGGACTCCAAGTCGCAGGGCATCTGAGTTCGCGTGCCCTTTGGTCCGTGTCTCACTTTATTCTCTTCTCTTGTATCCAGATGTCCACGTTGCGTTCTACGCTTTCATAAGTGAAGATGGGAGTACTTTACTGACATGTAGACGTAATATCCCTGCAGTCAATAGTATAACGCCAGTTTGACAGTGTAATGGCTTTTAGGCTTTTGTTCGACACTCAGGCTAGTCTGATCGCCAAGCGCATGGCTTTACCTTCCGCTTCATTATTTCTGTATTTAGAGAGGCCTTTCAGTCAGAGAGTTGACCAGAGCACTCCAGAACAACAATTGTTGCCTCCGTGTTTTTCACACCCGGAAGTTTGTGTACAAAGCTTTCTGGTGATATTGCAACTTTCCCCGAGCGAACTCGATCCCGCCATATTCCCTCTTTTCGAGTAGGTTTGGGCATGTGTTCGTGGTAGATGAGATTTTTTTTATCCGGAGTCGCTGCTAAGATTCGAGAAAAGTATTAGGTCCAGAATGTTGGATGTGGTTGCTGTATCTCTCGTAGCCTTGTGATTACATGAGTTACCTTAGAGTTTTCTAATAAGTTTGGAAATACATTACATTGCGATTGTGGGTAGACAGTGCACTTATTAGGCCAATTGACGTTTGGGTAGTTTTGCTTGTTTGGTGATCGGTCCGGTCACGAATAAGCACGCGGCAGCAAATTCTTGCGCCAGGAATAGGGAGGGCGTCAGATATGCATCGTGTCAGAGGCATAGGCGTCGACCTTAAACACCTCTGCCAAACCTGTTAACAAAATTTAATTAACGGTGTCGAGTAGAGTGGATGTACGCTCGCAGATATTTTCAACGCCTCCTTTGCCCCTAAGTCTAAGCCTGCAACCAACCAGCTGAATATATCCTTGCAGAGATGCTCTGAGACTCTGTTTCTAGGTTATTTTTGGAAACCGAAATCATTTCTGGGCTTTCAGGCATAACAATGTCTCGGGTCGTGTTGCCCACAATAATCATTTTCGGCATTTTAAGCACGTTAATAAAATATTAGCGATTCTGGTTACTTATGCACTCAAGTAATGTGTAGAGCCTGCCACCTTTCTTTCAAGTACGGATCGAGCAAAAACAACAGTTTAAAAGGTCGCGCTACTGCCCATGAGCCTGATAGCTGGACCTTAATATTGCATCATCAATAATGCCGACAGAAAGTACACAAGCTAGATTTGCATGTGGCTCATCACAATTCGTAGGAGCGTTTATGAGCAAACGCTTCTTGTTTTCGACAAAATCTCCGTAGTCGGCATCGTTCCTCTTGGACGGATAGCAAACGGGTCTTCCAATCCTACGTTCAGTTTGTTAGGTTGGTACAAAAAGTCGCTCCCACGCTTGCGCTCTCGGTGGAGTATATTGTTGACATTGTGCGATATTTCCTTGGTCTCCACTTTCAGCGATTTCTCAGTTGCCGGTTCTGTGGATCTCCGGCAGTCGATTACAAAGCTTAAAAGGACAGATATGATTCGGGCGAATTTAGTGGTTAAAATTGGGGTTAGGGAACCTTTAAGCAAGGTTATCGGTTTCACGACTGTGCGGCTGCAGAAAATTTCAAACAGCAAAAAAAAAAAAAAAAGAAAGACTTCCGGAGGGACCTACTCTCACCGAAAAAGAATGCCGCTAAATTCCACTACCAGCCCCCCAGCCACTTTGTGAGATTTGACGCAAAATAACTTAATACCCGCAATACAACTCTTAAACCAACCCGAGAAATTGCGCTTTAGTAAGTGGTCTTGCTCAAAGCTTTCTTGCCGCTTATGCCGTGAATCTCATTTCCCTAATAATGCCCTGAAAACCTTTCTGTCAGTAACAATAATTTTCGAGATGCCAGAACCAGCAATCTTGGCATTAAGAAAAGTGGTATTGTCCGTAAATCAAGTCGTTTTTGTTTAAGGAAAAGTTGATTTTGTGACGAATATTTTGTCTGGTATTGCGTACATGACTCCGTCATGTTGAAACAATATTAGCGCGTTTTTTCCTTCCCAACGACCTTTTCTCCATACAGCCTGAAGCCGTCCCTCGCTCAAAATATTTTTCACTCGTTCGTTTTTTTCGTAACTCTTGAAGTTGTTACGCAAAAATATATCCCCTAGTAGTTTCCCCTTCACCTTGTATCTTCTTATCGCTTCGACTGTGGTGTTACTCGGTAATAAACTGCTGTTATTAGTATCAGCGGCCTCAGTAAGGCATTCGTTCCTTCAAGTATCACTGTTCTTGAGACGTCGTTTATTTACCGTAAACTTTGTTCTTGCCTACTTTTGTTCAATCCCCGACTTATAATGATCGTTATTATAACCTACACTTCCACAAATGTCACGGAGAAACTATTGTGAAGTGGTTCAGCCGAGCACTTCACCAGGATACGCCTTGGAAACAGCAAATATGTGACATGGGATATTTTTTTTATTTTATTTATTCAATACTGCAGGCTTGACAGCCCAAGCAGGAGTGGACAAGAAACTACAGAATACAAGAATACTTGAGCCACAATAACAAGGAACAATACAAGGTATAAAGATAAAAACAAAAAAAAAATAAAAGAAAGAACAATGCATTTAACAAGGGTAAGGCATCAGCTCAGCACAGTGGCATTTGGGCTAAAAAAGCTTCGAGGGATTCAACAGTAGAAAGTGCAGAAACGGGCAACGAATTCCATTCTTCAATAGTTCGGGGGAAAAATGAAAATTTGAAAATGTTAGTCCTAGCAAAAAATGGGGTTAGAGATTTGTCATGGGTGTGACGGGATCTGGTTGAGAGTGGATTCACATACAAACTACTATCTAATCCGAGCTTTTTATAAACCAGTTGGTGCAGAAACTTCAAGCGAAGATATTTGCGCCTCAGTTCAAGAGTTTGGATGTTATTCGTGTTCATTAGTTGAGATACGGAATCAAGGCGGCTATATTTGGAATAAATGAAATGTACAGCTCTTTGGATTTTCTCGAGATTGCTAATGTTAACTTTAGTGTGCGGATCCCAATCTGTGCAAACAATTGTTTTTGTGGTCTTATCTATGAACAGCGTGGTTGTGGCTTTTGATAATGCTCAGTTTCGAAAGCAGATATCTGTGTGGCATGAATTTATTGCTCCAAGAACCACGTAGAGCCGCTGTGTATCACCTATCATTGTACTTGGTCATGACGGGTAAGCTTTCGGCTAAAATCCTGGTTGAGGTTCTCTCTCTACGGACTTTTTTACAGAATTTGCTACGGAGATGTGTTTACAGAGGCCAGTAGCTGGCACCTATTTGCAGGTATAACACACTTGTGCAGGCAGAAACACTACGTAATGATTGCAGCTACCGGCTGACCTCGCTAATGTGGCATTGGTTGGCAAACCTCGACCGGCATGGTTTTTGCCTGTGATTCGGCGATCATGGGTGCGGTGTTAGACTGTGTGACAAATAAATTTGAATCTTTCCTCTTTTACACACCAATCCGTTTTTCTGGAGCCTCCTATATGGGCGCGTCGGGGAAGTTACCAATGTTTGCCAGATGATGCATTTTCGGGAACTTTCGCAAACCTCTGTCATTCATTGCGTTATTTACACTTTTCTCCTTAATAAAGAGGACAAGTTTCCGACTTTTGGAACTGCCTTTCAGCCATTTGGTTGCAGGCACCTTCAAATGATTTGAGTACACCGATATTTTTAACTACGAGCCCAAATGGCCTAGACTGGGGGAGGATATTCTTTTAACCCTCGTCCACTGCATGCTACAACGGTTTGTCATAAAACTGTGCATTCTAACGAAATCACTGGACAAAAACGACCTTCTGGTAATTCAGTGTCCTCGGGCATCAATTTTCTGGTGACTCTTATTATGTGCTCAGTGAAACAAACGATCAGGCTAATTTCTGATAAACGGGTAATCGAGATTGCCCTTACAATTGTCCAACAGTAAAATGTATTGTGCAGACTCACGAGTCATAGGCACCCTTGGGGTAGATTATGCAGCCCTTTACTCACCTTGGGAATTGTTCCTGGCTTTTTATTGCAGTGTAAACTCTATATTTAGGTGCGCCTGCGTGAAGAGTACAACCTTAGTTGCTGGCCTTCCGCTTTGTGGTTTTCTTTTGTGATAATGCTGTATATTTCCTCCTCTATGCAATTTGCGAAGTATTTCGGTTTACACCCAGTGGGGTGACAACCATAGTCAGGTCTTGAGCTGTAAGTGACGTGTCACTTTTGACGAACTTTTCAATGATTTGAGGTCTTCATGCTATTAGTCAAAAGAGTACTACAGCATGGCGGTATATTGTGACCGAAATGAGGCACAGTTATACCGTCTACAAAACACAAGAAACAGGACAGGACGTAATCACGACAAAGAAACAAAACAAATGGACTGCATGAATTCTGATGTTAATAAAAGGAAACTTCGGCCTCCCAACGAAGAAAAGTAACTAAACCGTGGTAGAGACGCGTCAAGGGATTCCGACAGCTGCGAGTACAAAAAGAGAAATTACTCAAATGAAATTTCTCACTGTTTGAAAAGATCTTCTCGGAGGGGTAAAATATGTGCCTTACTTGAAGGTCATTGCACCGGGAGGCCGCCAAGAACGGAACGTCATGAGTCAAAAATAGCCCAACAGCAGCGCTGTCGTCTTTTTTGACCTACAAGGCTACTGCAAAGGACCACGGTGTGCACAGCATGCAATTGAAGGAGGCGATGTGAAGAGTTTTGGCTAGCGCATATGAGGCGTTATCGCGTCTTCCACAATGGTTCAATGAAGGTCAGCAGGCAGACAGGGGTGACATAGCGTTGCGGTTTCTGCTAAACCGCAGCGCTATGTAACCCCTGTCTGCCTGCTGACCTTCATTGAACCATTGTGGAAGACACGATAACGCCTCATATTCGCTAGCCAAAACTCTTCACATCGCCTCCTTCAATTGCATGCTGCGTAGAATATTCAATCAAGTTCGCCGGAGCTTCTCCTCGTGTACCCGCCCTTGGGCTCCAACTCATCGTCGCTATCATCACTATGCCAGTATACAACCCGGAAATTGAAAGTAATGCTCAATATTTTTTGTGTCGCGCCTATAATTAAACCAGGTGTTGCGATTAATGTATAGAAATGGTTTTCAAAGGGTTCATAGCATATCCAAGAATGGAATACCTATTCAGGTCAATTTGAAAAGTGCGAGTGTGGCACGCCAAGCAGTTGCTGCACAAAAAGGAAACGTACCTTCGTGACGAACAAATTGAGGGGCTGTAGAAAAGAAGTTTATTGCGGAAAACTTGTGCACGGAATAAACTAGCAGAAACATGAGTGCGCAAGAGAAGTCGAAGGTATGATATGCAAAGTCGAGTGTTGGGGAATGCAATGTAGGGAAGTATGCTGCGCAAAAATTAGAGCACCCTCTGTTCTGTAAACATAGTTCTACGTTGAGAACATTTTTAAGCACGCTAGAACAGTCGGACAAAGTGACCTCAAAGCATTTTTTGTTCCCTATAGACAAAATGGTAGGTGTGGCATTCGTTATGATTGCCAAACGCGCGGTCTATGCCCAGCTCAGCATGAGGTATCCGGGTGCGCCTAACACTTGTTGTTAAGATAAGAAAACATATGAAGGGCTGGGTTTGTTGCAGCTCGTAGCTGCGTAATTTGAAAGAGTACTGCCAGTCGGTATGGCATGTAATTATTGCGTCACCCATTTGACGTGTTCTAAAAGTGCTCCTCATCGCCATTACCCTCTGAAAATCAGCCCTCTAGACGTTTCGGCTCAATATGCTGGTAAGAGCAGCTTTAAAAATATCCCAGCCGCCGCAAAAATGCTTTTATGCTTTATTTTATTTTATTTATGTACTTTCAGGCCATGAGGCGTTACAGGAGGAGGGGTTCAATAATAAACAACAAGAGAAAAAATTGGCTCCAATCCACGCTGTGAAAGTGGTTGGAAAGCAAACTTTAAGCCATACCCACAACAATTTCATATACGGCATGGCTTTAATTTACACACCTGGCTATACAAAGAGTGAAACCAGAGATTGTGCCAGGCGTTACCTGAAATTCGCGGAGGCGGCGTTCCGAACGCAGCAGCAGCCTCGACCACAGCCGGGCTAGAGTGTTGGACGCCGCCGCTGTAGCGAGACCATGAATTGGGAGAAATAAAAGGGAGAGGAGCGTCTTTAGAAGGGGAGACCGCAGAAACTAGCCATCCTGATGTCTTAGCCTGGAGTTACCGTGCAACACAAGCGCAGACACCGAAAAAAGTCGGCATGTGAGCTCAGTGATTCCCGTTTATAACGATTGAAACTAGTTAGTTTAGTAGGTTTGAGAATTGCGATAAAGCTGAGGCAACTTTCATAATCGGTATCAGCACCAGTTGCTACTTTCGCCTTTTGTACTACCTCTTAAAACACAACCGAATTGGTATTCACTAACTTAGAAAACGGAATTCCATTTGTAACAAGCCGTGCGCAAAAGGTAGCATTTATCTAGCTGCCAGATGTCTGTATGTCGTTTTTAAATTTTGCTTTCCCTCCTTGCAAACCAATCCTTAACGTATGGTTGCCGTACGACCACTCAATTCGGTTGGTTGCGGTTTACCCTGGAGGTGCTCTCGGACAAGTTAATCAAGCCATGCGAAGGCAGCACGCAATAATCGCAAAGCTGTGCCAAAAAAAGGCACACAACAACCGTCGCTAAAGCAGACGACAAAGCCGTACCGCCGCCGTCACCACCGGTGAGCAGGCGCTTCCACGCGGAGAGCACTGGGAAAATTCGCCGTGTCATCTACAGTGTGCGCAGGGATTCGGTAGCATCTGGTGTGGCCTCGAGACTTTCATCGGGCATGTATCGAGCATGGTTGTGGCGTTTTGGCCATGCAGTGGCCGGAAAGGATGATTAGAAGGTTTTGTTTCTTAGCCTGCAGTATTGTATACGAAAGTTATGCGTGGCATTATGGGATCCCCGCTTTCATGGCCATCGTAGACGTACATTCAAATCATCTCTGCTGTGGTCTTGTTCAGCTATGCTGTTGTTGAATAGTTTCACAATACCGGGTAATATACCATTAACGGTATCGGAATATTCACCATTCGTGGCTATTACGCAGTATTGGCCTAACACACAGAAATAGGTGAATTGCAGGGAGAACCGATATCCCCCGCACGGGGCACCTTGAGTATTAATGGTGACGGTGAGCAGCGAAACCGCGGACCATGAGCTTCCATACATAAGCTGTGTCCAACCGTGGCGAGGAGTTGAAAGGGGAGTGGTAGAAAGCGCAAATGGTGGCCGTCGGAGCCTTGGTCAAGTTCCGGCCGATGGGCTCCCTGCCTGTCTACCAGGCAGGGAGCTCCAGGACCTTTTTGACTACCAGGGTAACATCAAAGGAGAAAGTACCCGTGCTCCCTGCTTATAGTATTGCAAACGGTATTTTCAAAAAACCCCTTTCCAAACAAATCGGGCCCCTAAAAGGGTGCGCACCAAAGCAAGTAAGTTACTGTCCAACAGCCAAATATTTTGTACTCCACAGAACTTTCCCAAATTTCTCGTGATTGACTCTCTTGAAGCTGAAATTTCAAACACAAGCAAGTCCTTGTTCAAAGTGGCACGATCCCTTGAATCGATTGTTGGTTGCAATAATAAGGCAGATAATCTATCATGAGGTGATGTACATATCGAAGTATACACCAACGACCAGTCAGACAAGCTTCTAACCAGACCTACATGTGTGATTTTAAATTAGCTTAAATCTCTTAAATCCATTAGCTTAAAATTAGCTTAAATCCCAAAAAGGTTTAAAGAATAGGGATTAAACTGGAAGAAATTCAAGGAATTATCTGAGCTTTCTTACACATCCATACAGCATCTAACCATTGACAAAGCCAGAGACATTATTACTGCGCATATTAGCGAGGCAGCACATTTCACTATTTTTTGAGCTTCAATAGACACAAAAAATTTCCCCGCATTTCCCCGAGGGGAAGAATGTGAAAGTGCGAATGCACGAGTTGAATTTGCGCGGTTCGGTAATGTTCGCGAAAGAGAGATCACACACACACACACAACTACAAAGAAAGAAAGATGCATTCATTCACAGACACCTATTTGTGTTGTCGTTGTACTTGATTGCTAGAGCGGATCTCAGCTTTGAAATTTCGTGTCAGTACTCCTTTAAGCGGGTGCATTAGCCCTTCTCACGCCCGATTCCTGGCCAATCCCCCACGTGGGTATGTGCCATGTCAGCGGCCAGGCAGCGCGCTCCCATCTCCCCCCGTTGCCAAGGAAGACGAGGAGATTCCTGGCCAATCCCCCTCGTGGGTATGTGCCATGTCAGCGGTCAGGCAGCGCGCGCCCATCTCCCCCCGTCGCCAAGGAAGACGAGGAGCGCGCGCACCCGCAGCTGTTGCTATGTGGACGGACGGCGGTCGCCGGAATTCAGGGTCGCTTATAAAGTGCATTCGCACTTAAAAACAGGCCAAGACCATGGTGGAACGATGAGTGTAGGACTGCACCCAAAGAACAAAATAAAGCTAGGGGAATTTTCAGAAGATATCCAACAGTTGGAAACGTCATAGCATTTAAACAAGCAAAAGCCAAAGGGAGACACATTCGACGTGCTGCGAAAACAGAGAGCTGGAGAACGTTCCTGACCTCCATAAATAAATGCACTGATACATACAAGTTATACAAAATAATAAGAGCGCTTCAGGATCAGAACACGAACACTCTCCAACTTATTAGCACAAGTTATACAAAAGAATAAGAGCGCTTCAGGATCAGAACACGAACACTCTCCAACTCATTAGCACCACATGTGACACACTAGAGGATCAGGCCAACGCCCTTGGCAAGCATTTTGTACATATCTCAAGCTCTATTTTCTATTCAATAGAATTCCTTAATCATAAAACGATTGCAAAACGTAAACCTCTTCACAACAAGAAAACATCACGCGACGGTTATATTTCTCCACTCCCAAAACATCAATTTTCCATTGCCTTTTTATAATGTAGGAAAACAGCTCCAGGGGCTGACAGTGTAACATACGGGATAGTGAAAAATTTACACCAATACATGCTTGAAGCAATTCTTTACCTTTTTACTTGATAAGGCAATCAGGACGACTGCCAAAATCATGGAAAGAGGCAATTGTCATCCCTGTGATGAAGCAAGGCAGAGATCCAGGTCTACCTAGTAGCTACAGGCCAATAGCCCTCACAAGCTGCTTGTGTAAATAGTCAGAAAAGATGATAAACCGGCATTTATTGTATTTCTTGGAGTTTCATGGTGTACTGGACAGTCACCAATCAGGTTTTCGAGTACACCGTTCCACTAACGACAAAATTGTAGCCTTTGAATTTTAGTATGGGGAGCTGTTGTTAACAATCTTGCATGCCAGTATATTTTCACTTAGACAAGGCCTATGATACCACGTGGCACAACAGAATTTTACTGGACTTACACTCGCTTGGAATATGCGGAAACATGTTAAGCGTCATTACAAGTTACTTAACCTGCCGTATTCTGAGAGTTCGTGCATCTTCCTCGCTGGCGAAAACCTTTACCCAAGAAAATAGCGTTCCTCAAGGGTGTGTCTTGAGTTGTACCCTTTTTATTGTCAAAATGGATTCCCTGAAAATTGTGTTGCCACGCTCTTTTTTCTATTCTGTTTATGTGGATGACATCCAGATAAGTTTAAAATGAAGTAATGTTGCAGTTTGTGAAAGACAGGCAGAATTTGAAGTTAACAGGCTGTGAAAATAGGCAACGGAATATGGCTTTTGGTTCAACGCCGACAAAAGCTCCTGTTTTGTTTTCTATGCACCGAGGCATCATAGTGGAGCCGTACATTACGCTCAATGAAAAACAAATCCCAGTGAGGGATACACAGAAGCTTTTGGGTATTTTGCTCGACAAAAAGCTAACTTTCATTCCACATATTCTGCAACTGAAAATGAAGTGCATGCAATCCTTAACCATATTTAAACTTTTATCACACCAGCCCTATGGCACTGACAAGACATGCTTACTGAGAACATTCCGCAGCCTAAGTATCTCCAAAATTGACTATGGAAGCGTTGTGTATCAATCGGCATCAAAAGCAACCCTCGAGATGATCAATGTCGTTCTCCCCCTAGGACTCCGCCTAGCTACAAGTGCTTTCCGTACGAGTGCCGTTTTAAGTCTTTATGTGGAGTCTGACATGTGGTCCCTAGAACACCAGCGTAAATTCAGTGCACTCTTGTGTGCCGTTAAAGTGGCCTCGGTAACTCAGCATCCCTGTAACACACTAATAAGCGATCACACTACCGCAAACGTCTTTTTAAAACGCCCCTCACCTCCCCAACACTTTCTTTTACAGCCAGATCTAAGGGTTCGGAGTTGGGAATATTTTTACGGAGACTCAGAAAACTGTTTTTACGGATTTTATCTCACCTCGGAAACATACCCGTGTCATGCGACTTGCCATTTGTTAAAATGGATAAGAAAGGAGCCCCTCAGGCCCTCATAGAACAACACTTCCTAAGTCTGCAACACAAATACCAATGCACAGAATTCTACACTGATGCATCTAAAACACGCTCTGCAGTAGCATGCGCGGCACTTGGACCAAACTTCTCCTGCTAAAAGCCATAAACCTAAACGCAAGCATATCCACAGCAGAAGCATAAAGTATTACTACGGATGTTCAACACATAATACAAAGCATAATACCTTTGTGAGTTATATACACAGGCTCACTTAGTGTTATAACGGCTTTATTGTCTGGTAAACACCACAAAAATACATATTTCAACCAGCTTCTAAAGATTATTATGTGTGCATACTCCATGGGGAACCAAATTACAATGTGCTGGGCCCCCGGCCTTTGCGGAATAGTTGGCAATAAGCCTGCTGACAGACAAGCAGCTGCCGCCACCCACCGTGATGAGATCAACGTGACATTAATACCTAACCCTAATCTAAAGGCTCTCATCAGACGCAAACTCCGCAAGCAATGGCAAGAGGAATGGGACACACAGACAGAACAAACATCATGTAATTAAGCAAAAATAGGCAACTACATAACAGACAAACGGAACAATCATTCAAGTTACACTTCGCAGGTTACGTATCATACACAGACACCGCACAAATTCTTACCTTCTAAATGGCACACAAAAACAACAATGTTCGAGATGCGGGCAAGCACTTACCATTGTTCACATCTTTGCTGAATGCAAAGAACACGACGCCGACAGACGCAAATGTTTTCCAGGAATCTACACGCACCACAATACAATTCATCCAGCACAATGTCTTGTACACAATCCCATGTTTGCATGCACTCGTGTTTTAGAGTATTTATTTGGCGTCGGAGTTTTACAAAAAATTATATATCGATTATAATTGTTTCACCGATCTCCCTCTGAGGAATACTCCGTAATCACTGAAAGCTGAACTGCATTTGCATTCACCACTTCTAGTTCGCAGTATGGTCCTCTACTCAAATAGGTTGCTTTAAATGAAATATGCCCCTAACCATTTTTAACCATTTTATCTAAAGAAGTATACCCCCAAAGAAATATACCAAATCCAAGTATTTGTCGCTCTTTGGCCAAGTTGCCTTTTCGCCAATAAACAACACATGCAACTTGAATAGCAATCCATCTATTTCCTTAACGTAGCAATTGAGCCTAGTAGATCCATGTCGATCTGTTGAAACTGCTTAGTTTGAAAATATTTAGGATTAAGGAGTCAAGCAGGCCTAGTGGGCGGCGTCTTCCCTCTCCGGATGTCACCACACGTTTTGACAATGCTTGACGGTAGCAGAGAGTTTTTAGAGCAACATGTCGGGCGAACACGCACAAGCTTGTAGTAAAACTCATGTTCCCAAAGAAACCTTGTCGAGAAATGCACGCAAAACGCCGTCGAAAACCATTGCTATCACTATAAGAATGTTTGCGCCATGGGCTTCAAGATAGCCAAAGAGCGACTAGAGCTCGGGTTCTTCCCTTGGTTCCTGGGCGGTAGCTGACCTTTCAAAGCTACTCAGTAGGCTGTATGTTCTGCTGCTAACTCTTAACTCTTCTGCTAAGAGTTCTGCTCTTAAGCGGGTGGTGACATGCAGTCATTAGCGGGGTGGGTCTGGCAAACTTGCAGCGATTGTTAGCTCAAACTATTTAAGGCTTAAACTCCACCGCGATATACTTCCTGAAGGATGTTCATAGTTACAGAGCCAGCACACATACGGTTGTGACTTGCAACTTCAACTGCTCCCCTTTATAGCACGGGATGAACAATGTAACTGTCCTTATTACGGCCGGGAACTACTTTCTTGTCTTCTAATAGGTCGCTTCGGCTTTTGGCAAAGTAAAACCAGCAAACTCAACGACGCGTTCCGCACAATCCTGACTGGCCAAAAGCCGCACCGAGATTAATGATACTTGCAGCGGTTTACAATTCCGTGCCCTTACCTGTGTCGAAGTGCCCTAGAATATAAGAAATATTTAAGTGCCTCTTTAGATAATAAAAGCGCTACAGTGCTCATGCCGACAAACGAATAGCACGTCATCCTATAATAGCCGTCAAAATGCTGAGCTATCTTAAATAGGGAAGTAAGAAGTGCTTACAAAAGGTACAAATTCCCATGAATTGGAGTAGATTGCGTTTGTCAGTCGGCGTACAAAAGCACTTCCAGCTGCAGTGCTTTGTGGGTACGGGCTACCACCCTGAAAGCTTATGTTTTTCTGCTTTCACGAAAAGAGTAGTTTATGAAATCCCCTAAAACACGCCGAGCAGGCGCTCGAGATATTCGTAAAAAGTTTGAGAAAAAACATAATGATGATGATGATGATGATGGTTGTATGTTATGGCGCAGGACCAACTGGGGAAAGAGTGCCAAAACAATGGTTACATTTTACAGGTAAAGCCCTAAACGCTAAGATAAGTGCTGTGCATTGAATGAGTATGAGAATTACGGATAGGGCCTCTCCGCCCCTGCTACGCAGAGGTCTTGAAGACACCGTGAGCAGATACGAGTGTGTTACTGGTATGTGTTCTATTCGTAACCTAGCAAGGGCAACTTTTGTGTATCTGTTGCGTGTCAGTGGTGTATGATCCCAAGCGTGGTTTTATAACGTGCAACTTGTTATCTGTCTGTTCACTCCAGTGTGCTTGCCATCTGTTGCGAAGTTGGTGTCTGATGTGTGGCTTCATATCTGTGTACGGCACTGTTGCTATGTCCACTGTATTAAAGAGTGTAGGAGAAGTGGCCATTCGATCTACGGTTTCGAACCCGGCAATTCCAAAGTGCCCTGGAACCAAACACAAAGTTCTTTGAAGGTTTGATGCATATGCAGAAATGATAGCCTTAAAAACATGCTTGATGACAAAGTTTTTAGAACGCTTTCAGGATGCAAGCGCAAGTGCAACGCCAAGAGAGTCCGTGTACATGATGGATTTTAAAGTTTGTTGTTGGACTACCTGATTTAATACCATTATAATACCACATGCTTCCGCTGTGAATACATTGACAGTATATCTGCGAGTGTCTTGTTCAGACGTTCTGTTACTCGGTTCATTTGTTGTAGTACGTCGTCGTTTTTCGGTGATCTGTGTTGCTGTAGCATAATATTCCTTGCATCTGCTCCGCAGTAAAGGCCGTTCAGCGGTATGTGATGAGGACCTCCGGGGCTTCATGTCGCAGCACAACTTGTCTTATGAAGAACTTTGCGACTTCTTGTGCAGTCCCCCTCGGAAGAGCGGCGGTCTCTGCATAGCGCGTCATGTAGTCTGTCGCTACGACAATCCACTTGTTCTCGGTTCGGGATGCACGGAACGGGCCCAAAAGGTCCATTTCAATCTGTTGGAAGGGCCTTGATGGGACGAAGATCAGCTGCAGAAGTCCGGCAGGTCTCATCGGTGGCGTCTTTCGTCGCTAGTAGTCACGGCACCTCGGACGTAGTGGGTGACGTCGGATGTAACGCAGGGCCAGTAGTACTTCGTCTTGATTTTTCCAACTGCACGGGATGTTCCGAGATGTCCGGAAACCGGGTCGTCGTGGCACGCTTCCAAAATTTCGTCATAAAGTTCTTCGGGGATGACAAGAAGATATTTAGTTCTGGTTCTGGGGCTAAAACTGTTCTTCTCGAGAACGAAGTTTTTCAGGCTGAATGCTGGTAGGTTGTGTTTGAAGGTAGGTTGTGTTTGAAGGGCACAATTGCATCCTTCGGGGTAGTCGATTATGACGCGTAAGTCGAGGACGGCACGCGGCTGGGCGGCTAGGTCGCTTTACTTCACGACTCCAAAGAACGCGCGGTCTTCATCAGAGTCTTGTGCTGGTGGGTTGACGGTAGCGCGGTACAGGCAGTCGGTGGTTGAGGGTTTCCTGCCAGGTTTATAGACGATTGTAACGTCGAACTTTTGCAGGCGCAGCTCCACGCCCAAGACGGCCTGAGGGGTCCGTCAAATTGGCGAGCCAACACAGCGCTTGGTGGTCTGTCACAACTTTGAATGGTCTACCATACACGTTAGGGCTAAATTTTGAAATCGCCCATATAATAGCGAGGCACTCTTTTTAAGACACTCAGTTAGTTTTCTCCCCTTCGACAGACCACGGGTGGCCAAGGTGATTACTTTTTTCGCAACCGCTTTGTTTTTGGGCGCGGACGGCACCCAAGCCTATATCACTGGCGTCCGTGTGCATTTCCGTTTCGGCGTCTTTGTCGAATTGAGCGAGCACGGGCGGGCTTCGCAGGCGTTTTTTCAACTCGCAGAATGCTTTTTCTTGTTCGTTTTTCCAGCTAAAAGGGGTGCTATCTTTTGTGAGGCGGGTGAGTGGCTCTACAAGCCGTGCGAATTTGCGACGAAGCGCTGGTAGTATGCACACATTCCGAAAAATCTTCGCATGTCATTTTTGTCTTTCGGCCTTGGGAAGTTAGCCATGACTTAAGTTCTTGCTGGGTCAGGTAAGAGTCCCGCGGCGTTGACGACGTGGCTCAGAAACGTGAGCTCCTCGTACGCGAAACAGCACTTTTCAGACTTCAGCGTCAACCCCGACCTCGAATGGCCTCGAGTACAGACGGGGTCATTTCGACGAACACCTTGCAAGGAGTTTGTCGAACGTCCGGGCGAATACCACACCGTCGTCGAGGTATACGAGGCAGGTGTTTCACTTCAGGCCAGATAGCACAGTGTCCACGACTCTTTGAAACGTTGTTGGCGCCGTGCACAGCCCAAATGTCATCACCTTGAACTCGTATAGGCCGTCCGGGGTTATAAATGCGGTATTCTCTCGGTCTCTCTCGGCCACCTCAATTTGCCAGTAGCCGGTCTTCAGATCCATCGATCAGAAGTAATTCGCATTGCAGAGGTTGTCGAGGGCGTCGTCCATTCGGGGCAGAGGGTAGACGTCCTTTTTGGTGATTTTGTTCAGTCGCCGTTAGTAAACGCAAAACCTTGTGTGCTGTCTTTTTTCTTAATCAGTACGACCAGCGCAGCCCAGGGGTTTTTCGATGGCTGTATAATGTTTTCGCTGAGCATATCATCCACTTGAGTACGGATGGCTTGCCGCTCGTGTGAAGAGACGCGGTACAGTCACTGTCGGGTAGGTCGGGCTCTTTCTTTGGTTACTATTCGGTTTTGAGTTCGACGAAAAACACTCATTGTAACGACGCAGCAAAGCGTATAATTTGTTCTGTTCTGCTTGCCTTGACGCCGGATTCATGTTGAAGGGATTCCGAAGCTTGAAGATATCTTCGGGTGCGCGTTCAAATTCGGCAACCGCGATTACCTGACTTGCTTCTTGCGTTTCTTTGAGGAACGCAATTGCAGCGCACTTGCTTAAATGCTGGTGATCGTCACTGAAATTTGTGACCAAAACGTGGCATTGACGTTGCTTAAAGCTGGCAATGCCTCTTTCGACAGAGACACCGCGTCCGAGAAGCAACCTTTGGTCACTCTCTACAATAGCGTCTACACCAGGCACTGCATCTTCACAGTAGACAGTGTTCATCAAGCTTGCGGGGGGTGGCAGGAAGACATGATCGTCAGCGATCCTTACAGCAGCACGGTTTTCAGGCTTCGGTTCAGGCGTCATGCAGTGATCGGAGGAAAATGGTACAGACATGGCCTATAGATCAATTATTGCACCGTTGTCCATCAAAAAGTCCATTCCGAGAATTACGTAACGCGAGCAGTTTGGCAAAATCACAAACGCCACAGGGTACGTTGTGGCGTCTATGGTGACGCGCAATGTGCACGTTTTACTTGGCGTCACGAGGTGGCATCCTGCTTTGCGTATGTGCGGACCGTCCCATCTGATCTTAACTTTCATCTTAGACGCAAATGGTCCGCTCATTACTGAGTAGTCGGCTCTCGTGTCTATGAGGGCGACTACATCAAAGCCCTCGATGGACAGCTGAACGTCGGAGGCCGCCTTCCTCGAGTTATGGGGACGTCGTGGCGTCGTATCTCTGCTTGTACGTGTTGACGGTCGGGCACTATGTGTCGTAGTCTTCGTCGTATTCTCAGCGGCAGGTTCGGTCATGTCGAGTACGCGTCGCGCCGTGTAGCTGTTGTCGTGGTCGGGAGTCTCATCAGGGTTCGGTCGGGTCGTCGTACTGAGGGCATGTCGTGAATCATGATCTTCAGCGAGTCACTGCGTCGTTGGAGGGTTTTAATTTTTCCGCGGTCGTGCAACTTTACCTACAGAAGTTGCTGCTTTTAGTTTCCCCCGCGTGGGCTGAGGGACCTTCCACGTGAGAAGTCAGCAGTGATACGGCGGTTCGGCTACTGGTGCGCGTAGGCGGACGGTGAACGGTTGATGCGGGCTGGTCCTCGGTTGGTGTTGGAGAGGTATTCTTCAATCTCAGTACGGCGCTCGCCGTATTGGGGCGTGGGGCGTCGCCGGAGAACCCTCGCAAACCGTGCATCTTGTAGCGGCAGCGATGGTACATGTGGTCGTCCTCTCCGCAGGGTTAGCACAGCGGACGATTATAGGGAGTTCGCCATTCGTCCGTCTTCCTCGGCGTCTGGTTTCGGGCTACCGGGGGTCGGGCGGGCGACAGTGAGCGGTGGTACGGCTGGTCCTGTTCACCAAGGTTGGAGCAGGGCGGTGTGGGCGAACTCCCGCGGAGTAGGACATAGCTTGTGGCTCGGGGGTTACTTTGGATGGTGTAGATGTTCCCAAGGTTTGTTTCATTTCATCCCTAATCACGTCGGTAAGGTAAGTGACGCGGGGCTGCGGGGGTGTGGGGAGGAGTTTCTGCAGCTCTTTTTTCACTACTGCGCGGATGGTCTCGCGTAGATTATAAGCCGGAGTCCGCAAGTTGTCGACGTAGCTCACATTGTCCGCGCCAATAAAGTTCCGGTCATACTGCTTAGCACGCAGTTAGAGAGCCTTCTCAATCGTGCTGGCTTCGGTCATGAATTATGCGATGGCTTTGGGCGGGTTGCGGACAAGTCCAGCAAACAGTTCCTCTTTCACACCGCGCATCAAGAACCGTAACTTCTTTTCTTCCGTCATTTCGTTGTCCGCGCGGCGAAATATTTGCTTCGTCTCCTCAATGAAGATCCCGACCCCTTTGTTGGGGTGTTGCGTCAAGTGTTTCCAACAAAGGGGCGGCTTGTTCTTTCAGCACGACTGTGGCGAATGTTTTGAGGAACTTCATCTTAAAGAATGTCCAGTCGGTTAGGGAGCTTTTATGGGTCTCAAACCACGTTCGGGCCCTATCTTCTAAATAGAAGAAAACATGGCGGAAAGTTTTTTTTGTCATCCCCCCTGTTAAAGATACGGACGCGCTCCACTTTCTCCAACAAGTCCTCAGGGTGTCCTACCGGGGACCTACGGAACGATGGTGGTTTCCGTGGGTGTTGCAGAACGAGGGCAAGATTGGTAGTGCTGGTCATGGTGCCTGCATTGATCATGGTGGGGGTCATGACGACTTCTTTCTTCACTTTAGCCGGAAGCAGTCCGAACTCCGGATGAGGACCATGCTGTCGGAAGCAGCCACGAGTGGGACTTGCTTGTCGGCTTGACGAAGGCGTAGGGTGCATTTACCCAGCACCTCCACCAGAACTCACGTGGCCAAAGACGATGCTGTTGTCTTCAAGGAAAACAAGTTTATTGGGGAGAACGTGTGCTCCCCTAGCAACTCAAAGAATACAGGTGGCGAAGCAGCAGTCACAAAAGTGAGTTGCAAAGTCGAGCGTCGACGGTTCGAATGCCGCGGTGTCTGCTCTGTAGGCTTTTATCTTTCGGTACGAGTGTTTCTGGAGAGGGAGAGAGAGAGAGAGAGAGAGAGAGACTTTATTATAAGTAACCCGGCTTCAGGGGGAGCACCTCACAGGGTTCCGCCCTGACCTTAGTGTCCAGGGACACGGGACTGGACGATCGTCTTCAAGGTCCCGCGAGCGGAGCGCGAGGAGTGCCGGGGCGCCGGTGAGGCGACCGGCCTCCTGCTAGGTCCGCTGCTGCGTACCCAGAGCCGTCGCCAGTTACCGCGGTTTGCGATGCGAAGTCCTTAGCCATCAGTCCTAGAGTCACCCACTCGGGGATAGTCCGTGGATGTCCCCTGCGTTCATGTTCATCACATCCCCATAGCACGTGGGGTAAGTCCGCGATCACCACACCACACACACTGCACATGTTCGACGGATAGAGTCCAGGGCACACATGATGCGCCAAGGCTGGGGTGAGCACCAATCCCGTCTGGAGTTGGCGGAGATGCACTTCTTCTTCTCTAGTGAGACTACGATGTGGTCGGGCCATCTTTCGCCTTCGCGCCCTGTACCACTCGAGCACGTCACTGTACCCGGTGATAGAACTGAAGTCGTTCTCGTGGTCGTCGCGGATGGCAACCGCGTCCCCGTCCGTTGTCGAAGGTCCGTATGCCGTCGCGCGGTGTGCGAGCTCGCGGGCGATGGTGTCGGCATCTTCGTTTCGGTTGGGAGTGCCTCTCTGTAGTCGACCGACGTGAGCCGGGAACCAGCGGAGGTAAACCCGACCGCCTCTGTGCGGAGGTAGTATTTCGTGAGCGACACGGCCCACCGTCATCCTGCTGTAGTTGTTGATTGCTGTCAACGAGTCGCTAAGAACTGTGCTGACTTGTAGGGGTCGGCACGTGAGCGCCAGTGCGATGGCCGCCTCCTCGGCTTGTGTTGCCGTATCCACTCGTACGCTGCCAGCAGCAACACACTCCCCGGTGCTTGCTCGTACGACCGAGAGCGCATATGTCCCTACTCTGTGAGGGTATGCTGCTGCGTCAACATAGTACGCGTCAGCGTCGTTTTCGTACGTGTGCGCCAGAGCGTTTGCTCGCGCCTTCCGGCGTCCGTCGTCGGTCCCCGGCTGGACGTTGCGGGGAGGCGGAGGGACGACTAGTTGCAACGAATGGAGACGCTTTCGTCTTTCATCATGCTTCGGGTAATCATCTTCTTTCTCTTCCGCTGCTGAACTGGTTCCCTCCGGAGAGGTTAGGCCCAGTCTGCGCAAGATAGTTCTGCAGTTTTGGTGACTCCGAGTCGCACGAGCTTCGAGGTGCGCTGGGCTTCGCCGATCTCCTCCAAAGTATTACGCATTCCCAGATCCGCTAGAGCAGCGTTGCTGGTCCCGGGGAGCAGACCCATGATCGCTTTATACGCCTTGCGTATGGCGGCGTTGATTTTATCCCTTTCATATCTGAGCCATTTATGGAACGACCCTACGTATGCGACGTGGCTGACGACGAATGCCTGAGCCAACCTGAGCAAACTGGCTTCCTTCATTCCCTGCTTCCTGGTGGCGACTTGCTTTATGAGGCGGGTCGCTATGCCTATCTTTGTGATCAATCGGTCCACTGCTAAAGAGTTTCCGCTGCCGGTGTTAATATGCATTCCGAGGACACGCAGGGCGTTCACGTGCGGGATGACGCCGCCGTCTCTCGTGCGTAACGTGATCTCCGAGGCCTCTTTCGCCGCAGACTGGTGCCAGTGGCCCGCAGGGGGAAGAATGAGAAGTTCAGACTTCTGGGGAGAGCAGTACAACCCCGTGCCCTGAAGTCGTTCTTCGATGCAGTCGATGGCCCGTTGTAGGGTGGTCTGTAGGTGTCCAATGGTGCCCCCGTTCATCCAGATCGTCACGTCGTCCGCATAGATGGTGTGATTCACGGACGGTATGCGAGTCAGGCCCTCGGCGATTGGCAGCATGGCAAGGTTAAAGAGGAATGGAGATATGACCGCTCCTTGTGGAGTTCCCTGTCCTCCTAGTTCGCGCTCCTCGAGCTGCAGCTCCCCGGCCTGTAGCTGCACCGTCCTGCAAGACAGGAAAGATCGTATGTAGTCGTATGATCGCTTCCCCAGGCCAATTCGACAGACTTGCTGTAGGATGGCTGAGTGGCGCACGTTATCAAACGCGCTCTTGATGTCGAGCCCCAAGATGGCTCTGCAGTCGACAGTGCTGGGATGTTCAAGCAAGTCGTTCTGCAATAGGAGCATGGCGTCTTGGGTGCTGAGCTTGCTGCGGAAGCCCAGCATTGTGCAAGGGTATAGACCCCTGCTTTCCACGTAGTCCTGCCATCTATTATTTAAGACGTGCTCCAGGGCCTTTCCCACAAAGGAGGTGAGAGATATTGGCCTGAGGTTCTCAATGTTGGGTGGCTTGCCCGGTTTAGGAATCAGAACTGTGCGGGCAGTCTTCCATTGTTTGGGCACGCATCCCGTTCGCCAGCACTCATTGAAGAATTTGGTTAACGTTGTGACATCGCCATCCGCTAGGTTCCGCAGCGTCTTGTTCTGTATTCTGTCTGGCCCCGCCGCCGACTTGCAGTTTAGCTCATTGAGGGCTCGGCGGACCTCGAACTCGCTAATGTCAGCGTCTAGTATGGCGTTGTCCTCTCCAGTGTATTCCGGATGGGTGACTGCCGGTGCTGAGGGTATGTATTTGTTGCTTAGGTAGTCCTTGACTCCGGCTTCACCCTGCTGCTTGATGGCTGCGTGCAGGATCTGTTCAAGTCTGTGTTTTTGATACGACTTGCTCTGCTGCTCGTCCCGAAGGTGACGGAGGAGTCGCCAGGTGCGGCTCACGTGCAGCTGCCCGTCTGCCTCTTTGCATATGGCAGACCAATGCTGTCTAGATAGATGTCGGCTATACGCCTCGATTTCTTTCCCAAGGCGTGCGACTCGTTTGCGTAGTGTCTTGTTCGTTCTGTTCCTCTTCCATCTGCGCTGCAGCGACCTTCGCGCCTCCAGCATGTGGGCCAAGCGGGAGTCCAACGCGGGGATGTCACTCTCTGTTACCGTTTCGGTGGTCGCTCGCTGGACCGTCTCGTTTACTTGTGCGGCCCACTCGACGACGCTTCCGCAGCTCGTGTGGGTGCTGAGCTCACGGAAAGCGTTCCAGTCCGTCATTCTATGTGTTCGTCCCCTAGGAGCCGCGCTCGGGACGGGGAGTCCAAGCCCGACCTCTATAATATAGTGGTCCCTCCCGAGGTTCATGCCCGTGTTTTCCATGGAGCCGGCGTCCCGGTCGGCGCATGGATGAAGGCGAGATCTGGGGTAGTGTCCCGTACCGTTGAGGTGCCGATACGCGAGGGCTGCGAAGCATCTGTACAGAGGTTGAAGTCGGCATTCTCCGCTTCCTCCAGAAGATTCTTGCCTTTGGCCGTCGTACGCGGGTACCCTAGTTCCTTGTGAGCCGAGTTAAAATCCCCCCCCCCCCCACCACGCATAGAGCACCTGGGGTGAGTTGTCGGGCCCTTTGAAACATCGTCTTGAATCTCTGGTGGCCGTGTTGCGGGTTGCTGTACACGTTCACGGCGGTCAGGGAAGTCCGGTGACTCTTTTTACCCACGACCACTTCTATAGCACACATTTCGAGTGCTGTCTGGCTTCCCTGAGGTGGGTCGAGGGGGATGAAAGTGATCCCTTTGCGGATGAATATGCACACACCTTGTGCCGCTCCTTTGCCGTGAACGCGCGCGCTAGGCGGCGCAGCGTGCACGCGGTATCCGGGTAATTTGGGGGGATCTTCCGAATGTGTTTCCTGAATCATAATAATTTCCGGGGGTTTTGCAATGGTGCCCAAGATTTGTTGTAGTAATGCCTTGCGGCGCTGGAAGCCATTGGCGTTCCAGTGCCAGATTCGGAAGAAAGTCCTATTGGGAGCCATCATCACGGGTTGTTATAGGCGTTCCATGTTGTTTACCCGCAAGGGAGTCGATTATGAGTTTTTTGAGTTCTGCAATTTTTTTCTTGATGTTGGCTTCCACGGAGGCGACTTTCTCGCCGAGTGCTTTGATTTGCCCGGCCTGTTTGTCGACTCGTTTGCCTAATTTATGGATACGGACGCCGTAGTTGATGCCGGCGTCCTCTACCGATGGGATCCTGATCTCTTCGCTGACGAAAGGTTCCTTGGCATTGCCGTTTTTAGTCTCCTCTGCAGATGGCTCTTCGGTCACATCGTCCTCGTCGGTGTTGTTCGTTGTCATCGCTCGCTTTCTGATTTTACTGGGCGGTTGGTGATGGGGCGATGTAGTGATTGGCTCACGGGCTGGCGTGAGGGTCGGCGGTCTCTGCACACTGCCGAGTTGCCAGCCTGTTTCTTCAGCCCTCTCCGTCGGTGCCGCCGTGCGCCCCAATTGCGCCGCCAGCAGCCTATTAATCATTTCTTTCTGCTCCTTGACAGTCTCTTGCAGCTGTACTATGATTTCCCGGAGCGCGGCCACTTCGCTGCCGCCGGCGTTGTCCTCTCTGTTTCCGCGGGGAGGAGGTCCGCTTCCCTTTCTTTGCGCTGGTTTCTTCTCGCCTCGCGCTGGGGGAGGGTAACCAGAGGTGACCGTCGCCCATGTTGCTCGATTATTGGAGAGACTGCGACCTCGTTCATTATTATTTTCCGCGCTCTTGCCTCTGTGTCGGCTCTGTGACCTTTGCCGTGCCTGAGCACGGACGCTCCGGTCGAGTAATTTTGGGAAGTCGAAGCCGACCGTATTATCATTCGAGCCGTTATGTGGCCGTTCCTTGCTCGCCGCTTGCCGTTGGCGTACGACAAAAGGGGTTTTATATTTGTTACGGCACTTTCCCGTACCGGATGGATGGGGGCCTCCACATAGTTTGCACCGCGGTTTGCAGCTAGCTTGGTGGTTTTCCGGCGGGTTGTGTAACCCGCAATCGAAGCAGACCTTTTTTTCCGGGCGGGGGCAGACGTCCTTGCGATGCCCAATCTCCCCGCATGACCGGCATACTTCCTTGTGTTGCTTGTATAATCGACACCTCATCATGAGGCTAGCGAATTTGACGTACTGAGGAACGTTGTGTCCTTCGAATAAGATGATGATTGCGCTCGTTTCCCCTATTCGATGAGCGGCGAGTACAGTAGGATTGCGATCTCCCAGCAGGCATGCATTGATGTCTGCCTGCGTGTATGCCGGCGGGACACCGTATATGATGCCTTTGACTGTGTCGTTAGGCGCGGCACGATATGCGAAAATTTCATATTTGTTGCCTCGAAGTGCGATCGTCCTGACCTTGTCGTATCGATTAGCTCTCTCTTGGCTTGGAGTACTGATGACGATGATATTCTGCCCTACGTTAGGACAGACAGTGTCTTTCAACGTCTCTTCCAATGGTATTTGGGCGGAGGCTGCCATGGCCGCCACGAATTCAAGAAGATCCTGCCTCCCGAGAGCGAAGCCGCATCGCGGGCGGACGAAGATTTTGTGGTCGTTTTCAGGCAAATTCGGCATGCGCGCCGTTCTAGCGAGCTTGATGTTAGCTCTCTGCGTGATTTGCGCCCGCGTTGCATGCGATTGCTTACCGGGAGAGCGAGGACGATGCTGCTGCGATTGCCGGTCCTTGCCCGGCGGCCCGTCCTTGTAGGTGCTCTCTTCGCTCTTCTTTCGTCTACGTCGGGTAGCGACGACAAATCCCGCGTGTTCTTCCTCCTCCTGGCTAGCCGAGAGTGCCTCGTCGATCGTTGTTCCCCGCACTCGAACGGTCATACGGCCGGTGGTGCGGCCCACGTGGTCACCGGAGTCTTCCATCTCGTTCACCTCCATTGCCGCCAGAAGATGTTCGGATGCTTCTGTTGCTCCGTTCTTCACATCGGCGGCGTTCCCGGGCCCGAGGAGATCCGCGCCGAGAGTGGTGTTCGTTGCGACGGCCGAAGCCGTCGCTGGGCCTAACCGCTGGTCCGTTAGGCCTAGCTGCCGATCGGCCACGGTGAGACTTGAAGTGGGCGTAAAACGCCGAAAAATGCTTCGATCTTCGAAATTCTTTCGCCGGATGGTGCCGGCGATCGAACTGAAGCACTACTCACTTTTTCAGAAGGCTGGGTGAAATCCTTCCGCACCAAAACTCGACACTTTTGCGGAGCCGATGCGACACACGTCCGCACTCGACGGCCGCTCGCAGCGCCGCCAGTGTTTCTGGAACCGTCGATTTACATCCAGAACATTGAATATCAGCGAAGATTATTCTGGGCTAGTGACGTTAGGACGAAACAGTCGGCTTATCTGAATAAGATAGCCCGTGCAGCATAAAAATAAAGAATGAAAGACGAGCTTCGCTTGGGACACCGATAACAGAGCCGGGCGTGGCCGGGCAGTAGAAACAAACAATGAGCAAACCCATACATGGTTTGTGGCAATACCATATAGCATATTGTAAAAACATGGGATGGGGGTGCTTTCCTCCCTCGGGGGACCCTAATATCGAGAGAGGTACCGCAGCTTCGTGACTCGTAAACAGACAGGGAGCCCATGTGCCGGAGCTTGACCTGGGCTCCTACGGCCACCGTTTGTTGTTTCTTAGCCTTCACCTTTAAACACATCAACACAGTAGGTCACAGATTATGTTGGGGGGTTCAGGGTCCGCGGTGTCACCAATACCGTCACCAAGACTGCTCAAGGGCACCATAAGGGGTTGAAAAAATATAGAACGTCATCCAGGTAAGTGAGACATGAGTGCCACTTTTGGTCATACAGAAGGCCATTCATCATGCTTTAAAAGTCGCAGGATCTAATCAGCGGCTGAATGGAAAAAACCTCAAATTCATACAAGCTATCGGGATACTAAAGGCAGTCTCCTCAAGGTAGAGTTAATCTCTTTCAATCTGCCAATACCAGCTGCGCCAGTCAATCGACGAGAACCATTAAGCTTAACGCAGACAAATCGGTGAGTCGACTAAGCGGGGTAAAGGATACCAATCTTTTTTTCGGGAATCTGTTGTCATATATAATCCATGCAAAAACAGGAAGTGCCGTAATTTTTTATAAATAATGGAGCGGAGAATGCGTAGAAGCTCGTTTCCGGCTGTATTACGTCGAAGCGATTCATTTGGCTCACCTTACTTTTGTATTGCTTCTTCCTTATTGGTGAACATTCCGTATGAGAGAGAGAGAGAGAGAAACTTTATTTGAGCCCCATGGGGCTAGTCTGGGTGGCTGGTGACCGGCGGTGGTAACCGGCCGGTGACCATTGCAGCTCGCTGAATGACCTTAGCCTGGACCTCACGGTCCGAGCTGCACAACGCCTTCGCCCAGTGCTCTCCGTCTGTGAAAGGGGGGATTGGGTTTTGGGGGCACTGCCACATGCAGTGGTCTTGGGTATCGAGGGACCCGCTGTCGGGGCACAAAGGGGTGGGGTACAAAGAAGGGTAGATTAGGTGAAGTCGATATCGGCAGGGGAGTACGTGTGTCTGGGTGAGTCACCATAGGCGTTCCTCTTCGTTGGAGAAGGTCGGAGCGGCTGGGGGTAGTTGGCGGCGGGAGAGGCGGTAGTGCGAGGTTATGTCGTTGAAGGTAACAAGTCTGTCGCGGACTGATAGGGCTCCGTGGAAGGGCTCAAGGCCAGGACCAGCTCGGACGGTGAGCTCTCGAGCGGCCCTGTGTGCTGCCTCGTTCCCCCCCACACCCGCATGGGCCGGAGTCCATACCAGCTCGACTGGGGTGATGGGAGAATTTTGAAGAAGGATTTTGAGGGCCAAAGGCGAGATCATTCCTTTGGCGAAATTTTGAACGGCCGTTTTGGAATCGGAGATTACGATGGAGGGGGGCGGCCTGAGGGTAGAGGCTAGGGCTACTGCCGCCTCTTCCGCGGTCGCCGGGGAGTTAGTGTACAGAGTAAGGGAAGCAAGCGGAGGGGCGTCAGGGCCATTAATGACCGCTACCGCATAAGCTTCACGGCTCCTGTATCTCGCAGCGTCGACGTAGACGGTGGAGGGGGTGATTGGGTACCGCTTGGTTAACGTCCTCGCCCTGTGCTCCCTGCGCGCTCGATGAAACTTCGGATGCATATTGCGCGGTATGGGTCTCACCGTTATTAGTTCATGAATGTGGCTGGGAAGGGGAATGGGCGCGTCGATAAGGAATGGGCTGTCAAGGCGCAGCCGTCGGAGAAGCATTCTGCCTGAGAGCGTGGCTGTGAGACGAGTGAGCTGACTCAAGAGATCCGCCTCAATCAACTCTTCGGCGGTGTTAAAGACCCCAAGTGATTCAAGGCGGGCAGTGGATGTGCTCTGAGGTACCTGCAGCGCTGTTTTATAAATTTTCCTAATTAGACAATTAATTTTAGCTAATTCGGTGGGCGAAGGTAGCAAGTAGGGAACAGAGTAAGTGATGCGACTAATAATGAAAGCCTGTATCAGCCGAAGGCGCTCTGCCTCTTTGAGCCCCTGATTTCGGGTAGCTATACGACGTATAAGATGGATAGTTTGATTCACCTGAGAAGTGAGGTGTGCTATGAACGTGGTGTTAGCACGGTTGCTCTGTATGTATAGGCCTAAGATTTTCAGGCATTGCACCGGGGGAATGGGCTGTTCATGAACTCGGACTGTAATGTCCGGAGGAGAAGTGTCTCTGCTGGTACGTTTAGCAGGAAGGATTAGTAGCTCCGTTTTCTCCGGTGAGCATTCAAGTCCAATGCCACGAGCGTAGCCAGCGACGACATCTGCTCCCTGTTGAAGGGTATCTTCAATGTGCCCATCACTGCCCCCGGTCGTCCACAAGGTGATGTCGTCGGCATAAAGACTGTGATGAAGGGATGGTATGTTATTCAACTGCTGGGGGAGATTATTCATCGCTATATTGAATAACAGTGGTGACAGGACAGCGCCCTGCGGGGTACCTATTCAGGGTAGGTGTATTATGTCAGAGCGCAGGTCGTTGATCTGAAGGACTGCAGTGCGATCGGTAAGGAAATCGCGAATGTAATTGTAAACACGAGCCTCCGGGGCTAGGGCTGTCGGGTTTTGCAGAATGGCTTTGAGGGAGACTCGGTCGAAAGCCTTTCGCAAATCGAGGGCGAGTATCGCTGCAGAGTCTACACGAGACTGGGGAGTTATAATGTCGTGCTTTAGTTGGAGGTGAACGTCCTGAGTGGAGAGTCCGGCCCGAAAGCCGAACATGGCGTGGGGGAATTGTCCTGTGTGGGTGAGATGCTGAACCAAGCGTGCGTGAATGACATGTTCAAGGACTTTTCCTACACAAGAGGTGAGGGAGATGGGCCGGAGATGCGCGAGGTCGAGAGGCTTGCCGGGTTTAGGAATGAGCGAGACCTTTGCGTGCTTCCATTCGGGGGGATGGTACCGGCTTCCCAGTGATGGTTGTAATAGCGCGTTAGGATCTCGATGGATTGATCATCCAGGTTGCGAAGGAGCTTGTTGGTAACGCCGACTTCCCCAGGTGCCGAGCCCGGGCGAATTTTTATTAACGCGGCGCGAACCTCCGAAACCGTGATTGCGCGGTCAATGTCTGAGTTTTCAGAGCCCCCGTAAACAGGGAGGGGCTCCTGAGTACCCTGTGCTAGGTATAGATCCCGGAGTCTTGATAGAAGTTGCTCGTTAGTTCCGTCAAATTTGTGTATGATTGTAGTTAGACGATTCCGGCTAGTCGTTTTAGAGTGGGTTGGGTCGAGCATGTTCCTTAAAATAGCCCATGTACGACGCATGCCGAGGTTACCTCTCATGCTGTCGCAAAATTGCCCCCACTGAGCTCGGGCTAATTCGTCTGTGTAGGTCTCAATCGTTTTATCGAGGCGGGCTAGTTTTAGTCGTAGACGGCGATTGTGTTTTTGTCGTCGCCATCGCGTTTGGAGGCTTGTGTAAGCCTCCCATAGATGTTGCAAACGCGTGTCGACTGTTTCTGAAGGAATGTCTGGGTCCAAAGGGAGGTCATGAGTTTTCTTAATATTTTAAGGCTACTAAGCCAACTCTGGACCGACATATCATCGTCGGGTGGCTCCTGCCCCTGACAGGTCTCCCTGAATGCTGGCCAGTCTGTGATGTGGGTCTGCCGTAACCGTGGGGCGAGTGATGTATTGAGTTGGAGAGTGGACTGAATAATAAAATGGTCACTGCCCAAAGTGTGAGGCGTGCAGTGCCATTTCAGTTCTTTGACTCGGTGCGAGAGCGTCAGGTCCGGGGAGGTATCGGTTTGGGCACTGTTACCGATCCGAGTGGGGACGGTGGGATCAGATTCAACTGCGAGCCTTCGCGCCTGCACCACCTCCCAGAGCAGCCTCCCTTTCTTGGTTGTACGCGTGTAACCCCAGGTTGAATGTGGGGCGTTAAAATCTCCAAGTATAATTAGAGGGTGGTGAGCAGCCGCTCGCTTGGTCAGCGTAAGTAAGTTGCTGAAGTTATGCGTGTGTGCTTTGGGGCTGCTATAGACATTGAGGACATATAGCCTAGAGGCAGTGGGCTTTGGCGGATAGAGGACGACTAAATCATGCGGAATTGAGATACTGTCGAAGACGTGATGGTCCGCATGAATTTGGCTTGCAGGCCTTCCTCCTTCCTGGGTTATAATGATCTGTTTGGCGACACTTGTCTTTCTGACCTTGGACGAGCAACCAAAAATAGTCCCCAAACAAATAAGTGGTGCTTTTGCGTAGGTACGTTTGTTACTCGGTTAGGTTTCAGCTGGTGGGAAACCCGGAGCCCCGGCGCATTTCCCAGTCTTTGCTGCCCCCCGCCGGGACGAAAGGGGAAGTTTCCCTTTCTCTTTGGCGGCCGTGCTCCTCTCGCCGCGGGGCAGGCGTGTCGCGGCGATGGCGCGGCGGACTCCCCCTCATGTGACCGGTTTGTCGGGGCCTCGGGAAGCCGGTCCGAGTGCGTGGGACAAGGGAAGAGGCGTTTGGGTTGCAGCGGTCGATCGCTACATACGTGAGTACCAGCGCTCCGGCTTTGCCTACCTTTGTCTGACCTGATTGCGGCTTTCCCCTGATCTTCGTCAGTCGGCTGGGTCAGGACGAGCGAAGAGTCAAACTACGTTATTGAAACAACCACAAAACGTGGGTTTGGCCATTTCGTTGCGCCTTGTGTGTCTCTTCCTGTTCTCCGCCGCTACGGGAGTTGGCGGTCCGTCGCGGAGGTCACTGGAGCTAGCCTTGCGGCAGTCTTCAGAGCGAGATAAGTCACCGTAAGAACCCTGGTCCCTACAAGCTGATCGCAGCTTTCATATTGAATTTAGCAGCCCTTTAAAGATCGCGTTCCTTGGGTGTGATTTTGTAGTCTCGCCAACTTAATTGTGGAGTCTGTGACTTCATCGAGCTGGGTTATAAGAGTATTATTTGACAGTTTTTCTGCATTGCTCAAGATAAACACGAATTTATGATTGGAGTATGTTTTAAAATGTACCTTGAATTTCACGTTCTTATAAACCGGCCATTCTCGCAATTCCGCTGTATATTTCAACTATTCTTCCACCTTGATATATATAAAATATTTTCACACTGCAGAATATCCGCACTACATACTGACACTACTGATTTAAAATTTGCACGTTTTGTATAGCTAGAAAAATGTTGTCATGTATCAGCTCCGCTCGCACGATGAAGTATTACATATTGATGTCAGTGCAAAAAGTTGTCACACATGACTTAATATACAATATATAGTTCTTGGGGTACCTCTGTATGCACAGTGTTCACTGGTGTTGAAAGAAGTGAATTGATAAAATTCTACATAATATTTTGGGTATCCATTATCATCTTCATAACCGCAAGCCTACTCAGGATCACTGCAGGATTAAGGCATCTCCCATTGTCCCCCAACCACTGTTTTCCTGCACCCCTCCAGTGCACTGTTTATTCGCGAGTTGCTTTATTTCAACCCTCCATAGGATTATTGGCCTTCCCTGCTTCTATACCCATCTCTTGGTTTCCACACTGTTACCCTGGTGGTGCACCGGTTTCAATTTCGCCTCACTAGATGGCAGATAAAGTCTATTTCTTTTTTATTTGAACCATCCTATCATCTACTCGAATTTGTTTCCTGATAGATGAAGCTCGTTTCCTGTCCTTGAGTGTCATTATTCCTATCAATATTCGTTCCGTGTCTTATTGATAAGACCTAATTTACTTTCAAGTTGTTTAGTAATGTGCCAAGTTTCAGCTACGTATTTCATAACCGGCATTGATCACTGATTGTAGATTTTGTTTTGAGTGACGCAGTTAGCTACCTTTAATTATTTAGGAGTGCTAGGCGAGTGCTCCCCAATCCATAGGAATTTCTGTGCCGGATTTTTGTGTCGTGGTTGGGGTCCCCACTAACCATCTGTCCTTGATAGTTATATTGTTTCGTATCTTCTGGTGTTCTGCTACCTAAGCTGAAGAGAAGATTTTTGGCACGCTAATATATCATTAGTTTAGAGGCATTCAGATTTGTAGCCCCACAGTTGTGCTTTCTGATAGGAGTCCCTGAAGCTCTGCATGCATGTGTTTTCTTGCATGTCTGACTCAGCAAGACTATGTCGTCCGCAAGCCTCAAAAGGCTCAAATATTCCTTGTTTATCCGTAACGTTAAGTTTGCCCAGAAACGTATTTTAAATACCCCCTCCGGACATGCTGTAAAAAGTTTTGGCCAGATGGTATCTTGCTGCCCTACTCACTCTCCCATCGTAAATTGATTGGTTTGGTTGTGGAGGGCTATCCTGCCTGTGCATTCCTAATTTTTTTGTAGAAGTCTAAAAAACATTTCCTCTATATCCTGGTCTTTCAATGCTCTGAGCATTGATGCGGTGAGTAAGGAATCAAAACATTTTTATATTCCCTAAATGCTTTGTAAAGTGGTTGTTAGGTTACCTTCCAGATTTTCTGTCACTTGATTGACGGCGTAAAAGCGATCCTTGGTTTAGTACCCTTTCTTAAAAGAAGCCTGCTGTGTGAGTTTCTTGAAATACAGGCTGTAGCCTATGCAGCTAACTAAAATTTTTGTACACAGCTTGCAAACAAAAGAGAGTAGGCTGCTGGGTCTGTAATTCTACAGGTCCCTGGAATCTCCCTTCCTCTGAATAAGAGTAAAGTTGGCGTTTTTTGAGGCTGCTATGGACACTTTTTGTGTCTTGAAGCATTCCGAAAGTAGTAAAGCAAGCTTTTCCCGTACCACATTTCCCCGCTCCTTCGAAAGCACCGCGGTTTTGCTGACAGCGACACAATGCATTTTAGCTGATGTGTAACTGTCGTTAACCCCCTCCGAGCAGCCACCAGCCCCTGCCTGTTCAACAGATGCCCTGGTGGTTCCTCCTCCTGCTGGGCCGCCATCCACAGCCCAGCACAGCACCACCACTTCAGCGAAGCCCGTGCAGGACGTGGTGATGGGTCCTGTTGTGACTGGTCCGGTTTCTTCCACTCTAGCTTTATTGGCTTCCACGACGCCCGAGGGCATTGAGAGCATGAACAGAGGGGGGCCCTACACGCAGTCCTTCCGTTCCCGCACCAGAGGTACCAACAGAGAAGCCTCCGGCCACTTCAAGAACCAATCCACCAGGTAGATGTCGGAGGGCTATCAATTCAGGGACGCCTGAAATGGCAGACAAGGACATGGACACTTCGGCATCTCACCTCCCCAGCAGGCACAAAATGAGTGCCGCTGCAATTTTGGCCGCGAGAAAAAACCAAAACGTGCATCTACAAAACTATATTTATATATCTTTAATTCACAATTGCTGCTGAAAAAACAGTTCAATGGAACTCTACGTGTCTCAATAAAAACTTACATGATATGCATGAACTTCTTTATCAACATGAATCCAGTATAATTTGCACCCAAGACACACATTTGAATCCCAAGCACAGTAACTTTCTGAAACACAGTAACTTTCTGCGTGTTTGGTGCGCAAAAAACAGCCTAGATGTCACGAAGCCAAGGACGATGCAGTTCTCTTGAAGGAGAAACAAGTTTATTGGAGCGAACTTGTGCTCCCCTCACAACTCAAAAGAATACAGAGGCGGCGAAGCAGCGGTCAACAAAGTGACTTGCGTCGGTGAGCGTCGCAGAATCGAATGCCGAGGCGTCTGCTCTGCAGGCTTTTTATCTTTCGGCGCGAGTGTTTCTGGAACCGTCGATTCACATCCAGAACATTGTAGATCACAGACGATTATTCTGGGCTAGCGACGTTAGGGCGAAACAGTTTGCTTATCTGAATGTGATAGCCCGTGCGGCATAAAAATAAAGAATGGAAGACGCGCTGTGCTTGGAACGCAGATAACACAGCCTGGCGTGGCCTGGAAGTAAAAACAAACAATAAATAAGCAAGCCCATACATGGTTCGCGGCAATATCATAACACCACACAAAACACGTCCTCGCTCATAGACTTGGCAATTAGTTTTGCTGTTCTTTTTATACTCACTTAGTGGCAGTTGGAGAAACACCCATTAGGTTGTGCCCATTTTTCAGTATTCTTGAAGTGCCTAGACGAAAGCTATTACGCTCCCATCTCAACTAACATGTTAAAGAAACCGGTGGCGACTGGCAGAAATTTTGGCCGAAATTTAAACTCTCACATCCTTTTATATAACACTTCAGCTTTGACAATGCTTGTATCTTGTCAGAGCACATATCGTTGATGCTGCAGAGAATTGCATCCCTCACACTTTTGATAGCGCAACCAACGTAAGCCGTCCCTGGTGGAATGAAGCGCGTCGACAACTGCACCAGACTTAGAACTAGGCGTGAGGAATTCATCGGAGATTACAAGCTGCGGACAACCTTGTAGCGTTCCAGCCACCAAAGCCATGGGAATGCGCATTCGCAGTCGGGGTAACTTCCATAAATTCTCTAACCGATACACGAAAGGTTTGCAATAGGATAAAAAAACCTAATGAACAAAGGACATGTTGCTTATCCTTTGCTAAAACCGATGGTGGCACCCTAAATCACCAGGTATGCGTTAGAACAACACTTCGAACATGTCTCAAGCTCTTCACATTACACAAGCCCATTTATACTCTACAAAAAGTAAACTGAGCGGAAGTCCATACGTGACGACAAGCCGTCAAATGACTTTTAACTCTCCAGTCTCCCTTCACGAGCTCATGACTAGGTTGGCTGGTTGCAAGTCTTGGGCGCCAGGTGCAGATGACGTTACGTTCAGCATGATTGAACACCTGCCTGCAGACACAATCAATACTCTCCTCTTTTTAAAAGAATATGGCATGCTTGGCACTTTCCTAAGGATTGAAAACAAGCTATCATGGCGCCATTACTGAAGCAGGGAAAGGACACCTCCTGTGCCTCAAATTATCGTCCCGGTGTTCGAAAAATGATGAACAGAAGGTTACTCTACTTCCTGGAATACAAAGGTATTCTCCGCAGCTGCCAGCCTGGCTTTTGGTCGGGCAGGGCAACAATAGACCAACTCGTCGCTTTTGAATCCTGTATGGAAAATGCCTTTGTTAACAAACCGTATTGTCCGCGGATCAAATGGCTACCGCTGCTGCACTTGCAAACACAGTGGACATAACAATACCCTTCACCGACCGCAAGCCACACATAAGACAACACCTTCGCAAAACATGGCAAGCCGACTGGAGTAAACAGACAGACAACAAGTTACACATAATAAAACCACACTTTGGACGATATACTAGTCACTCACACAACAGATTTAACACCTTTGCAAAACATGGCAAGCCGACTGGAGTAAACAGACAGACAAGTTACACATAATAAAACCACACTTTCGACGATACACCAGTCACTCACACAACAGATCTAACGAAGTTGCCCTAGCTAGATTACGAATACCCCCCCACACGTGACACTCCAATCTGCTCACTGGATCTCCAAGATTCCAGTGTAGCAGGTGTGGGGAGGGCCTATCTGTACTTCACCTCCTCGTTACACGCAAAGCACTCCACACAACAAGACGCAAGATGCACTTACCTCAACTCTACAGACAAGACATTCTTCTATACCCAGCGCTCTTTCTAGCAGATGATCCCGTGACCTCTAGAACGCACGTTTATGTATCTGGCCGAAATCACATTTTTAGAGCTCATTTCCTATAACGCGTAGTTTTTTAGACCTAATATCGTACCATGCACAATCACAACCTGGCCTTGTACACCAGCTATCCTTATTGTCTTTTACTGATTTTACTTTCGTTTTTGTTGAACGATTTTTGAGTTTACGTCTTCATCCGTCGTACATAACCACTGTTTTTGCGCCCTTTACCCCAGTTGGACTTGCGTCATGAACATCCAACCATCATCAACAAACCATATTGTATGTCGATATTTTTTAAGAGCGAATGCTCTTTATAAGCGACCCCAAACCATCCACCGCCGGCGTCGGCGGCGGCGTCCGCAGTGCTCTTCGCGGCAATATCATAACACAAAAAACAGCATCCGGCGCCAGGTTTCGATCCGAGGACTTTGCGGGCCGCAGCGCGACGCGCTACCGACCAAGCCACGGCCGCGACGGTGATATCAGTGTTAGACGCGCCTTATATCTTTAACGCATTCAAACTACGTCGTCAGCGGCGTGCGTTGGCGACTCAGCGGCGTTATAGCGGCTTGATAACTGCGTGGTGTACACGTGATACTACAAACCCAATGGAAGAGATGGAAGAGAAGGCGGCGAGGCGTTGGGCTGCGGGGGCCGAGCGCAAGCGCCGCAAGCGGGCCGACAACCGTGCATTCGCACTTTCACATTCTCCCCCTCGGGGAAATGCGGGGGAATTTTTTGGTCGAGAAAAACCATATGACACTGCCTGGCACTACAGCATCCTGTGGAACCTAAAACGTTTTGGGATATGTGGGAACATGCTTAACACCCTCGAAAGCTGTCTGTCTGAACGAACATTCAGACTGAGGGTCGGGGCTGCAGTATTCGCACTCTATATGCAATACAACTGCATTACTCAGGGTGGAGTACTCAGCTGCAAACTTGTTATAGCTGAGATAAACACCCTTGGGAGAGCTTTGCCTCGTACCATTTCTTGCTCCATTTATGAGGATGATATTGAAATCAGCTTGTGGTAATGCAACCTATCTGTGAACGGCAGTTACAACTTGCTCAAACAGGCTTGTAAAATGGGCAGACGAACATGGCTTTTAGCTAAATCCTGAAAAGAGCACATGTGTCTCCTTTGCCAACAGCCGTGGTATTCACCCTGAGCCAGCTCAGTGGAATAGCTGTACCCGTGAAAAAGGAGCGCAAGTGCTTATATGTTTGGCTTGATAAAAAGCTCTCATTCATTCCGGATACAAATCTATTTAGAATTAAATGTATAGACGAAATTACTATTTAAATGTCCTATCCCACCAATCCTATGGCGCAGATAAGATGTGCGTGCTGCGTCTCTACAACAGCTTAGTGAAGTCGCGGTTGGACTATGGGAGCGTAGTAAACGGGTCAGCTTTGAAAAGCGCTTTGAAAATGCTTGACCCTGGTCTGCACCTGGGGCTTCGTCTTCGGTCAGGTGCCTTCCTAAGGAGTCCTGCAGAAAGCCTATGCGTGGAAAGTGACCAGTAGTGCCCGGAAGACGAACGCCTATGTACCGGCGTATGGTATTCTGTGTAGACAACATCTATAAAACATCACTCCCCCCCCCCCCTTATTATCAACAACACCTCTGCCATGCACTCGTTTTTCAATCAGTGCCCTTTTCACTAAGAGTAAAACATTAAGCTGAGGAGCTGGCGATTTCTTTCAGCAAGACTTCCAAAGCTTCGATCACACACCTTGTCGCTCCTAGGGAAATGTTCCCGGTAATCTGTGATTTATCTTTTAGAGCCATTAGGAAGAGAAGTACACCAAAAGAACTGATTTTACGGAACTTCCTACCCTCCCGACGCCAATATACTTAAACAATGTTTTACACAGATGCTTCCAAATCCGCCTATTTTCTGTCATCCGCTGTGCATGAACCAAACTTCGCTATCCCAAAGACAATGCAGAAAAGTGCCAGTATTTTTACAGCAGAGGCACACGCCAGTTTAACCAGTGTGGAACACACTACACAACACAGAATACACAGTTTCATTATGTTTACATACTCCCTGAGCCTGGTACTAGCCCTTGTTTCAGGAAAACCAAAGAGAAACTTCATTTTAATTCGTGTTATAAATGCATAATGAAATCGCTGAACAGAATGACGATGTGGCTGCTCCACACAGCGGAACATGTGGGAGATATCCCACATGTTCCGTACTTAGACATAAAGCCACTAGCGCGAAAGCGACGCACGACCGGGTGCGAGTGGATGCCTGCCTAGTAAATGGTCTCACGCGACAGGTGGGCTAAGAACGTAATTACACTACTATATTTAGAGCTTTGTCGCGTGATTTGCGAACCTTTAGCTAAAATCTGAAGTTAAAAAAAGAAACGCGTATTTTGTGGCCCCCTCCCCTCCCACCGTCCGTGCTAGCCTGTCAGCAAAGTGCCAAGCAATACGCGACCCCCGTGCCATCCGGCACGTGTAAGATAGGGCCGACGTGATTGACCAAATAGAGAGGTGGAAAAGCGAGAGCTAAACTTCCAAGGCCCAGCGAAACGAACGAGAGTACCAGGTGGCAAAGGAAGGAGCGGAGCACCGCTTTGAAAGACGCTGATCAGCAGAGAGCAGAGGTAGAGTGAGATAGAGCATTCTAAAAGGAAGAAACTTGGATAGAACCGACGAGGAAAGGGGTTGATCGGTCATCGACGTAGGGTTGCGTCGTATGTGCTTCCCCGTTCGTCGGCGGCTCGATGGGAGCTTCTAATTCACGGTTCGCCAGCCACCTGATGTTTTGCTTCTCGCGGTTGGTGCGTTAGCTCGCTGTCGTAGGTTAACTCCCGCTCGCGAGTACCCGCCTGCTTCATTGTGTATGTATAGCAAGTGGTCTGGCGCGGCTGCGGACCTTTGCACATCACGCAACATCAACCGAAGATTAAGAATAAATAAAGGTCGAAACGAGCGGCGGAGCGTTCTAAAAGATGGGAAAAACGCCGGTTTATCCGCACATGGTGCATCGTATAAATCCGACCACGTGCACCTGAGCATCATATCATCGGGTTCTTAATCCATTGTTTTTATGGGACGTTTGCCGGGACCACGGTGATCCGTCGTAACAAGCGGGTCGTTTAATGCCCAGGGGACGTATCATCGGGGTTCCAGTGTACTATCAATATGCTGATTACGAGTAGGCCACACACAAGCTAAGCACTCATATCTTTTAAACGGAACCTCATCACAAGCTTGTGAGAAGTGCGGACAACGACTTGCAGTTCTCCACGTATTGGTTGAGTGTTTGGCATACCATGATGCAAGAAAACGACACTTCCCCAAACTATACGCCTACATGATACCCTTACACCCACAATTGTCCTACACGATGCCATTACAGGCCTCATTGTTTTTATCTGATCAACGCCCGTTGAGAAGTGAACGCCTTTTATCCTACCTCGCTGACATTGGACTTTTAGCACTCATCTCATACCATGTGTGATATCATGGCCACCCAATGGTAGTGAGCTTGGCTGTAAGCGTTTCCCTAACACGTGCTAGGGATGTGACTGTTATTGCGTGAGCTATGGGCATGCTACGACAACCCCAGCACTGCTACACTTTACCTCAATCATCTTCGCTTTTGAGAGTAAGCGCGGTTTACACCCATATATGCACCATTTTTACCAAGGCCATCAAAATCATCGCCATAATATTTTAACAACAAACATGAAAAATAATTTCTTGGCGCTCTGTGGCCGCAGGCGCCCTTGCGTCAATAAAACACACATAGTAAGCAAGTACTCTTGCTTCAACCTCGAGTGGCAGTCACAGGCTTTGTAACGCAGTTTGTCACGTAGAAACCCCTTCGGCGTTCGAGCTCCGGCCGTCACGTTTTCGTTTGGTTGTTTAATAACCCCCATTCCTGTTCTTCAAGCGGTAGCATGTTGAATTGATGCTGGGCCTCAAGGAAGTCATCTGCCACTTCTGTCATCTGCGAGTTTCTTGCAGTCTGTTTTCTTAAGGAATGAAGCTATGCCGGGATATTGCATGGCCCTTCCTGTACGCCTTTTTGCAGACAGTGTTTTCAATATGACAATAAACCGTAACTTAAAACCGAAACGAGTGGTGGCAGTCTGTCAAAACTTTTAGTCCCGCACTGCACTATATCTTTTAACTGTCACAGACACCTCAACAAAGCGGTCCGAAAAACTCTTAAAACGTGTAGCATACTGCCTAACGGTTTCACCGTCTTGAGGATTTCTTTACGGGAACCTCTCCCGGTATCTTTTCGCGGTGAAACAAAAATGCTACAGAAGAGCGAATTTGGCCTTATCAAAGTCGATGAAGTCATTCGGAGAGAGTCGCCGAAAGACTTTCAAGGCCTCGCCTGCTATACATAAGCTAAGGACCGCGGCCCATTTCCTTTCGGCCAACGCTCTTCGTTTGCGACGTGCTCGAAACGCTTCAGGCGGGCATCCAAGTCATCACGAGTTTCATCGAACATTGCGATGAACTCATGCATATTTATAATACAACGGTGACTTTCATGGATGCCACGTAACTAGCTGTCACCCAAGAGTCTCTATTCTCCCACATTTCAGCCAACCTGAGGTTTACCTGAAGGTTTCTTTCTTTCGTTTCTTCTAGCTCGAGTTACACTCGTTAGCCTGGCGCTCTGCAGATCTCTCATACCGCACCCACACGAGAGCAACGTCCACCCACGCCAGCAACTCTGCATCACGCAAACCAAAACGCTCTTCTGCTGCCTTGAAATCTTGCACATTCATTCTCTCCTTTTGCACCCGAACTACCGCGACGTAACATCCAGATGCACAAACACGTTCGTCCTGTAACATACGCCAGTTATTGAAGGAAAATCCCGCAGGTTCTTTTCGAGTATACTCAGTGGCGACGGGACTTGCCACAGTTTCAAAAGGCAGGCGAGGGCGCTTGAAAACGGAAGAAAGACATGTGTTCCTAAAAATGCACACATACGCCAGGCAATTACAACTCAAAGTTAAACTACAGGTACCAAACCATGAGGCATACCAAACCCAAATGAAACACAAAGCAATGCCTCACCAAACATTCAGGGCGAACAGGCGCTGTCCTCAGGGTGACGCGGGTTTTAACTAAGTGCGAGGCGAGGCGTTTGGACGATAGCGATCACCGCATCGCGCGTGGCGGAAGGTGGATGAGGAATACCCACTGTTGTCCTCTTAGACAATAGTCTACTCAACACCCGCCCACAATCAGGCGCAAGTAGCGGGCAGAAGGTAACTGGCCACTGCCGCTTAATGCCGGGCAGGAGGCAGCTGGTTGTCCATGGGCGGAGCGCGCGAAAGAGGCGCGCCTTCCCAAATTAGGAGTCGGGCCTCGGCCCTCACCTCGACCCTGCCTGGGCCGCAGGATGTACAGGTGCCTGGCAGAACCTTCTCGAGCTTGGGCCCTGAAACCCCACGAGCTTAGAGTCTTCCTCCTAACGTCGCGCCCCTCCAACCTGCTCCGTCCACTCCTTCTGGTGTCTTTCTATCCACCCAAGCCTCCCCAGCTCCTTGCTTATGGCCACCTTTCAATGCCACACGTCTGCTCACCCTGTCGCCAGCTGCTTCTTTTTCCTCGGTGCAACCACACTGAGAGATATTCCGCAACAGACATTTGCTGCACGAGCAAGCTGTCGGCATGTTCCGGCCACTTGGGTGTCGTCGTCACAGCGAGCGCTTTGCCTCACAGCGTCGCTGCGTGTAGCTGTTAGGGTGTTAATGAGTCAGGTTACGCCGGGTTTTCGGCAGTGATGACTTCCTGGGGCTTGGTGTTCAGTGCGCCGTTCGATTATTGGAGGATTGGTGTTTGTTGCCGTGGGCAAATTTCACCTCCAGAAGTCAGCTCAGGGGCAGAGCGTGAGCGAACGAATGAATTGCGATGCACTTCGAATGGGGATTTTCGGCAGGTAACCTAACTGAGGCTCACAATAAAACTGCCGATTTCGGTTGAGCCTTCTGGAAGGACATTTTTATGGCCCATTGCATGCTATAATTTTTTCAGCAATGCGCCAGCTATAACCATTTCATCTGCAACACCACATGCCAAGGTTCGTGGGTGCCTCGTCCCCTTACATGTAAACGTTAGTGTCGCGGTATAAAGCAGAAGATCTGAAATCGTTACGAGTTACAGTTACAAAGAAATTTTAATTTAATTTCAATTTATGTAAACCGACATGACGTTTTAAAGCATGGACAAAATTCATAATGTGGTTTGACTGGGTCCGCGCTCATTATAAGGCAAACATTAACAGCTTCAAAGAGCATGTGTAGCTTTTGCCAGGTCGAAATACACAATACTTAGTTATAACGATGTAAATCCAAAGCATTCATAATTCAACACATGAATAAGTGAGTGCTACTTTTGGATGTCAGAAAAACCATTAACAGAATACTGTACTCACAGGCACGAAAAGCAACACTATCTAGAAAGACACGAACATAGAAGATGCATACAACAATGAAACACCTCCAATTAAACTGGAGAGCACACTTCGCAAATCCTTAGAAAATCGTAAAAATACTTACCCCTCGTACAAGAGTAAAGTTGTTTCGCATATTTGGAAAACAAAATTTAAGCATTCTTTCTTCGTAGATAGCCCGGCAGGTATGCGCTTGCCGTATCTCGGGGAAACATATTGTACTTACAGGTATTCAGAAGCTGAGTATGTCTTGCCAGTGCGTCTGAAAATTTTATTCATTCTGTTCGTAGTAACGTCATAAACTCTTTGTGTAGCAGAATTGATCATGCATTGTTCTATGCTTTTGAACACACCTTTTGCGTGTTACAAGTAATGACACGTACCATTGTGTTTTAACTTCAAGCAGTTTATGAAATTGTCCAAGCGTGGTTGTTCTCTTTACAAACGCACCCTTATTCAATAACGAATGAATGACAATTATAAATATAAACTTTTACTGAAGTTCAAAAATTAAAGCCTTTTTTCACAGTCTCACTGTCACGCAGGATGATTTTCCCATCATGGAATTAGTTTGGCTATCCCTGTGAATATTTCTCTCTGAAAAATGCCCAATGAAAAAATGGATGATGGCGAGGGTGCGAAGTACGGGGATTCGAAATGACTTCCAAGTGGCGCCTCGAGTGACATCCGATTATCGCCCCGACCGTCATTCGATTTCGACCGTGAGTTGAACCTTCATTATTCCCTAAATGAAACTGCAACTCACGGCTCAAATCGAATGTCGCGTGATTTTCCCTTGATGCTGGTGTGAGCATGTATGGACGCGGGCGGACAATGGGAGGTCTGAAGTTATTCCGCACCGTTACTGCCGATGGAGAAAGCCGTTTTACACCCGGCTACTAACTTACGGTCGTATCCCTTTGGGTAAGACAACTGACACTAATTCTGCCGGGTCTACCAGACGCAGGCTCAAATCCTGCCGGTGCCGGTGTGATTTTTTGTTACCGTAAATGCTAGGCGCATGGACGCGGGCGGACATTCTGCGGTCCTAAGGAACTCCGCACCTCAAATGCACGCAGTGTATTCAAAGTGAGCATTATTTCTGTCTTTGTATTGTTGATGTGTGTGGGTACATGTTTAGAAAACCATTCATTATAAATTGCTATATAACCATTGTGTTATTTGAATTGATTTGCTTTTATGAAAGACAAATTGTTTTAAAGCTACAACCTTAAACTGCCGATTCAGTTAAATGAAGTCTCATTTTATCTGCTAAAAACAAATTGGTGTTGTCGGCATATACGTTATACATAACACACTCACAAATTGTGCAAGATTCATTTACATAGAAGCTAGAAAGACCCTGGCCAATATGCTCCCTTGACGGAGCAACTGTATTTTATTGCGACTGGTACTACCACGAACCTACGGACACTACTGCTGTAAGTATAATAAGGCATTCAATAACTCAGTCTTTTTTCCAGTGCCGAGAAAAAAGAGTGACCTATCACTCCTGAAATCGAAAACATAAAGAGAAAAGCGCTCCATGACATAACATACCCCACAAAATAATTAAACATTTGCTGCAACAATACCATTGAGAGTACATTAACATAAAATATTGTGGGCATACGTTTTGGTGTCAAAAAGGGACGCTCATGCCTTAAACATTCCTATAAATTGTAGGGTACACATTCAATAGGTCCCAGAGAAATCTGTACGTTACCTTACCGTCGTACACTAATTATAAAGCGAAGCACAGGAGGGTGCCAGACGGCCCCAATTTCGTAATCTCTGCTCAATAGCAATTTGTTTAACCTATATATACATTTAGTGTAACAAAAGTTTTTCCCAAATGGCCCGTTATCTTACATAAGAACACATGATAATAGGTGCACACCTTTTGCCATGCGCAACAATTAGCCTCCTACGGAACGACACTTGCACTGAACGTACTGTGGTACATGCCGTTACACCCTCTTCCTTGTGGCAGGCTGAGAATTTATTTTAGGCAGGCTTTTTTTCGGTTTCTATTTTCCAAAATGAGCCCTTTTGAGAAATTAAAACGAGTGAAATTTATCGCTGCAGACAAAAGACGTTGATGTATTTAAGAAATTAGTTTTGAGTTTTGTTGTGCCACGTTATAAGCTCTCGTCTCAATCATGCGAAATATCCTAAACATAGATACGCGTATTGTGCAGTTTCACATTACGAATTTTATTATCCACAGCACTAAGCTTTCTCCGTAACATATGAAGCACTTTTGCAATTAAAGTGTTCTTGTCGTAACAATATATGAGGCAGAAACTTGGAGTAGCGCAACTACCCTAAAAGCAAACATTTGTCGCCACAACAAGATATTGAGCAAGGAATGGAAAAGAATGCATTAAGAGAAAAGAAACTATAAGAGTGAATATAAAAAGAAACTTGTGCAGACGAGCGTCTTCGTAAAATTCAAAGATTCAAAGAAAGTTGTAGGCTGGGTCATGACACGTCTTCCGCATTGGCGACAACAGGTTGATCGTTTGCCTAATGGAGTGCCTCCAATGCAGCTTAAGAGAAAAACGTAGAGCCCTATACCTCTATAGAGACAGGAGATAGGAAAATGTGATGTAAAGGATGAACTATGCTAGGCTGTTGAAGACGAGCGAGAAATCAATAGGAGAGGCCTCATTCCAGCAACGGGCTAGACAGGATAATGATTATGCTGGATTATAATTCTCTCATGTGCAACACCAGAAAACCATTGACTTTACACAGCACTAAATTTAAATTGACAAAAACATTGATCTCACATTTTTGGACGTAGATTGTGTTCTTGAAAATTTAATACTTGAAATATGTTAAATGGTATACATTATTTTGTAAGTGTAATGAGTGTATGCAGGGTTTAGGTTGGCTAAATAGAAAGAACTCACTCAAACTGAATCATAAATTTTTCATTCAAGCTGTACTCAATCAAACTCAGACTCGAAAAGCTTGTCTGTTCTGAAAAAACTCGTACTCACTCATCACATACACACATGTAATCGCTCACACTTGTACTCAAACTCATTTGCCCTCACGAGAATTGATACTCAATCTGTAATCATGAGCACTCAAACTGTATTCATGAGTACTCAATTTGTACTACTCACAAATACCCAACTCGATACTCAATACCCCCAGGCTCAATTAAGTGTCCGCGTAGATTGACATCCGTTCGTAACCAGATCACTGTCCGTTTATTCGCAGTTGCTGGATGCTGGCGTTTCTTTTTTGTTGTTCCGGATACTAGAAACTTCGTTACAGGGCGTTTGTCTCCATGAGGTTCGGTGAATATCAAATCGGCTTGTTTGTTAGGTGTGTGCCGTGCTATTCACTTCGTCGTTCCTGAACTTGACAGCGTTTACGGCGGTGCGTTGGTTTCGTCGCTTCCGTCGGTGATCGTGTTCGTGTAGCTCGTGCGTACTTGATGTATGTGGGAGCGTAGCCGTCCGTTTTGTCCGATGACAAGCTGCGGTGTGCAGGGATAGCCCAGTTCGGCGCGTTGAGGACGTTGCTTCGATTCGGGTGTGCGTTGCCTATGCTGCAGGAGCCGGTTCGCTTTTAGTTTAGCGTGCGGTGGCATGGCGTTGTCGTAGGGTGGCGTGGAGGATTGGTCAAAATCATTGTGGCTCCATGCTCGCGTTTACCGTGGTTGCTGCGGAAGTGAAACCGTTGTGGTGGGGAAGCGGGCGTAGTTCGCCTCGTCCGTTCGGCCCACATTCCTTGGCGTCGTAAGCGTCATTCATCGGTAGGGCGTTCAATGCCTTCGTCTGTATCGGGCTCATTCATTGCCGTTCTTGCCGTGTCCGTGTCGTCGCTCAAGCTATCGCCTTTTACCCGTTGTTTCGAGAATGCTAAAATCGCTGACGGCCCGCTCGCAAGCCAACTGTGCCACGCAAGCCGGGGCCGAGGTGCTCTCATAAGCCAACTCCCACCCACCCTCTTTAACTACTAACGCCGCTGTTTCTTCACCCGCCTCTTAGGCACCTCTATTTACACGCCGCTCTCCCCCCGCGTGCACACCTATACAGGTGGCCACCCTCCAATTCAAACTCTCTCTTTGATTAAAATCCCAATAACCTTTCCGCCTCCAACACTTCCTTCAAATCTTTCAATCCCCCCCCCCCCTCTCCCCTCGGACCTGATGAGGTGTCGACAAGCAAAGTCAGACAGTTTCAGGTCCCTTTCTCCTCTCTCTCTCTACCCCCTCAAAACCTCGAAAGAAAGAAAGCTGTCGTCTCCCGTACAAGCCGGCTCGAAAGCGATCTGTTCGTCTCGAGTCCGCTTGCTCGCGCTTGCGTCCTCTTGTACGAAATGGGGTTTGTCGTGTGAGTCTCGATCAGAGCAGCGGGTGCCGGTGATCTTGTACGTTCCGGTTCCGATGTGCCGCAAGCGCTGCCGTGCCGTTGCTCGTTGAAGGACCTACCTGGACGAGCGTTGTGTCGTTCGATCGCTAGATTCGGGTTGGTGCAGCCGGCGCTCGAAAGCTCGTACGTTCGGGTAGGGATGAACCACGTGCCCTTGGTTATTTGGCGCTTGTGTGAAGGTTGATTTCTGTGGTTGTGGTATTCGCTACCCAAGTGCGAGTAGCAGTACCAGGAGCGGAATACGTTGCAAATAGTGGTTTTCTGCGTGTGTGCTCGCTTGGGCGCGTTCCGTGCGCTTTCATTTTGTCCGGCGTAGTGTGCTCCACCGGTCCAAGTTTGGCATGTCGTTCGTCACCTCTGGTCCATTTCGTGCGCAGTGCGTCTCGTTTTTTCGGGGAAACTCCCCTAACATTGTGTGCTGTCATTCGCCACGTATGGTGCGTGCTTTGCGCCATGTGTCCCTCTCGTCGTGGCCTATCCACAAATACCACTGCTATGGCGTTGTTTGTGCGGACCGGGGCCGGGACAGCCCGTGCCAAAAATGTACATACTGGCTGCGTTGCGTTATGCGTTCTCAGCGTTTTATTCGTGTACGCCTCGCCCGGAAGAGCGGGTCCCAGGCACGTGGTGCTTCCTGGCTCGTGCGCGCTAAGTACGTTGCGCCCCTCGTAACTCTTTCCGGGAATGCCCTGCGCGCGGGCGATGTAGCTCGTCGGTTGGTCCGGTGTCAGAAGAGCGTGTGTCCGGTATCTCGCCAGAAATGCACTGAGCTTCGCTGGCGTTTTTGTAATCGTGGCGATTACCTGGGAGAGGTCCGGTGAGCAGACAATCAGATTTTGCGCGCGTCGTCTTGTTCGTGTGCGTAACGTCGTGCATGGTGCCTGTGTCCGGATGTCGTGCAGTCCAGGCACCGTGGGAAACGTCTTGGCGACTCTCGCCAGTTGTCTGAAAACTTTCTTGTTCTTCACGCAGCGTCCTCCTCAGAAACAGCGCCGCTTGCAAATTCCTCTGCGGTTTGTCGTCCTAAGCAGCCTGAAGTATCGTAGGCACATTGGTTCATTTGGAGAGCTGGCGACGTTGGTCGTTGTCCAATAGAAGACGCGCGACAATGTCGTCCTTACGGCTAAAGCAAGGCATACCACTTTATCGTAGTGCACTCACGAACTGCTGTTTCTTCTATGAGCACAGGACCTAGAGTTCGTTGAAGTCAGCAGTGGGTTGACCACCGTTGACGTGGAGTCCGTCGGTGCACCACGTCTGCGTGCCTCACTTTCGTGGTCGTGGTGCGGTTCATCCGTGTCATTCATCTGTTCGTCTGTTCATCCTCCCGTGGCCTGAAATCCTAATCCTGTAGACGTCATAATGTTAGCTAGGTCATGGCTCGAATGAAAGGCTAAACAGGAAAAATTTCAAATGTTTAACTAAACAGAAATTCTGAGGTTACATATGAACAGGACAAAGGAGCACGGGAAGAAAACGTCTTACACGGTGCACTCTCGTAAGGCAACGAATTGCACGAATTACATAAACGGGAGAAAGCTAAACCGAACGTAAGCACTCGCGTTGCGTTTGGCGTCTCCTCGCGTTCTCAAGAATAAAGCGCCGGAGTCTGGGGCGCGTCGGGCTCCCGTGGGGCTCGAGGCTTCTTGGCGCTGCCCTGGTCGTAAATTGCGTTTTTCTCCGTATCTTCTGGCGGCAGCTTTTCTCGTCCGTTTTCATTTCTCGGTGCGCTAAAATTCTCCCAATCATCGGAGCTTATTGACAGTACTCCCTTCTACTCAATCTGTACTCACCTGTATTTTCTTGTACATAACCTGCACTACCATGTGGTCATCTTCAACAGTGTTTCTACTAATTTGGTCGAGGAATCCACCACTTTCATTCATGCGCTGAACTCTTTCAATGGAGTCAACTAAGTAACAAAAGTCCAGAGACTTCGATTGCGCACTTAATGCAGTAAAAAGCGGAATAATAAGGTGGTGTGGATTGCGGTGCGTTTAATGTAGTTGTAAACGTGCATTATCGTTGTAAAATGCACAGCTAGCATAAATTTAGACCTCATCAGTATAACAATGTTGAAATTTTCCGCCGCATCAAAACTTTTTCTGAAGGGCAGCGATAGTAGACGAGCCGAGACACGCACTGAAACAGCGCCGGCTCTAAATGCAGTGTCAACAAATCAACGCCGTTGTGGGTCGTTACCCGGAGTCGTGTTCGACCGCTTCGTAGACAAGTTCCCCGTCAAAAAAATCAATTTGTATTTCGTTCGTACTGCGAAAAACCACTGAATAATAATACGAAACTCCACTAGTAGCAAACATTTTGCTTAAGGACATAACATACAGAAATCTCTCGTGCCTCGACAAACCTGAAGCTTCCAGCAACTGGAGCCGTACGTTAGGGCAGCGCTCGTGTCACTTGTCTGTAAGAAAACGCAACAACAGCCCACCATCCTCTTGCAAGCATATTTTGAGACATTCATGGAGCTTTCGAGCCCAGAACGTTGACCTTCCTCACAGCATCCGGGCATGGCGGTGGCACAGCAATCGCAAACTGAAAATAATTAGTCGCTTCCAGTTTGTAGAATAGGAGGAGACAGCTTCTTTTCCTTCATCATAAACACACAACTTAAGGTACAAAGAAGCAAAATAGAGGTATTGCGAAATGGCTCGACAAAGGGCGGCGGTACATACACAAGAACAGCAGGTCACATCGACATTACTTCTATTTCGCTCGTCCATTCCACTCCGACAGAAGATGCGGTTCCAGCAGAAAGGCCTCTGCGGCCGCTGCTGTTTCCAAGTCGCCTATCAAGCGCGATCCACTACGTGTGAAACCGCAATCATTAATTGATATGCGACTCCACAATTAAATATCAGAAACAACTAAGCCTGCAACCCGTCAGACGCAGATTGCAAATGCAATGTGCTGAACTGCAATATTTGTATGAGCTCAGCTATGGTTTTACGTTCATTACTTCAGTGGCTTTATTATCGGGTCGGCATTTCAGTCACGCTTGGATTGTTTTATTACGAAAGACGAAGGGGCGACTTTGAAAGCTACCTCGCGCTACCCAGTGCGACGTTTCAAGTTTCACGGCGCAACCGCGACAAGTTCTCCCTCCTTGATTTCATATGAAAGTCTATGCCTGATGTTTACCTCCTACTGCCGCGTTCCTAGCGGGTCGCCTGGAATGGCGTCAGGATGGCGCCGATTCTTTCTTTCTCTCCACCTTTGGTGCCCTGGATGCTATCACGGTGCCACAAAAGGAGCTGAGGGCAACAGGCAATGGGGAGCCTCTCATGGGTGGATGGCGTTCCTTAACCTAGGCCACCAATGCTTATAGGGCTTCTGCGCTGGAGTTTTGGCGACATGCAGCGCCCCTAGTGGCTGACGCCTCCGGGTATACAGTACAAAAGCGGACTACCCTCGCCGCCATCCATGTGTTTTCAATTAGAAGCTTGAGTGAAATTTTGTTTTACTTAGTTCAGTCGCTTTGTGGTGCGTTTAAATGAACTAAGAGTATATGGAGTGCCACTTAAAGTAGTTGCAGAGGCTAAACAAAACAATATCCGCTAAAAGAAGCCGATTTATCGGCTTTCTTTTGAGCGAGCTGTCGTGGTCGTCGCGGCGTGGGACAGTACCGCCAGGGCGGGTGGTCTAACTTTTTGACGACAAGTACCATTCTTTCTTCTTGCATGCGGTCGACAAAGGAACGTTCACGAGTGGGATAAACAAGGAATGCTGCTGGTAACTGCAAAGGGTCGCTTCAGCGGTAGCATGAAAGCGAACGCAAAAATTGCGGAGCCGACTCCGGTGACACTGCTGAACTGGCACCGCCTTGAAAACGAGTGGAAATTTCGTTGTGTACTTTCGCAAACTAAATGATTCTTCCGTAACGTTTTACGCCACACGATTTACAAATGGCAGGGTACATGTATACTAGCGAGTAGGTGAGGCAATAGCGTCAAAAAAACAAATTAAGCGCTATTAAAGGACGCGAAACAAGCCCCAAATCGCACGCCCTCTGGCTGCAGAGATGTGTACTTCCACATTTGCATACCATAACACAGCCGCAATACAACGTGCGACCCTTAATATTTCCATACGATCATCACTGACTATGTTGTTTATCGTCTAGGGCTGGGGTCGTCGCTGTCCATCTGAACGCCGACACGCCCGTTTTGCCCTCAAATGGAGTTAAACAGCGAGACAAGAACCGAGAATTGGTCGCGTCCAGTTGAATTGTCCCCCATCTTCACACTTCGCCAGATTATTGTCAAATAATAATGGCAATTCGCCATTTTTTTTGCATTCAAAGCCCACTCTGCCCTTCCCACCCGATGTGCCGTCCACCCCTCCGCTGTGTCGGCTGCATGCAACTCGGCCATACACTTCAAAACGTTGCTGACCCTCATTCTAGACTTTTAAGTGCGAACTGGGAATACATGATGCAAGAGCGTAAATAAGTAAAATGAGAGAAAGCAAGGAAACCGAGCCGCCTTTCAGTTCGCCCGACCACTTTGTTTTACCGCCACTAATTTCGGGATTGCAAAACAGATTTCACGCTTCTGACGCTCACTGTATTTTGTCACTGAGCCATGCAACAAAACGGCAAGCTAACACTGCACCATGTATTCGTAACGGTGACGCAAACGGGCACTGTTTAACGAAAGTGCACGCATAGTGCGCAGGTACGCAAAAGAGCGGCGCGCCGCAGCAGGCGAGCCAGCGGTGCGCCGGGCTCGCTGGCTTTTTAAGCTCGATCATCGCCGATTGCGTCACGCTTCATTTTTGATTGGCTGTTGTTGAAACGTTCTTGTCACATAGAGTATTAGTTTTACAAAGAAGTTTCACTTCAAATTTCACTTCATACGAACATTGATCGGTGCACCTGCGAGTGGCAGAGCACCGTCACCGTCCCGGCACTTTCGTCGGCGCTGTAAACGTATTTAGCGCTGCAAAGCTTTCTCCCCTAATGTCAAGTTGATCGCCGGAAGAGATCGCACTCGTCGGGGATGAGCTGGTGACCATGGTGACCATGGTGCGACATGGCGACCATGTCTCAAAACAATTTGGAGCATCGAGCTCATTCTGCTTCTGTCAACAAGAATCCTATGGGACACACGCAGCTTTGTAGTACCCGGAAGTACTGCCCGGAAGGCGCCTGCGCAGCGCCCCCTGGACAGCGCAGGAGGCCTATTTAGACGACGGTAGCCTTGAACAGGGGACCAAAGTTTCCAGATATTTTAGCGCCCTCAAAACACATCGTGGGCTCTATTTTCACCCAGCGTGTGTTTCTTTCTGCGATTTGTATTATTTGCATTTGATTGCAATATCGCGTAGAAACTTCTTTTCTTAGTGAGAATATGTTTTCATCTGTCTTGCGAGGTCAAACCAAGCCTGGATGCACGCTGTAGAGAATAAATGTAGTAGGACCCGATGTTCCGTCGAGCCGTATCAGCTACATCCAACCAATAGCCTCAGTTACGGTTAACGCAATGTTGCATCATGCAACGTTGCGTCATCCTGGGTAGATCTTCGCAACACCTGCTAGGCAAGTATTCCTTCCGAGTGACTGATTGACTGAATGACTGATCAAAATCACTCCACTGACAACCTGTAAAACATGACCACTGCCATAAGATGGCATAATTGATGCCGAAAAACGACAAGTGATCCTTAGACGATTAAGGTGGTCTTGTGTTGTATTTGGTGTTTTTCTTTTGCACGGGAGGAGGAGACGGAAGAAATTTCAGGGGGAAGAGTTTGAACATAAAAAGGAAAGAGTGGTCACCATGGTATGTTGTTGTTGTAAAATTTATTATGAATAGGACGGCACTAGGCCTGTTGCGGTGGGAGGGGGAAAAGGGAAGGGGGTTACGTGCGTCGCACTATGGAGGCTTCACACGCAAATGTCCACAGGGAGAGTAGAATTCTCTTGTGGTCGTGTGTTGGCCGGATCCAGTCCTCGTATGTTGATACAGATGACGGGCGATGTTTGTCACGTGCGTCCTTCAGTCCTTCACAGTCCCACACCAGGTGACGCATGTTGGCCGGCTGGGCGGCCAAGCACACACTACACTGGGGCGACGAGAAAGGTGGCGGGTTCGGCTGCTTGGCGTACTTCTGTGCGTGGTTCCACCTTGCCACCACGTCCTCCGTGACGGCAAAGCCACTTCGTGCTTTCACCACGAACACTTGGGCGCCCCGGGGAAGACCTTTAGGTAGGGGATCCTCAAGGGGTGGTACGTGGGTCAGGAGCTCTTTGGACCTTTCAAGCTTGTTCCTTCTTCGCTTCTCTTCAGGGCTATGACTCAGGGCTTTGAGAGGAGTGAGCTCAAGCTGCGAGTGGTGGGGAGAGCGAGCCTCACTGGCCAGCTTGTGCACAGTCTCATTGCCCGTGTTGCCAGAGTGTCCGGGTATGAAATGTCCAAAATTTGAGGTATTCGCAGTATGCGGATACGGACCGTGAAGGTCAGTGAAAAGGTGTTGCTCTGAAGAGTGTTTGTAAGACCAGCTATGGCTGTCTGCAGCACACACTCAACGCACGACGTAGTGATAGGGCAAGGTTTTAGCAGAGTCCTTCAATGCATTGAAGGACTCTGGTTTTTGCATGCCAGAGCGTTTGAAGGACCACTATGATTACATCGGGCGGCACAAGCAAGGGTTTTTGCACCGTGCCTATCCCTGCAAGTACTGCAAGAAAAAACGTGGGATATAGGAAGCTCCTACGTATACAGCGGGGCTTGATATAAGTTGCAATAATAAGTTATCTTTATGACAGACACAGAGAGACAGAGACAGGCAGGCCAACAACGTCGCGCTCGAGTAGCCAAAGAAAAATTATCGTCTTTAAAATTAGCTGCAAAGAGACGCTGCCGCAACTATTCCGCATGCTGCGAAAATTGCGCAACCGCACCTCTCGCCGCCGTCGCTAGCCCGCAAAATAAGAGATAAACATAAAGACCAAAACCGGCGTTGCAACCGTGTCATCCAAGCGCTGACACCAGTTATTGCGACCGGGAGGGCCGAGCCGAGCCGAGCTTTGTCGCCTCCGGCATACGTGTGGTAACGTGGTGAAGCGATTGGCCAGCCGCTGTTGCAGCCGTGAAGAAGTCAAGAAGCCGTAGGCTATCGTAACTTTTTACTTCATACTCAGAGGTGAGCCGTAGCCAAAGAACAATGCCCCGATGGGCGAGGTAACAGTACAGGACTCCAGCAGAGTGACAGCATGGATTCGCTGCTCAAACAGAAATGGGTTACAGCGCTTGGGCGGCTTCTATTTATACCAAAAAGTGGTAACAGTCAAAACGCCAAGCGGCAACACGCCACGAACGTCACAGACACACAACGCTCTTTCCAGAGTTCGCAAGTAGTCAGTAGCAGCGGCGCCGCTGATTCCGAGAGAGGGGAGAGAGGAGGACTCCGCTGCGATCGCGGGGCATCTGTGTCCTTGAAGAGCGTTGAGGGGAGCCTCGCCGGCAGCCGCCGACGTTTTGAAACGGAGACCCAGGCTTGTTCCGGCATACAAACATGAGTCAACGACAAGGTGGGACTTGTTTTCACAGGCGCACGTAGTGGCTTCGCCGCACAGCCGAGGAGTGATGCGGGAAAGTACGGCGGCAGGCCGATTCGAAACAGCTTCTCCGCGGGGGGTCGGAGATCTCGATGGATAAGGGTATTCAACCGTTGTCCAGAGGGATGCTTTCGAAGTGAAGTGCTCGGGACACGGTGGACTCCAGGGGCCCAATTCTCTAAGAAAGGACCGTCGTATAGAAACGACGCGGTAGCTCTATGCAATTGCTTGTGTTCTAGGGTTGGGGCGCCGCTTTGAGGACCGGGGACAGAGCAAAAACCGCTGAGGAAAGCCGTGTAACAAAGGCACAAGCCGACCTGCGGCACTGTAAAAGCATTATAGCGTGTCGCATTTCGCCCTTGCCACAGTGCTTCCTTCATGGATTTTCGCCCTCTCTCCAGCCCTCAAAGCGGCGCCCCAAGCTGAGAGCACATGCAGTTGCATAAAAAGCTACCACTTCGTTTCAAACCGATGGCCTCTCATTTTAGAGAATTTGGACCCAGGCCTGGGCTATAGGACACCGTGCTGGACCTTCACCGGGCCGATCACTGGAGGTGTAGTGGCTTTCCATGAACGTAACCGACTTGGTCAGGGAAGCAACAGAACCACATAGGAAGACCCAACCTTTGTGCGGCAAGTGCGAAGAAAAATCCACGCTGAAGCTCTACCAGGCTTTTAGTTGCGGAAACATACGCTAATAACTAACTACTCTAGTTATATTTTAGCCCAGCAGTACTTTAGACAAGTGCACAAACTAGAAAGGTGACATTTTGCATGATTGGAAATGTCCCACACAAAAAGAATTGAAATCGTAAAGGGCGAAACCTGCTTCAGGAAAAACACTGCAATTTAGATATTAAGGCGTGTACAGGCCACTTCTCGCTCCGAGAGCTGCACTTTGAGCTCTCATCATTGCCCTGAGCGATCCCCATTTTGTACCGTACCTTAGCTTGCCTGTTCTCTGAACGTTGCTGCGACCGCGTGAAAGTACACCGGTCGTCTTGTTCGACAAAGGTAGAGCGCGCGGAGGAGCGAACGAGATTTTCCAACGTTCAAACGTGAGGCGCGCACTTCTTTTTGGAGGCGGCGTTCCCTTGGCACGATGCGAGCTCACGGCTTGGCCCCTCGGCGTGCCCGCGCTGAAACACGCGCCACAAGTACGCGCGGAAGTTTTTTCTGTCTCCTCGTTGCTCGCCTTTTCACGAACGAATTCGGCAAGCAAACGTGGGAACGCGTTTACGTTCTCTCCTCTGGGCTGCCGCGGGTGGTTTCCCGACTTCGGCTCAGCCACAGGAGACACCGGAATCTCAACTAGCTCAGCTGATGTTGGCCCATCCTCGGGAGCATCACCTTGGAGCGACAAGGGCACGACGTGCTCATTAGACACCTCGTAGCTCCCCACAGACCTTATCCTTGCGTCCTTCGCCTTTTCCACAACACCCTCACTAAGCGAACACCGAAGGATGTTCTAGCTGTGTTTTGCGGCTGTCAAGGCTACGCTTGATGTAACTGCCCTGTCTCAAAAGACGGTACAGTTGCCCGCGTCACCGGAATTTCTACGAGCTCGGCTGGCCGTTGTTCGAGGTTGGTTACCTGAGCTGGTGGCAGGACGGAATTGGCTTGCTCAGTGGCGGGATAGTCATTTCTGCCAACTGAGCCGTGCAAACCGTTGGCTCCCTCGACAGCAGGCTTTGCCACGACGTCGGTCTCTTCTGAACTGCCGCCGTCCGAAGAAACAACCTCCGTTTCAGCGGACTCGTCTTGCCTTTCGGTAGCCTCATGGTTTACGCACTCAAGCGAAACCTTGTTATCTCGCGAAATGTTTATGTTCAGACCGGTAGCCGTTCCCAAGTCCTCCCGTGAATTTGAACACTCTAAACGCCCTGCCAAGATCTCCGAAACAAACACAGACACGTTTCCGCTCTCAGTGGCCTTACATTGCCCTCTGTCGTGAGCCTCTGGAAATGCGCTATCTCCGCCATCGCTCTCAGACACCTCGCCACGCTGCGTGGCGGCAACCATCGCTTCCCACTCGCGCTCCCGAGCGTCTGCTACTAGCAGCGCTGGCACGGTGCTTTCCTCGACAACGAGGTCTTTTTCGAGAAACTCAGGCGTCACTTCTTCCTGCTCCAGACGAATTTCGTGCTCTACTTTTTTGTTCTCCCGTTGGAGTCTGGCTCCCTCGAGCTCCTCTCTTTCCCGTTAGAGGCGCTCGAGCTCGAGGTCGTACCATCGAATCTTTTCCTCGTGCACACGTTTTCTTTCCTCTCGTTCCTGTTCTCGTTTCTGCCTCTCGAGCACCTGTACTCGCTTTCTTTTCTGGCGTTTCTCCTCTCGTTTCTGTCTCTCGAGCTCCTCACGCTGAGGCTCAGCCTCTTCCTGTCCCTCGGCGGTCTGACGTTTCGCGGTCTCCCTGCCATCGATCAGCTCAATGCATTCCGGCAGCTCCTCATCGTTAGCCCTAACAGCGAGTATAGCCTGTATCAGCTCCGCCTTCCTCAGCGCGTCCGTAACATCCAAGCGCAACTCTTTTGCAAGCTCCAACAACTGCGGTGTTTTCAACGCTTTTAAATTCATGCCTGGTCTATAGTGCTGCTTTCCCACTGCTCCAAAAATGTTTTCCGCGAATAACCCACGCGACAAAAAGACACGCCCTACCAGCTATCGTCAGAAGCCTGGTAACTCTCAGTGAAGAGAAGCCCCACACTCACCATTGACCGCCGTGAATTCTGCGAAGTTCGAAGCCGCCTTGACGTCCGTGGTGTTGGATCTCGCACCGCTGGCTCCAGGTGTTACGAAGTTGCCATCCGACCGCTGCCAACCGGTTATTGCAACCGTGTCATCTCAGTGCTGACACCAGTTGTTGCGACCAGGTGGGCCGAACCGAGCTGAGCTCTGTCGCCTCCGGCATACGTGTGGTAGCGTGGTGAAGCGAGCGGCCAGCCGCTGTTGCAGCCGTGAAGAAGTCCAGAAGCCGTAGGCTAACGTAGCTGTTTACTTCATAGCGAGAGGTGAGCTGTAGTCAAAGAACAGTGCCCCGACGGGCGAGGTAGAGGATTCGAGCAGAGTACAGGACAGTACAGAGTACAGTACAGGACTCGAGCAGTGACAGCATAGAATCGCTGCTCAACCAGGAATGGGTTGCAGCACTTGGGCGGCTTCTATTTATCCCAAAAGCGGTAGCGGTCACAGCGCCAAAAAGCGGCAACACGCCATGAACGTCCCAGACACACACAACGCTCTTTCCAGAGTTCGTAAGCAGCCAGTAGCAGCGGCGTACGCTGATTTCGAGAGAGGGAAGAGAGGAGGACTCCGCTGCGATCGCGGGGCCTCTGTGTCCTTGAAGAGCCCTGAGACGAGCCTCGCCGGCAGCCGCCGACGTTTCGAAACAAAGACCCAGGCTTGTTCCGGCATGAAAACATGAGTCACCGACAAGGTGGGACTTGTTTTCACAGGCGCACGTAGTGGCTTTGCCGCACAGCCGAGGAGTGATGCGAGAAAGTACGGCGGCGGGCCGATTCGTAACACCAGCTAAAGCGCGAGAAGCCCAAGAGAGAGGGGGAGGTCCCGCCGTGAGAAAGGGACAGGACAGGGCGCTACGCGTCGTTATGTTCATTTCCGATAAGAGCCCGGGCAAAGCCCACATTGGTCTGAATTTAAGCACTCATTTTTGTATATGTGTGTGTGTTGTGACAGAGTGCCAGACACAAATTCGCTGCACCTGGCGATGTGCCAATGGCGGGGTTGATTCGCGCCTCGTTGAAACCGCCAGTGGCCGACGTGCCCCAAATTGGCGGGAAAGGCGCCGCCGAGTCTGCTCTCCATTTCTCATCGCGACAGTTGGCCCAAATCATGCATGGGACGAACGACCCACGGCAGACAAGCAGCGAGCAGCGCCTGCTAGCGGCGCCGCTGAGTCGGCTTCCCTTTCACTGTCGTGGCGGCTCGGCTGACGCAATCGCTTCGCCTCCATTCGCCGTATTTAAACTGCGGCCAGTGATAGTCCCGACTGGAGGCATCCGACAGGTGGCATTCGAACTGCACGCGTCTAGAACGGAACCTTGGGGGTATAAAACTAGCCGGGAAGCAGCGGTGGTGCGGCGGCATCTCATCGGATTCACTGAGTTGAGAAGTGCTATCGCCTTTGTCCAAGCCATGTAACTCCCTTGCTACCTTTCCATACATTTTATATAAATGCAGCTTCAAATCACCATCGTCTCGACTACTTCGTCGCTCTGCACTACGTCGCGTCAATAGCGGACTTAGCAGGCAACGTCGCAACAGTGGGGACTGAGCGGGGATGGCCCAGTCCCAACATTGTGTGTGTTGGTGTGCGTGTGTGGGGGGGGGAGGCGTGGAGCGGGTATCGCTCGCAGCCGAGGGCCTCAGAGCACCCAGTTGCTTCCAGTGCCTGGCAGACGGTATAGCACTCTCCAACTGCTCTGCCGTGGTTTCTGAACCCGAAAACAAAGTTTGCAGACGCGTTTTTTAGAGGCGTGATAGCTTGCACTGACGTCACTGTATTAGTGCGTCGGTTGCACATTGTAAATCTACATATTTTGTCTCGAGAAGCGCTGATGAAGTTGACAGCTATCAATCAAAAAGTATCAAAAGTATCAATCAAAAAGTGGCAAGAAACATGTTTTGCGAGGCGTTCCAAGACGCGAGCTTAAGGTAAAACCCAACGTCCAGCGTTGGCGTTCATCATATAAAACGAACCCTTCTCGAGGCCTTCCACAGTGCGAGCTTAAACACGGCAGTCGTTGTTAGGGAGGGGTGGTCGCCCCGCCAGTAAACAGCAGATGAAGGTAGGGGAAGAAAAACCACCGAAATTCACTGTCGTTGTCAGCATCCTCATTACACGGTAGCATAAACGATAATCGGCGCATCAGGTTGCCATTCAAAAGCAAAGCCAGTCGAAAGCAAAACGCTCCTCCAGCGTCAAGATGCCAGCCTTCTGTTCGATAAAATAGGCAAGGCGAAACAAGGCGTGGGACGCGTTCAACTGGGGATTATGATCCGATTCCGAACCCACAACCTGCACAGTGGGGCTATATGCTTACTTGTAAATAGACTGCACGAGACCATAGTCCTACCGAACCTGAGAAAAAAGTTTACAAACGGGTGCCTAATAAAACCATATGGGCGCATGTACATCAGCCACATCATCGCTTGAGTGTTCTAAGCGGAATGGTGCGGACAATTTCGATGACACAAACCATGCAGTGAATTTGACGTGAATCACGTGAATTACCTGCGACTGTTTAAATTAGCTGTTCAGCTCACGAAACGACTACACAGCGTGATATGCGTCTACGAAAACTAATAGAGACCAGAAAAGAGCGAATTTGGTGCGTGTAGTGCATGCACTGTTAGCAGCCCCCACGCTTCCCCTAAAACAACTTGAAGGGAGGAATCGGAACGAACCCGCTACGCGTTCCCAGGCCGCGTATTTGTAAACAAAAATAACTTCGCCAATCAACACGTGCCGTAGAAACAGAGCAACTGCTGCCGCGCTTCCAGCGGGACCTCACCCCTCCCGTTTTTTCCCGTTTCAACGCGACGCGTTAGGGAGCGACCACCGAAAAACGCTAACAGCACCAAACAGGGACAGGGAAACGAGACAGGTGCAGCTTTTGCTGTCTGATTTAGTCATCCTTGAGAGTTAAGCTGAACAGCGGCACCGGTAAATGTTTACGACTCGTAGACGCGCGTCCATACTCGAGTTGGTGATAGAGCTTGTTTGCACTACTGTACTCCTGAGTGCTCGTACTCACGAGTGCAAGCACTCAAAAATACGGTATTCATGAGTAGTGTACTCATGAATACTGTGTACTCCCGAGTACTCATACACATGAGTACTCATGAGTATGAGTACTACTTATGAATACTGTACTCATGAGACCAGTGTAGTCATGAGTACTGACTAATCATTAGTACTCTTACTCATGAATGCCCATACTCATGAGTACTGTACTCACAAGTGGTAGACTACCCCTGTACTCAATCTTCATCGTACTCACATTTTTAACCTGGGTGTGTGCTCACTCATCATCGCACTCGTAAGTTTGAGAACAAATGAGTACAGTTGCGTGTACTCACGAGTGAGTACATTGATCTATGATGCAAGGTGAGTGCAGCAAACAATTATATGCCGAAGTGATATGAATAGTCACTGAGAATTTATCGATGCTAGACCAGCTTATCAAAGCCCACTGTTGAACACAGTTCAGCCTTACGGCACGTTTCCAGTTTAAATTGTGGCAGAGAGCCGAAGCTTGTGATTTCGTCAATTATAAACTAACGGTCAGTAAGCACTGCTCTTTCAAGTGATTTAAAGCTTGCCTAAGCGAATTTGGTGTCATCTTAAAAGGAGTTCCTGTGTGTCGATTCGCTTGTTTTCCCAACATCATAAAGCGGGCGAACCATTGACCCAAAAGAAAAGAACCCAAACGCATGTGCAGAATGAAGGTTAATTTTATTCTGCGCGAACACACGCATAATAGCACGCACACGATACAAAAAAAACAACGCACAACAATATACGGTAGTGTTAGCTACGACCACAATTATAAGCACTTTTGAAATACTCAAATCATACTCAAAAACGAATAATGGCCGAAAGAACAAAATAGCACCATCCCAGCCGCTCGCACTACATTTGGTAACATTTCACTGTCCCTTTTTAATATTCTGACTTTATTTTCTGTTACCTTTAGTGTTTTAGTTGTTGTAGTTTTGTTGTTATTTCTTTCATGTTCGTACTTCTTCGGTTTTAAGAGCCTGCTTCTTGTTTTTCCCTTTAAAGAAAACCCGTGCATGTCACTGCTAAGACTTGTGTAATTAGGGTGCAAAGAAAAAAGCAATAATTTAAGAAAAACACTTTATTGTCATTTTTAATTGTCAACATTGTTTGATTTACAACAATCATCAATACCGGCTAAAATGACTAATTATAAAACAAAAAGTGCACTAGTAGAGCTTCAAATCAATAACAGCTGCCCTATCGCGACAGGGCCGCTGTCATCATATCAACTTTTCAACGACACAGTAAAAACAACAATGTTTCTCAATTTTGGCTTTTTAAAATGCCAATAACCTTCGAACTGAGCAGAGGTAACTAGAACGTTTGTTCGTACGTTACCAAAATAATTATTTGTTACTCTATTGGCTTTCAGACAGACGCATAGAACATGACGACCTTCACAGGAACGAGAGTTAGTGTGCTCTCAAGCCATTATGTTTCACTTAGATACGCCTATAATTATAAACTGGCTCTCCCGCATAAATCTACTCCTTTTGAGCCTAGTACCAGCCTGAAAGCTTTATTTGCCATCACTGTTTGCAGATTTAAAATCTCATCACGCCTGTAAATTGTAGGAAATTGGATTTTTTTAGAAAACGTAAATTATCGGAAAAACTTTGCTATGCGGCATCTCTTTTCAAATTTTTCAAAAAATGCTTGCAACTGAAATCACATCTCTCTAGATCACCCTGACGATAGACCCGCCATTCCCGTTAGTGGTAGTAGCAAGGTATACACCAAATAATAACACTTGTTTTGTTCGCGAAGATTGGATTATAAAACCGAAAACGTCCCCTGACATACCCGTAACATAGCGTTTCTATCCAACGCCAGGATTATTTTATGCCCACATATATACGCTTGTGCGCAAAAACAAAAAACTGAACTTAATTGGTGAACTGATTGCCAAACATTGTCTTATTTTATTACTTTTGAACGCGACCGGCGACTCTGTTTTACACATTTTTGTTACACCTTGCGGTTTAGTGCATTTCAAACCAACCACTCCTTTGGAAAGCGCAACTATTTTGAGTGTGGTCACCGGTATTTTTTTAAGCTGAAATAGGTGTTTCGTTTAGAATTGTTGTCTGGAATTCTACCAATTTGCAGGTGGCACTCGAAGCCCGTTGCATGCTTTGTTGTGTGTAGCATGGGTGTCTTGGGTCCGTCCAGATGCCAGAGCAGTTCGCAAAGCTGCGACTATGTTTTTTAAAGCCCACTTTGATTGCGTTTGTTAGCTGATCTCACGGCTGCGGCTGTTTCACACTCTGTTCCCGCTCATTTTGCAATCCTGGAATGCTAAATCACAATTGCAAGTTGCACCCTTCCGAAGTCAATTTGAGCAGTTCTCGAAGCACTTGTTCTATGCAGGTTCCCGCATATCACGTCCCCGCGAGTCATTTCGGTTCCATCACCAATGTGCCGATAGTCTCGCTGGTTTTGGCTCTCATGTAGACGGTTTGAATTGGTGATCACAAGCTGTCGTAGGACAAAACGCTTTCTGGGGTACTTTGCTTAGTAATCCGAATTCGCATTCATCGGCGTCTTGCGTAGCAAGAGACTGCGATGTTCCGGATGCGCTTCGCCATGCCATTATCACTGTGCTCCCGTACAGCGAGAATGGGATATACGTCGCTGTTATAGATGTTGTGTTACAAAAAAAAAGCGTTACACAAAATCTACTTTGACATATATGACTGTCAAGCATTCCTTTAATTGTTCCAACCGCTGTGTGCATGAGCAGTGCGCAGAACACCGCACACGTACTCGGTTGTACTTGGCGCGCACTGCACCCCTTAATCCAAAATCTTTCTCGACCCTACAAACTCCACCAAAGGCACTACAACATGTTTGAACGAAGTGTAGCTAAGAAACGCACCATCGCAGTGAATTTAACGGCTGTATTGGTGCCAAGCACGCAACCTTCGATTTTTGGTTTCGGCAGGTCTGAAAAACTTTAAAACAGAACATACGAGAAGATGTACATTTCATAGCGTGAAAAGGGGGTTTTTATTAACAAAGTTGCAAAGCAAGCGCTTTATACGAGTGCCAAAGATGGCAACGTCTACTATAGAACCAGCCAAGTTGCAGTGCTGCCTTTTATGAAGGGTCTGATCGGAATGCTGAAATAATGCACCAACCAGGCAATGTCTATACGCACGTAGTGAAATATTAAAACATAATGTTCTTGTAAGGACTGCCTATGACGAGACACGCTATGGGGTACGCGTAGTCATATTATCTTTTTTTTCGGCCAGCCACATTCCCTATAATAGAAAAGTAAAGTTTATGCCGTCTACATACCAGACGGGGCTACTGTGAATTTTTGCGCAACGTACCTGTGTACGCAAAGCCTAAATTGTCGCGATAGAGTGGTACAGAACACTGTCATTATTAGCGAAGTGGAGATGGTGAAAATTGAAATTGGCCAGCATGAAAGCAGCCCACGGATAAATCTTGAGACCGCTCACCTCAAGAAATGAAATTGGGCTAGTGAGGCCTCACGAATCGAGCCCAGGACATTTACGCCGAGAAACAGGCCACCTAACTACTAGGCCAAATAAAAGAATCGAAGGGTACAGTGTAATCAGTGGCAGCGAATAATACCATGTGCAGCCATTTTGACAGAACAAAAAGTTTACTAGGATGCTTCCCGCAACACCAGCAAACACAAAAATCGAGATAACAATTTTCGCAAGTATTGGAGGCAAATGAAATATTTTGGAAGCACGAAAAAGTTAATAAACCTAACAACAAATGTGTGGTGGCCGTAAGCGTGTAAAAACCACTCCATGGCGCTTTACAAGACGGGATGGCAAATGCCCACATGGGTTCGAGATTTAGAAAATGAATTATCAAAGAACGATAAGAGCGGTAATTTAACCCCACAATCAGGCACAGACGAAAATAATTAAAAGATGGTAGCCGCATGAAGCAACAAGATACAAAACCAGGGGAAACACCACCCGTGGTCGAAATCTAACCAGGCTCCTCCATGGTATGAAACCGGCGTCGATGCACTTGCATTCGTAGTGTGATCATTCGCGTGCTCTTATTCTTACCAGTTCATGTTCGTTTGAAACTGAATTAGCAAGGAAATGCACCGTGTTTGCACTCCGCATGCCGACTTTGCGAAGCCGGTTGCAGTGGGTTATACCGTTTGCAAGCGCTGTCCACATTGGGAGAAAAATGAAAGCCTGAAGATAAAACTATCCGGGCAAGCCAGTACGCAGAGAACTTCCAGCAGAAAGTTCGCAAGTCAGTGTGAGGTGAGGGGACAACCAAGTTTTAAACGAAAAGAGAGGGGCCGCCAGGCGCCAGGCTTGCTCTTTTTCCAGCCTCGCAACACTAGGGCTTGAGCAATTTTTTATTATTTACTATTATGCTGTGCTATTTTGAAAATAACATATTTTACCTCTTCAATTTCATGTCAATGACAACAAAATTTAAAATATTATAACCAGCAAAGAGAGCGGGCTTTTTGGCACTGGAGAAAGCATTTTGTGGCGTTTCTTTAAAATAGCTCCTAAACATTATTTTTTACTACGTAGAGTAACAAAAAGCAACATAAAACTACCAGGAAACTAACAATGTTGAAAAAAAGATTAAAAGCTACGCAACGTTTTTTTTGGGGAGGGGGGGGGCGGGGGTTGGGGGAGGGCAGGTAAAAGCAGTACACAAAAACCTTCACTGCAGTTTTAACAATCATACCTCATTAAAGTGGTCATTAAAACTGTTTTATTTTCGTTTCATAAAAAGCGACGTTGTTTCCAGCAAGGACTCTGCATTCTGAAATTTATTTGCGCACTTTGATGACGCCTTTGAACCAATAGGCAGCGTGATTTTGTGAACTGACCTCTTAGGACTAAAAAAGAACTTCAGCGAGACAACGCCCAAGAGAATGTCACACAGCAGTGACCCGTGTATGAAAATATATTTTTGTCGTCCAAAACGGTATAAAAGAACTGAAAATATCGAAACTCTCTGAGTCTTGCGAATAAGAGACGCGGCGAAGAAGCAACATATTTTCTGCAACTTAAGGTAAGGTGCCAAATGATGCCCATCACTTTAGTCGCATATTTTTTTGTATTTGTTCATAGTATGTTTTGTTACACAGAACGTATATGGTTTATTGCGAAGTTCTTACAGTTGTAAATAAACTTATCAAAAACCCAAAAAGGCACCACTGCATGTATATTATCCACTATTTTACATATAAACCCAAAACATGTTATTCCAGACCTACCGAGTGCAGGGCAGAGCTGTGAATTCATTGTGTTGTAGGGAATGCGCGGTAGTCCTCTCGCATTCGGACGGCCAGGAAGTGACTTGCCGCTATTCTAAAATTACTTATTTTCCGCCTAATCACTTTCCTCTGCCATATTTTATTGAGATTGTGACTATATTCCCATGATATTCTGGCGTCTTTTATTCTCCTTTATGATCGGTGATTTCGTGTCCTCCCCACGTGTAGGATAGCAAACTAGGCAACAGCCTGGTTGCCATTCCTGCCTTTCCTTTGCCTTTATTACATCCTTGTGTGACACCTTTTTCTCTTTTTGAGGACCACGTTTTGTCCATTTTGTTTGCGAGCTCTTGACTAAGTCTAAGCTGTATATCGGCCATTCTTAGATAATACAGCTTGAACTGAAACTATAGTGCAGAGTGCTGATGCTAATATTGCCTAGGCTTTTTGAAGAACTGCTATTCCCCTGTTATCAAACAAATGTCAATTGTTCCACATTATTTTTATTTCAGTCGAACGCTTATCACAGGTTGCAACTGTGCTCACATAAAGTACAGCTTTTCAAGCAGTACGAATTTCTTAGGTTGCAGTCACTTGCAGATGGTACTGTGGGCATTCGAACAGGGCTGCGTTTTATTGAGGTTATATATAAGGATTATTTTTAAATATTTTCCAATTACACCTGGTTTTAAACTGTCGCCCGATGACAACACACTTTTTCATTATGATTTGGGGCACCCAGTTTCACTGGAACGTTGACAAAACGAAATATTCAACTTTATTAATCATTTTGGGCGAATCAAATACACTCTTTAAAGTAAATACAGAAAAACTAGCGATTTTGAGCTACACCTCAACAAAAAAAAAGGTATTTCATGGGCGAAATACTTTTTGTTACGTTGTTATTGTTCGCCTATTATACATATTGATCCATGTACCCACAGATGTTAGGGAACACTTTGGAAGTACTTGGTGCCGTGGCACGGTTTGCCAACTGAAAATATTTTTATTATTGCCGGAATTGCCTTGTTTATTTTGGTAGCTGCTTGAAGCAATGCCTGTCTAAATTACATTTCCAGATTTGTTTTATGGCCTGTGAACGAAATCTCGGATGTTGTTCTGAATTATAACCGTATAAAACTTTTTTTCAGAAGTTTATTTGGTCAGAATGAAAATATACCTGCTGTCGTGCTTGCTTCATGGACTTGTAAGTATGCGTTTTTATAATTTTGTCGCAATTTTATTGTGCTTAGGAATGAAAAGGGTACCTTTCTCTTTTTTAGTACAGTTTGAGATGTATTAGTTTTGTTGTGAAGTACGGCATTTTTTATTGTCGTGGCAGGAAATTTTTTATGATATCTAATAAAGTTCGGGCCCCTTCTTTGAATTTATATAATTTACTTTGTTACCACTACTTAGAAGACATGGAATTTTGAAGTATACTGAGTTTATGGTTCGAGATATATCACTCTCACTCATCCATGCAGACGTTAGGTAATAGCGTAAAATAGGCCCGACTGGGAACTGCTCAGCATTGGTTACCCGTTGACTTCATGTTACTTCAATGAGGCAAAAACATCGGTTGAGGTAAGCTTGCGCCGATGTAACAATGCATACATTTTTTTTCTTCTCATATCTTGGTGATCTATACATTTTGCTACTTTACGCAATGTACCGCTTCACACTGACTCGTACTATGAGAAATTGCTGTAAACTGAAGTTGTGAACGTAAATCGAAAGACAAAAAATGTTACCCAATAATTTTAAAGCTCCAGGATGGCGAAGTGGTACACATTGTTTAAGTTTTTTCTGTAGATGGCTCTTACTTGTTTATGACTTGTTTAAGATACTTGTTTCAGATACAGTACACGCAAAATATCAAGATAAACGTTAAAAAATGTTCGGTTCTTACACTGTGTTCTTATGTTTTTATAAAAAATGTCCTTATAAAAATGTTCGGTTCTTACACTGTGAATATACGTAATTGACCAGCGAATCTGGATAGCGGCATCAAGGATTATGCCTCAGTGATAGCGGCCTCAAGAGTTAACCTTGAAGATTTTCAAGCAGGCGTATCCAAGTGTTTATGAACAGTGGTACCCATTAATGTCTTACTTGACGCCTCATTTCGTGCACAGCAATAAAAACGTGGACTCTATTGCCTTAGGTTTATCACAATGGGTATTTAAATGTAGTCCTATAAAGGCTTTAAAAACCACCACGAATGCAGGTTTCTGACGGAATCACTCATAAAGCAGCAGGCCCACTGTGCCGCAGTTTTAGCGTTAGATTGATTGATGATTGTAGGGTTTAACGCGCCGACGCAACACAGGCGATGAGGCGCGCCATAGTGGAGGGCTCCGGAATAATTATGACGACCTGGGGATCTTTAACGTGCGCCGAAATCTCGTACACACGGGCATTTTTGCTTTTTGCCTCCATCAGAAAAGCGACCGCGCGCCCGGGAATCGAACCCGCGACCTCGTGCTCAGCAGCGCAACGCCTTCGCCACTTAGCCACCACGGCGGGTAGTTTTAGCGTTAGAATTATGCACTTAAATATGTTGGTACTTATAGAATATTGCATCGCTATAAAATTGGATAATTTTTTGCAACATTGCTGCGGTTCGTACAGGGCAAATTGTATTTCGGTTGCATGCATACTATTCGTAGCTGGAGCCACAGAATGGGCTGGAGTTTATTAAAGTAAATATATAACATCGCCTTGAAATATGTACCATTGCGTTGAATATATATATAGCCTTTAAGCATTTGTTTACGCTTATATTCCAGTTTGGCTTTGTAGTTGGTAAGTACAACGATTTATTGTCAAGCAGTTTATAGCTGTGTTAGAACAACGTCGTTGGCGAAATTTGGAATCAGGGGCCAAAACCCCTGCTCTATGCCGTACTGCTTAAAAAAGTACATAGAAAACATTTAAGCATTTTTTTTCTGCTTGACGCCAGAGCAAGGTGTTTAAAGATTTGTTTACATTATTTAGATTCTCGAACATGCAGTGAAAGGTGTTCCTGACACGCATTTCCTGAAAGTTTTTGTGGCAGGCGTTCAAATCTCTTATAAAGTGCTCCACGTGAGCACGCAATACAACCGGTGGCGATCGCTTCGCGAGCGCGGCGTAAACTGGCGAAGTGAAGAACAGCGAGAAAAAATGCCAACGTGAATGTCGGGGATGCTAGGCGCTTGTCACGAGGCGGACGCTCGCATACGCTCGGTATTTTTTAAGACGATTGTCTTTCTTGGGCTACTTAAACCCAGAGAATTTTGGTCTGTCTGTATGTCTGTCTGTTTGTCTGTCCGTCTGGTTGTCTCTGACTCAATTCAGCCACCCGGTCAAAGTAAAATTTGTATTCCGCAATAAACTTATATACTCACAGCCACATGTAAACGTCTAAGCCCGGTTTATATGCTCATAGTTGTCACCTTTGTTAAACAAGAACAAGACATTACGCAAATATAAGACAGGAAATTAGTACAGAAGGAATATTTACAGCGTTTTGTATTTAAAAATTCATGAATGCTTGGTTTTTCGATAGCAAATAGTTTTCTACATCTACTGCAGAAAACCACCGCCTCCTCGCGGCATATGAAAAATCACGCGTCAACAGCAACGAAAGGTTCCACTACCTAGGTTCCACGTTCTGCTTGGAACGCACGTGCAGAACACCCACGCCGTTTTATAAACCTTGTAGTCGGCCGCCTCCATTCACGCGCGTCTCCGCCGTACTGCAGCGCTGGCATCAAGTAACCCGGCCTGTAGCAGTGGAACGCGGTAATTTCAAATCGCCTTGAGCAAACCTTTAGTGTGTTTACCTTGTGATGAGCGTGACCGTACAGGAACAGCATGAGAGGTTAGCGCGAAAGCAAAGGGGGTATTTCTTGGCAAATGTCTACAAAGACTATCGTCTTTTGACGACATTTGCAACGAAAGGAGCAGATACGCGGCCACTTTTTTGGGAGGGCGGGAGGCTCTCACGTGGCGCAAACACATGGACAAGCCTGGACGATGCTCGCTGGTCCTCACATGACGAAAGCTCACCTGAGCTTAGTATTTTCTTTGTTCCGTATCTTTAAAGCGTGACCGACACTGGCTGAGGTTGAGCAGTTTCGCGTGGCTCCTGGAGAGCCGTGCTGCGCATGCTAGAGGAGCAGTGATGGCACACAATGCACAGAACGTTGCTCGCTGCTCGGCATCTCTCACACAACCGACTAGCCAAGCGTCTTCGTCGACCTTCGTTCGGCACGTGGAGGCCCGGTCCACTTGATGATCATAAAAGGGATGACCTTATGTGGAACCGATGGCTCGTGCATTGCAGCAACACCGGCGTGTGCCTGTGGAACCAGCTTATCTCTGGGGCGATCGGTGACGCTGCACCGGGGCCGCTTGATAAATATACATGGGTCACATAATGCGTATACCGTGTGTGTGTCATTGAAGCTGCAGTAAGCATGATAGTCAGCTAACACTAGACAATCAGGAAAGCTAAGTATAGCCAGCTGAACCTTAGCTCACGCTACGTATATCCTGGCATAACCTAGCTAAGCCACTGCTAATTTTTTCACTTCTTGCTAGCTCTAGCCCCTCCAATGACGCAATCTCACCCGCAAGCATGGGCGACGGCAGCCGCTCCTCCCGACATAAACGCTGTACTCCGCCGAGTATTTTCTTGGTAGTTTGTGTGTTTAATTATTTAATTAAGCCTGGTGCACCCAAGATGGCAAGTAGCTCTGCTGTTCAAATCATTCTGAAAGATGGCAAATATGCGAGCCTGACAATTAAACGACAATGCAACGTTCTTAGGAGTGACTGTCAGCGCCAGGATGCGGAAAATCAGAGGGTTTTTTATAACGGTTTTCTGCTTTGACTCAGACAACTAATGGTTTTTAACACAGGTCACAAAAATTACCAATAGCTTTCTTTAGTAGTTTTGCGTCTTATGCGCTCTTGATACTTTACACCCCAATAAACATCTCACAGCGAAAAAACAGGAACCCATTCCTATGGGCAACTTTACAAAAAAGCATATTTTGAGTGCAAATGTAATTGCTGTGCTTTCGAGAAGTTTCACTTACGCTTTTCTCATACTCTCCCAAATAGAACGCGGTGCACTGTGACGGTTAGCCATATACAAGCTGAGCCACCGCGTTACATTTGTTCCTGGGCTTTTTTAGAATTCGGGCTCCGCAGGTGTTCTGGACTTTGCTCACCTGAAAGGCTCTCACAGATTCTCGACAGCAGAAAAACAGGCTCCCCAGCGTCTTGTGAATAGACCATACGCAAAATGCGCCCCGCCATCTCACGTCGACTCCGGTAAATAGGTCCGCCATTTTAGTACTGTCGTTTTAAACCGAAACCAAGTACCGAAGCGGCGCCAAACATAAAAGGCGGGCATTTACTGCTCTGGGTAGTGGACTACAATGCCGGTGCATTGCTGCGTGCCGCAGTGCACGTAACGCGGAAATACCGGTCCAGTTGGAGAAAAGGCACGCGAAGTTCCAAGCCCGTGAACGAACTTTCTGACGCGTACTATGCCGGTGCGAGCAGCCTTTGTGACAGGCTGGGTGCGGTGCACTGGGAGCGAATATTTCTCGTTGGTGCGCTAAGCGCGCAATTTCGTAGTCGCTGTCCAGATGAAAAATACAGCTTCGTTGGAGTTCCGTGGTCCTGTCTTTGTATTCTGAATGAAGCCTGAGCGTGCGTTACCTATTTATGTGACTGACAGCCGCACTCGAGCGGAAAAACAGTACCACACGTTGTCAAAATTAGGCTTTATTCCTTCACTCGTCACTGTGGCTCTGCGCCCGCTTCATTTCTTTGTAAATGGTACCGCATAGCCCGTACACGATTGTTTATAAACACTAGGGCTCTAAACAAACGAGGGCTATAAACAAACTTTTCTTGCCGCACTACGCCGTCACGGTGCGGTTAAAAATTTCCTCGGCGGCGGATGCGCACGGTATTGGAGTATGTTGTTGATTTCTTTTACGTTGCATTTAGCCCCGTGTCGTTGCGGAAGTGACGTACGCTGTTTGATGATCAACTAACGTTGGAAAATGTGAGCTTTTGCACTTGGTTGCCGATTTGCCGGACCGACAGGTTTGTTGTTACGTCACGTTAACTTGTTGTCCATTGTCATTTCAGCCACTATGTATTTACTGTCAAATAGTTTGAGACTAAAATAAACACTCACTCCTCTAGTTTGTCACATGCTGCATGCATGCCTCCGACATAATGATAGTGGCCATTGCTGTAGGCAGCTCAGGCTATTTTCAAGTTTTCTTGGAAAAAACGGCCAGTGTTTCATCAGTGTGCCACGCATCAGCTTGATGGCTTTTGCTTTTTTGTATCCATAGTGAAAAGCCCAGTAAATTATTCTTCTTTGCTGATTTATAGCGCGTGCCGTATAGCAAACTGTGGATATAAATGGAACAAAGGGAAGCATTCGCGCACCCCTGCATGCCGCGGTCTAGCAAACACGACGTTTCCCAGCCTCTGCGTGCTCGCGAAATTACCACGGAGTAATGTGGCTTGAATACTTTCTGGCAGCTCATAGGTGACCCTTCAGGTGCCATGCCAGTCCTTGTTTCTGTCACTGTGGCAAACGGACGGTGAGGCAAAACTGAGGAAAAAAAACACTCCCAAGGCTACCAAGTTTTCTTCCAAGCGCCTCCATGGAACTTTTCTGGTGGTCGCATCGCTCGTGCACTCGACGTGCGTCGAACATACTCGTTGGTATAGTGCGTAGAATATACTGGCACTACCGCGTAGGCAAGGGAAGGGAGGGCCATTTTCTCGCGGGCTTCTTCAGTCGATGTGTTGGACGCTCGCTAGCTTGATGCCCTGCTGTCTCGGACTGTTGTGGCAGCTCAGTACACGCAAGCTCCGGTGGCGCCTCTTTAAAACATTGGGCTTGCAAGAGGAGGAGTAGGTGCGAAGCCGCCAGGAAGTGACTACAAGCTCCACTTGTACCCGCAGGACAATGACGCGCTGCCTCAAAATCGCCCCACTGTCCGTCTCAAACGTGAGGCACACAACGTAGGGCCAGCTCATTTTCATCTGGGAGCGAAAGCAGCTGCTGAGCACGTGCATGAGGCCCAATTTGCAAGAACAGAGAGAGTAACAGTAAATAGCATTCAGGGAAAAGCAGGACTAGTCCGCTACAGTTTATGGTAAAGGGGCAGAGTAGAAAGCAGTGGCCGCAAGGAACAGACTCAAAAAGACCAGATTTTGTGTCTTGCTTAAAACTGTTGAAGGGGAATAATCACCTCAAAACAGCAATGATGTCAAAATTGTCTTTCATGTTCGAGCACGCAAGTATCGCTCCATGCTTTGTTAACGTATTTTCAAGAGAAGGAAGGTTGGCATTTATAAACCTCACAGTGGATAATGATACCAGCACCCGCATAATCGTGTTCGTCATAACTTAAGCAAGCAGTAATATGACTACCTGGAACTCACTTCCAGAACTTCTAGCGATAAACAGGTAAACGCTTGGGCAATACCGATGACCCATCGAATTTTAAAAAAAATCTTTTAGTGCAGTGAGCTCGAACTAACGAAGTTTTACTGTATTATCTGTTCGGGCACACGGAAAACATGCACTTTAGAAACAAACACAACCACCCCACTGCCATAAAAGAAACCAGACACACAAAGAGGTTTTTGTGGCAGAAGATGCGCAATAAATAATGAAAACACACAAGAAAATTCAAGGTGTATGTGCAGTTTTGTAGTTGACTTGTGCAGTTTTGTGCAGTTTTGTATGTGCAGTTTTGTAGTTGACCGTTACTTGTGGTATTTGACACACAATCGCTACTGCGCACTGCTCTAAAAAAATAGGCTACTAAGCGAAGTAAAACACTTAAAGTTGCCGCAGACAACCTCATTCCCGTCCGGGTAATTTACAAAGAAAGCTTCACGTTATGTGTTTTGGTAGTTCACAGTGTTTCATGGAATTCTTCGTTAGGCGGTTCCAAATTGACGAAAAGGAGTGGCTGCGGACGGTTTTATGGATAATATCTGCTTTATATCATCAATCAATCATAAAGACAAGTTCGATGCTCTGCCTCCCAAGAATACATCGGCACAAAATACCAGCACAACATTTCAAACTGAGCCACATCAACCTGCATTGCGTCAGTGGCCTTCCATGTCGCATCTTAGAGGATAAACAATGCGACATCAACTGGAGTGTTCACGAACATTTGGTAAAGTTTAAGGTTCATGTACGAGGCCCACAATGTACCTGACAAATTTGGGTTTAAAGGTCCACGCCTAGTCACAATTATTCCGGAGCCCCCTTCCACCACGCGTATCATCGCCTGTGTAGCGTCGGCGCGTTAAGCACCACTATAAATCAATTATTTATTCAATGAATCAAGTTCACGCAAAATCGGAAGTTAAAAGGGCCTAATTTCAAGTGCTGCTTTTCCACTCCTCTTGGGGGAATTCCTCTCTGCTATACATCACACGACACAAGTTATTTAACCTCGGTTGGTAGCCCTGGAAAAAACCCTCGTGCAATTCTAGAAACTCTCCTGGCAACTGTCATGCATATTGGACCATACTTTCTCATGATTTTGGTACCAGTAGTTGCACACGCTGCATAACAGGGTTGAAAGGGAATCGCCTATAAAGAATGCCCCCAATGCCTAAAATCTTCTATTATGTTCGGCTTTCTCTTGGCTTTCTGACTTCTCTCGTATCCTTTAAAATTGCACTGAGTGCAATGAAGTGTCACTATATTTTCCATGATATGTTCTGACGAAGCACCAACGCCCGTTACAGTGAACGGCTTACTTTTACAACATAATTTTTTTATTTCCTGCTTATTTTGTTGAATTATAGAAAGGCAGTGACATTTATGCTTTGTCCTTTTTTTCTTTTTGAGAATTGTGTTTCAGGATAATTTATGTTACCTTCCTGTTATACTTATCACGACAATAAGAATTATTTTCGTTTTTTTACATCAGAATTGATCGTGAGGTAACTAGAATGAATGCAGAAAATACAAGTACATGTGTATCGCGAAAAATATTGAAAGTAGAATGGGCGCTAATTACGTGTTAGCGTATGCATTATTTTGGTACGTAATTGTACATAAAAGTACTGCTGAATCAAAAGTAATCTTCACTCTGGTGTCATTCGGCATAAGCTCAACTGTAGAGTTTAACAAACCACTTCTGTTGTTCGCGTTACAAATATTTGAAAAACTGAAGTTAAATAGGCACAGTAAAAATACATAAAAGCTTGCACTCACGCGCAAAACTTGAATGACGAAGCTGTTGTAGCTGATCGTTGCCAGACACATAGTTAAGTCTCAGGATCTTTGTTTAATTGAATAATTGCGGTGCTACTAACTGTCCTTTGGATCGAAGAGGACTTCTTCGCGGCAAGTAGTGTATCCAATGTCATCCTCCGCATTGCAGACTTTCACTAGCTCTTCCTCTTTGGCTAGACGTAGTGGTGGCGGGATCCAGAAGTCTGCTCGGAAAATATTAGCAAACTCTTCGCCGTGCCTCCAATTATTCATAAAGGCGTTTATAGACTGCAGTGGCAGCGGTACTCTTTCCTAAGTAGGGTGTCTTTTCATGTTTAGTATTAGCGCGTGAGTTTTTTTTATATACGCGCCGCACTGCTTGACGATTACGACGGCGCTTTTTCATCTAAAGCCACTGTGCGAGCCGGGGACTCGCGGTCACCGTGAGGCACGCGCTAACGATCGCTGGGCATCTTCTCGCTCCTCGGGATTTTTGCCAGTTTTTTTGTTAGACACTGCGCGTGCCGAGGACGCTCGGCGGCCGCTGCAGGAACGCGCTCACGAGCGTTTGCATTTTCCTGATATGTTTTCCTTAAAAACCAAACGCAAGGTTCGTACAATAGCTTCCCTGTTTAAAAGGGTGGATGAATATGACTTCTTTGAATTAAGTCAATGGCAGATGGGCGAAGGAAGCCTACCGCTTTAGGTATTATTTTCATAGTAAAGATGATTGGCGACACCGCGGACCGAGAGCCATCATACATAAGCTTTCACCAACCGTGGCGGTGTGTTTAGAGGTAGTGGGAAGTAGCACCAAACAGTGGATGCCGCATCCCTGATCAGGATTCGACCGATGCGCTGTCTGACTATAGGGCAGGGAACTCGGAGACATTACTGACCACCAAGGTAAAATCAGTTTGACCAGATATCATATTCATGGCTTTTATGCCATTAGGTATGGTACAAAAAATTGGCCGCGTATCTGCTCCTTTCGTTGCAAATGCCGTCAAAAGACGATAGTCTTTATCGGCTTTAGCGAAGTAAATGCCTCCCTTCGCTTTCCCGCTCACCTCTCATGTTTCTTAAGGTATTTAAATGATTTTGAATTTCCCGCGTTCCACTGCTCCAAACTGGGTGTCTCGATGCGAACGCTGCCGTACGGCGAAGACGAGCGTTAATCGAGGCGCCCTACTTCAACGTTTATAGAACCGCGTTTCCCTACTACACGTGCGTTGCAAGCAGAACGTGGAAACTATCTAGTGGAACCTTGCGTAACTGTTGCCGGTTGATTTCTTAAAATGGCACCAGAAGCTATAGTGGCGCGGGCGACAACAGGCGACGGCGGAGTGAATTCTTTTTCTGCAGTTGATGAAGTATTTAATTTCGCAAAAGACGAGCATGTTTGATTTTTTATAAAGGAACATTGCAAATATCACTTCTGTATTGATTTTTTGTCTCATATTTGCGTAATGTCTTGTCCTGCTTCAACAATGTTGACAAGTATTAACATTACACCGGACATAGACGGGTACATTTAGCTGTGACTATATAAGACTATGGCGCAGGCATTGTTCTGCTTGGCCGGGTGGCTGAATCGAGTCACAGACAGACAGACGGACAGACAGACGTACAGACAGACCAAAATTTCTGGGTTTAAGTAGCCCAAGAAAGACTATCGTCTTTAAAATGCGCAAGCACGCAGTTTACTGATTTGCATCCGCATGGTGCAGCATGCTTCGGAGACTGTATGCTCCGTTGTTCGCATTTCTTTTAATCACCCCCCACACAATTTGCGGCAAAGGAATGCACTGGAGGAGGAAGCCGCAGAGCCTCCATCGCAGCCAACATATGGAGACGTTGTTCGCCGTTCGCGCCATCGTCGACAACCTGTTTGTGAGGTTTCTTCGTCCCCTACCGAAGACGAGCTTGTTGCTCTGCACCAAAAGCTGTCCTTGCTGCATGGTGAAATTACCAAGCTCACCAAGCGCAAGTCTCAATAATCTCGCCAGGAGCAACGCTTACCTGAATCGTTCCAAGACCCTTAAGTCCGCCTTGTCTTTTTTCCAAGCATCATCAAAGCGGCCCGTCCACGAATTCTATTCCCTGACTGCCAGTCTCCTCTGCATTTACCCACCAAGAACTTCTCCAGTTTGTGGTGCACCAGCTGCAGTTATTGGTATCTGAATTTGTTGCACAACCTCGCTAAACACTCCGTCAATATGCCCGAATCGCAACAGTATATTGCACAGTGGAACTGTCGGGGTCTGTCTACGAAAATTGGAGAGCTCCTTGAAAGGGTCCCTCCGGGCAAGCTCCATGCTTGGGCCTTCCTAATTAAGGAGACGAACTCTCTCCCATGCCTGCCGCAATTTACGGCGTTCGGAGAGCCTTCCATCCCTGATCGCCGGTGCAGCTCCAGCTCTACTCCTCCGGGCAAGGCGGCCATTTATGTTCAATCTCGGTTTCCTCAAAACCCCATCCCTCTGGACACATGGTGTACAGCCTGGCAGAGGTGGTAGCGGTAAACGTGCAACTTCCTTCTGGTGCGGTAACCATGGCTTCTTGTTATGTGCGCCCTTAATGTGGTCGGGCACCCCGCCTACGGCTGGGCTGGCTTACCACACTTCGGTGAACCAACCCTGGGTGACCCATACTTGTAGCGGGAGAGTGTAATGCTCCACACTCTGATTGGAACACCCGTCCTCAAGCGAGCGTGGTCGTGTGGTATTGGAGCACTTCATTGATGCACGCTTCACGCTTCTAAATGACATCTCTTGCCGGACACGCAGGTGTACGCATGCACGGATGCCACTGTACTCACCTGACTTGTCCTGGTGGCTGGGTGCACGAATGTTATCCTGGCAGCGTCAAGCTCACTGCTGAGGCAATGACCATCACCCCATTCGCCTGGGTCTCATTCCAGAATCGACAGGTCGCCCTTGTCGCCGTTTCACAGTGGTGAAGTGGGACACTTTCCGTTCCACACTGAATGCATCCTTCTCGGCGCCCATCCCGAACCCCACCGCTCTTTTTCAGCGTGTCCTCATGGAAGCCTCTCAAAATACGTTGGTGGAGGACAGTGTTCTATGGCGTTACAAGGAACGGCGTTCCTGGAACTAGTTCCTTTTTGGAGGAACGGAGGAACGCCTCCGTTCCATTAAGGGTCGGTGGAACTGTAACGGTAACTCGTTAGGTTTTTGAAGGAACCGCAGGAACAGCGTTCCTTCTCCAAACGTTACATCGCTAGGAATTGGCTGTTTTGATGCCAAGGCTCGAGTACAAAAAACCACAAGTCGCCACTGTGTTTCCCTTCCTACAAGCTGGCCAGCGTGTCCGCGCCCTTCAGCGGAATGTGCTTCTTCGAAAGTCAAAGGCAGAAGAATAACCACGCAGCGGGCCGCAGGTTGCGCTTGCTTTTATACCAGAGGAGCTTATACGCGGCGTTCGATGGGTGAATATAGCGCAGCCGCGAGTATGCTTTTCAACTTTCATGGTTTGCGTGGGGAGGCCAGGACGCGCTTCTGGCCGATAGAATTAGTCCCTGGCGGGGAAAGGTTGTCTAATGCGGCATCCGGAGATTTCGGTGTAGTACGTTTCGGTGCGGACATTTCTGTGCACGGACATTTTGGTGCACGACTTCTTGGCACAGACATTTTGAGTCATGGGATGTCCCAGGCATTCTTTGAACATTTTGGCTTTGATATTGTAATTTCGTGACTTGATATGATTTTACGTTAGAGACTTGTGCTTGCGACGCCGTGTGTGGAAACGAACGCTAAACCCTGGTGGAGCATTGCCACGTAAAACCCAATTCCTGTAGTAGATGGTAAAAATTAACGTTGTTAATTTGCATCCATTCAACCTTTTTTTATTATTTTAACGTTCGTGTGAACAACCCTACTACCTGAAGTGTTACCAAAGCACTTTGCTTTCACTTCCCCCAGCGGTGTTGCTTTTAGTCCATCCTCCCCCCCCCCCCCCAGCAAACATACACAAAAAAAAACAACAGAGAAACGAGGTATATTCAGCGCGTGTGCATTTCGTTTTAATTATTTTCTCAATCAATTTCGTATTCGTTGCATTCGGTGTCGGTTCTACTTAAAACTAACCAACCAACGATCGCACTTACGGTGGCGTTACTTAGGGGAGGGGAAGGCTGAGCCCCGCCGGGTACCAGCCCCCTTGGTAGAAAGAGAGGGGTGTCACTTGTGGTTGACCATTGCGTCAACTGGACTTGGAAAACTTGAAGCGGAATGTTGCCGCAGACGTCACCCTAGCCTATTCAATTTTTTTGCTCCTCATAACTGGAGCATTGCGTAGTTTATCTCCTGTGGGTAGGTAACCGACGTGTGTTCGGTTTAGCGTGACTTGTATGTACTGAGACTATTTGAGCAAGATGTGGCAACGTTCACGCAACACTTGCGCGCAAGCTCGAATGCGGCTGGTCGCATGCGCGGGTACGCCAAGGAATCAGCTGATCCGTACTGGGCTGCGCAGAAAAATGAATCTCTGTAATGATATCCGTGCATTTTTTACGCTGTGCCGCTTCATTTGCCATTCTGTGGCATTTTGCGACTCGCTCAATGCTTTTCAAACGAAGTGAAGTGAACTGTGGCTTTAGCTGAATGTAAAACCTTTATCAACACAAAAAAAAAACCTTATCGCATGTGCCAACGCTGATATTGCCGGTGATTCGCGGCCCTTTGAAGCACAGGAACGAAAGAGCGCGGTCGATCGCAGGCCAACGGAGTGGAAGAATGCATGCCAAGGGAGTATGCGAAATACAGTCAGCGGCGTGTCCCATTTTGCTTTCTGTCTGTGTTCTTCAAGTTCTAGCGGCTTTCCACCACTTCAAAAGGAAAGCTTACGGGACTGAATGGGCAGTATTAAATGGGCAGCAATTTGCCGCACAGGGCGCGCGAGGAGGGAACATTGACTTATTGACTTATTGTGACTGATTAAAAAAGGAACCGCATTTCGTTACCTATTTTTGCGTTCTACCTTCACGAACGTTTGCGTGAAAGTTCGAAGCACGAAGAGCTGTAAGAAGTTCAAAGAATAAAACAACTAGAACCGAACAATTTTAAAAGCTCCTTTTATTTCTCTTCCAACGGGAACGATCGCTGGCTGCCACACACTGCAGTGAACTTGCGTTAGTCAAGGTCAGATCGGAATCGCTGTTCCGGCGTCAGTTCAGGGGCAGTAGATAGGGTGCTTAACATGAAGAAACGAATCACAGTCTCACAAGCGCCCGGGGAGGCACTTGCTGAGCACGTGCATCCGAGTTGTACCAGTTGTGCACATTTTGTACGCATGCAGATCTGAGCTGCAGACTACACACACACACTACGCAGGTCAGGCGCAAGGGCCTCGCCACTTCCTAGCACACTTAAAGAAGATCAAAACCAAAACTGAACTGCGCACTTACTCTTTGTTCGCTAATTACAACTTAATTACACTAAACGTTTTTTAGAGAGCTAGTTTTGATTATTGAGACAATTATTTATAACTATTTTGTTTCAGTTATTTGATTGAGGTAAATAATTACGGAACAACTTCTTAGAAGGCTGACTACAATTTATCCGCAACCATGAGAATTGTATCATGTCAGCGCCCACGATTCGTACGGTCTCAGAGCTCGCTTTACCCCCCTGATTATAGAGGTTTCGTGAGCTCCTGGTGAATGTAAAGCTTTTTCCCGTATCACTGCGGTGAGGCTTCGGAAACCGTGAACTGCGCCACGCCTGTAGGATTTTCAGTGGAAACCGAAAATAATATGACTGAAAAAGAAATGTGGTCAAGATTCGAGCGTGCAGGTGGGGAGGAGAGGCGGGGGGGCGCTAGGACAAAGAATTAAAATGTGGTGAATGTATGTAAACATAAAACGAAGGTTTGTTTTCCCGAACAGGATCGGTGCAATTTGTATGCACAACCCGTACGCGCTTAATCAACATTTACGACATTAGAAGCTGCGGCTGTTTTCAAAAAGGCCCGTTCTTCCTCCACGACAATATCCTAGACCAGTGTTCGCAAATTCATTTTAGCAAGGCAGCCCAGCCTACTTAATACCCTTCTTGTGGTTTTCTTGATTCTGAGGGGCTAGATAATATTTGTTACGCTTTGGATATTGAGAGTGTGCATGTAATTTATGTGATTTGAGGTGGTGTAAAAAAAATACGAAGAAGGTGTCGGACCGTCGTAAACATCGGTTATTTGTCTTAGCTAAAAAAGAGCGAATAAAAATTAACAACCTGTCGTAAAGGGGAAAAAAACGTGGGCTAAAGAATTCAATCGGCTGCATAACAGGTGTCCCCAGGAATAGATAATAAATAAAAATATATAAATGTAGAATTTCTAAAACGAATCAAAAAACAAATTCACTGCTCCATATTCTTGTCCATAACCCACGTTAAGCAGAAATAAAAATATAACGGCTGTCGCAAAGAGGCAAGCACCGGATAATTTGGTCGCCGAAAAGTTTGCGCACCGAAATGTCCGTATACGGAAATGTCCATGCACCGAAACGCCAGTACACCGATATGTCCGTACACCAAATTTTCCGCACCGAAACATCCTGCCCCGAAATGTCCTAGAGCCGTCTGCAGTTTCTCCGGTGCTCCCTGAAAAAAATCACCCAGGAGATTTTCTTTGTGATTTTTTTTTATCTCCAGATAGTCTGCTCCCGGCGGTGTTAATATTCGTATAATATACATAGTTCGATGTGAGTTTTAAATTTTTCACTTAATTTCACCCCAGGATTATACGACACTATATTTTAATTTAAAAACGTAATTGTAACGTTAATGTAACGACACGTTCTAATTTTAGAAGTGGAACTGGAAAGCGTTCCTTTCTCAATAAAGGAACTTGTAACGGGAAGTCGTTTCAAAATTGGGAAGAAACGAGGAACGAGCTTTCGTTCCTATTTTAGAGGAACGTGTACAACACTGGTGGAGGAGTATCGCCCAAAGCCTGATCTTCTGCTTCTGCAGCTCCGGGCTCAGCTCAAGCAAGATCAAGTGTTTGCCGCACGGGATCCTTCGTCCATACCGGCCAGGCTTCATTATCAGCGCCTTCCCAGGCAGCACAGGACAGCAAGGCCTAACTCATGCCGATGTACTTTGGCGAGTGATTTTCCATCCGACCTTTTTCCGACCGATGTCTAGGGCCCGTGTCCGAATGTGGGCCGTACACGGCCGTACTGCCAAGGCTATCCAATGGCCAGTCTCCGTCGGTTGGTCGACCGCCTTACGTTCATACAGCCCGATTCCCGCCGTAGGGCTCCGGCCACTCGAAAGCCACCCGTGTGCGGCCGAAGTACGGCCACCGAGGACAGCCGAGATCCGGTCGTCGGACTCCAGCCGGACTAAAGCTACTGTAAGTTCGACCATAATACGGGCATTGGAGTTCAGCCCCAGTACGTGGACTACCACTGCATGTAGCGCTAGCAGATCACTCAGTCGCACTGTCAACAGCACAAACCCGCCATTTTGGAAAAGCTTCTTTTGGGCGAGTTGGCTCATCTTGTTGAATAAACACGTGCTTAGCGCAAAAAAAACAACACATGCAGAAAGGACGGGACAAGCGCAAACTCTCAACTAAGTTTTATTGGACAGAGCACACAATCATAGGTACACTTGTCTTCTGGTCGCTCATGCGTTCTTTCTACAGCCATAGCAAACTGTATCCCAAGTGTAGCTGAGCTCAGCATCACACGCCGCAAATAATTTAAAATCCACGCTTCGTCATTGAGAAGGCTCTGTTATCGCGAATGTAAGATAACACTTGTTTTTAAATAGGTAATCATAAAATCAGATCAAAAACAGTGCAGGGCACGAAGTTGAGCCTAGAAATGCACAACCTTAGCGTGACATATTTAGTACGAAAAACGTAATGCAACATCGTTGTTCGCCGCATTATTACCAGAAGAGTTGGCGGTAACTTTCGCTTTTGCGCCTCTTGCCTTTCTTTGGTGGAGAGTCCTTTATATGGCGCCGCTTGAGCTCCTGCGTGGTGGCCGCTTGCTCGACGCCCTTGTAGGCCAGTTAATTTCAGCGCAGCAGGGCCATCTCGAGTCGGACATATATGCCACGTCGATGTCTCCAATGCTCTTCATTTCTCGAGGGGGTGAATACCATCGAGCTGATGCGTCTACGAAGCCGGCGGGAGCGGCGGGGTAGCGCTACAACTGGCGAGGCTTACCTGCCCGTCGGTGCGGGACAGTCTTCTTTTGGCAATAAATGGTATTCCGATGGCCTAAAAGATTGACTGGTAATCCCCAGTGAGTCCTTGCAGCTTACCGGTTCACCTAGTACCACTCATTACTGCTTGACAAACGAAGTTCGTTCATTTAAAGCGTAGAAACACCGAGCGGATGAAAAACGCGTCTGCATCGCTCGGCTTTTTCAAAACGCCAGTTTCCAGAAGTGCATGGGTTCTCGGCGGCCAGAAGCGTGCCATTGTTCGGTATTGAACCACGTACCAAAGTAACGCGGGATAACCTAAAGACTTTACGTCGGCTGATATCCGGCTGAGCACCGATTGCCAATTATTCTGCGGCCGTTCGCTTCCCGTGATCCGGCCAAAGACCGCTAAACGAATGAAAAACGTACATTCGGGGGCCGTACGTAGGCTGGCCTCTTTTATTACACCGGTTGCCCGAAGAAAACGAATATTCTACCGGCAGACGCTCGGTTCACCGTAGAGAGAGCGAATGCACGGCAGCCGCACCCAGGCCGGTTTTCTTCCGAACTCCAACTGCCACACGAATGAAAATATTCTGTGGCAGCTCGCTTGCCTCTCTCCGGCTGAACACCGTTTCCCAAAGGAAAAGCGGATGCCTTACGGCCGTGCTTCGGCCGTTCTTCTTCTGAACGTCGGCCACCGAAAGAAAACTGGATATGTGGCAGCCAAGTACCTGCCGATGTGTGTCTGAACACGTGTGGCCTGAGAAGTACCGAAGTGCTGGTAGCCATATGTTGGCTGCTTAACGATTCAACAGTGGCTGCCAGAGCCTGGATGCAGGCCGGACATGCCAGAAAGCACCCATGCACGGGCCGGTCGTGGGACAGACTTGCTGTGCTGCCTGGGTTACTGCTGCTGCCAGACGGCACGAAAAAAACTTTCGAGGAAGCGGTGGCTTGACTGGGGCGCCTCTCTAGGCCCATCTCTCTCAACGGCATCTGTCTGGTGCACGTTAGGCGCCATGGAATCGGGCTGTCGCCCTCCGGGTGCAGCTTCCAGCGCTTGTATCGCGTCAAACAAAGATCCGGCACAATTCGCCCCGGACGTTTCTCGGGCCTCCTTTCGTGCATTTGATGTTGTGTCAGTGGCCATGCCGTCTCCGTTCCCCCTGCCGAACGATGTTGGATTACGGCCTACTCATGAAGCCGTTTTGGGAATGGAGCCACCATTCACAGTGGCTGAATTCATCGCACCGAACTATCACGCTAAACAGCGGACTTCTCCGGGTCCCGACTGCATACCTTATGAGATGTACAAGATCATCGACGACCCAGCACTCATGCCGCTTTTGGACCTGGTTAATCAGGTGTGGCTCTCCGGTCAACCACCTGACTATTGGCTTCGGGCGGATATTGTTCCCATTCCAAAGCCCGGGAAACCACCACATGTACTTGAGAACTTGCGTCCCATCGCCCTGACATCGACGCTGTGCAAGTTGTTAGAGCGAGTGCTTGCAACACGGCTTCAGTGGTGGCTTGATACCTTCTAATGGTATCACCCGGCGCAAATTGGATTCAGGCCCTATCTCGGTACTGAGGATGGGTTGGAATACCTCTCATCTATGGTTTTAGTTGGAGACCGATTCCGCCGTGTGAGATGTGTGCTCGCCATGACCATATGCAAGGCGTATGACAGCGTTAGTCCCGTTGCCATCCAAGTTCTAAATGGTCTCCAGCTTCCATACAATGTCCGCGATTCCATACGATACTTCCTTCAACACCATTCTTTTTCCATCCGCATCAACGAAGCAAGTTTCAGTCACTTTAACCAGTCCGAGGCGTACCACAAGAGTCTGTTCTGTCTCCGCTTGTTTTCAACATCGTCTTGTTGCCGCTATCTTGGCACCTTACTTCCATCCGAGATGTATATTTCCTTATGTACGCAGATGACATTATGGTGTTGTCAGTGCATCCAGACCTGTCACTACAAGCCGAGTTTCTCTAGCAAAACACTAACAGAGTGATTGATTGATTGTAGGGTTTAACGCGCCGACGCAACGCAGGCGATGAGGCGCGCCGTAGTGGAGGGCTCCGGAATAATTTTGACGACCTGGGGATCTTTATCGTGCGCCGAAATCTCGTACACACGGGCGTTTTTGCTTTTCGCCTCCATCAGGAAAGCGACCGCCGTGGCCGGGAAACGAACCCGCGACCTCGTGCTCAGCAGCGCAACGCCTTAGCCACTGAGCCACCGCGGCGGGTAAAGACTAACAGACCGCCAGAGATGGTGCGAGTATGCGAGCCTCACTCTCTCGCAAGAGAAGACTGCTTTACTTCCCGTGGCCACCACTTGTGGCCGCCGCCTCCTTGCAGTGTCTTCCATTTCACTGACTTGAATGGGAACGACATACCCACTGTTGACCGACTTCAAGCCCTAGGACTAGAAATATCGGCATCAGGATCAGCAGCTCAGTGGCTCCGATCTGCTCGACAGCAAGCCGGACAGATGCTCCACCTAGTTCGCCGCATCGCTGAGAAGCCTGGCGGGGCCTGCTGGACGATTTCCCGTCTCTTAGTGCGCTCCATACTACAGCCACGGCTTGTATATCAGGCACAGTTCCAGCACATGACGCAAGTGGACTGGGCTCGGCTTGAGGCCATCAATTACCGGCCTCCCCCGCAAAACACCAAGTCCACCGCTATAAGCCGAAGCCCAGCTAAACAGGCCAGATAAGATCATCCTTCAGCGTCGTACCGTTCGCCTGCTAAAGCATGGATATGTACCGGAGGCAGCAGCCCTCGCTGCATATAGGGGCCACGTTGATGATACGATACCAGCCTTTTCTGTGGCTAGACCGCCCTGGCTCTACCATCAGGTGACAGACAACAAGCCTGTGGAAAGGCTACATGTACGAACCTCTGGCTTCACCAACTTTCGGATGCAGCCCTCCTCTATGTCCGTCATTGGGCACTTGCGACGCGGCCACGAGTCATGCAGGCTTTCGTGGACGCCGGGGTACATGACTGCCTCGTAACCACAGCCTTGGCTTGTCCATCTCCCCCAACTCGAAACCAGTGCTGCGCCTACGATACCCTCCGCCCTCTACCATGCCTGTTGGCAGAGCTTACTGCGATTCGGGATGGTCTCCCCGCGCTTGCATCGACAGTAACTACCGGCGTGAAGCGAGAAAATTACATGGACTCAACTACAGCGATACGTGACCTACGTCGCGTTGCGCGTAGCACAAGCATGTCGGCACGTATTCACGCGATCCTGGACACATACCTTTGCCCTGTGCGTGTTTTGTGGGTTTGCCGGGACATGCTTTCTTCCCACATAGTGGTGGATCGCGCCCGTCGCCGTATAGACCTTCCACAGCCACTACCACTTCTGCTGGTGTCCACCCTAGAAGAACTGCTGGTGTAAAAGGGAAACCTCAACCGCGCCACGCGTGCTTTACGTCCACCACATGGAATTGACCTCCCCAGTGGGCTCACTCGCTGGGAGGAGGTCCTGCTGCGGAGGCTTCGAGTTGGGATGGCCTTATCCCCAGCAGTAACCCACTCTTCATCTGCCCACGATCACGCACCGTTTTCGGACGCCTGTCTCTTTTGTACGGTCCCTGCGTCCGAAGCCGACGCCAGCCACCTTCTATGGACCTGCCCTGCCCTTCAAACCTCTCGCCTACAACACCTCCTGGGCCCAGGGCTCCATCCTCGGAGACCCCCTGATCTACAGCGGTGGATATGGGGCACTCAGTACCGATCACTACTGACGTTTCTGCATGAAACAAATGTGATGTTGCATATATAACTGTTAGGCCGTGAGGCAAACTCTCGCAAAAAAAGTGTCCCAACACTAACGAAAATTAGCAGTGGATTAGGTCGGCTATGCCAGGATAATCGTAGCGTGAGCTAAGGTCCAGATGGTTATTCTTACCTTTTCTGGTTGTCTAGAATTAGCTTTACTGCTGCTTCAATGACACACACGGCATACGGATTATATGACATATATATAGTTATCAAGCGGCTCCGGTGCAGCGTCACCAATCGCCCCATAGCTAAGTTGGTTCCACATGCACACGCTGGTTCCACATCCACATGCACATGCACACGCCACATGTTACACACCCGGCCACCCATCGCAGGATCATCAAGTGTACCGGGACGCCACTTGCGGAATGGAGGTCGGCGAAGACGCTGGGCGCGTGGAGTGCGTGAGAGACGATGGGCAGCGAGCAAGGTACTGTGCGCAGTGTGACGTCAGTGCTTCTCGTGCATGCGGAGCACGGATCTCTAGGAGCCACGTGAAACTGCTCAACCTAGGCTAGTCTAGCTCACGCTACAATAAAACGGTATTTGAAATTACAAAACGTCCCTCATCGTAATAGGGCTTGAGGCGATCCACGTGTTTGACGTCGGGTCGCGTGCGTAGGGGGGATGCGCTGAAGTGACCGTCTGGGACAAACTCGTGGAAAACTTGATCAACATATCGCTGAATTCTGTAGGGTCCACAATACCGTCGCAGGAGCTGCTGACTGAGTTCTCGTCTTCTCATTCGTGTCCAAACAAAGCGAAGGTCAGCTGGGTGATGCTCGGCGCCTCAGGGTGGGAGGATGTAACGTCCTGCGTTTACGACTTGTTGATTCGTTGTAGAAACTCGACAAAGCTGACGTCGAATCCGACGTCCAATACCGATTTCCAAGCATGCATACCACCGGGCGGATCTTCCTCACTCTACGTATGCTCGGACGTCAGCATTGAGGACATCGTCTTCAAAGTGCAGCAACTTGGAGTCGAGCGTCGTAATCGGCCATATGCTATAGAAAAGTAGACAAACTCGAACGCTGTCACCTGCATCGTTTTCTGGTGAGCTGTGCTTGGGTTTAACGTCTACATACGCTGACAGCATATCCGCGATTGTACTGCTCACGCGTTTCGTTAGTCAGTTTGGCGGTGGCACACCGTCCTTGTTTGGCGATCTATGTTTGTGTACCGTAAAACTATTTGCATGACCTCTGCAGTGACGTTCATCCCATGGTTCGTGAGAAGACTTCGGGGTCTCTATTTCCCAGCACAACATTCTGGCCCGAAATATTTTGCGACTTCTATCAGGGTTCCCCTAGGAAGAGCGGCGGTCTACCCGAACGCTTCATGTAGCCTGTGGCTATTCCAGTCCACTTCTTCTCCCCTTGTGACGATGGGAATGCGCAAGAAGTTCCAGTCCGATCTGTTTTAAGGACCTCAATGAGATGGCGATCAGCTAAAGGAGTCCGGCAGGCCTAGACCGCACGTTTTTCGTCGCTTTCAGCTATGGCAGCTCACGACAGAGTGGGAGACGTCGGATATACGGTGAAACCAGCCGTACTTTGCTTTGATTTTTTATATATAGCATGCTGTGGTGGAATTCCCGGAGGAAACGTTGTTGTAGTCCGCTTCCAAAATTTCCTTATGAAGTCCTGCGCGAATGTCGAAAAGAAATTTTCTAGTGCCGGGTTGAAGCTAGTTGCTGAGACTGTATGGAGTTGAGGGGGGTGGTAGTAGGTTTGGGTTTGCAGTCAGCGCCAGATGCGAGCGTCCGCCGTGGAAGGAGAGGGGCGAGGAGAGGAAAGGTAAGACGGGAGGCCCTGTAGTGGTGGAAGATGCCCGTGTATGCTTGAGGGAGGGGATGCAGGACCGGAGGGTCGCAAAGCGGTGCGTCGTCTTCCATTTCTAGAAATGCCCGGTGGATAGGATGGCGGGCGGTGGCATGTTCCACCTCATTCCCAGGAAAGGATGTATGGGCAGGAATCAATACGATGCGAGTCTGGGGAAGTTCAGGCCGTTTAGAGAGTATAGCTGCTGTAAAAGTGGGTATGCTTCAAGATGCAAAGCGCCGACAAGCCGCTTGCGAGTCGGTGAGTACGTCTATGTAGCAGGAAGGGGCGTGTATTATAGCTAGAGCAATGGCTGCTTCTTCGGCTGTGGAGATGGAGGTGGTGAAAGGGCCAGCCGTAACGAGAGTTGTGCGATTGGCTTGGATGGCTGCAGCGGCGTGTGCGGGGTGCGTGCGATAGCGTGCGGCGTCACTATAGCTGGCTTCTTGATCACTGGCGTATTTTGTAGACAGGAGGCGGGCCAGATGTTGTCGTCGGCCTGCGCTGTAGATGGGATGCATGTGCCTAGGTATCGGGAGAACGTGTATGGCGCTTCGATGAGCAGCTGACAGTCGTTGTATAGAGTGCAAAGTCTGAGAGATGGAGTATCCTAGCTTGGCGAGTACTTGGAGCCCGGTTGCTGTGAGTCGTAGGCGTTGTAACGGGTTGTTGGTGTGCGCCTCTATGAGCTCTGATAGTGTGTTGTGAAGGCCTAGTTGTAAAAGTCTTTCGGTAGAGGTAAATGTGGGAAGTCCGAGTGCATGATGATGTCGATCTTCGCTATCTCTTGAGATTAGAGGGCCAAGTATGAAGTTCTGTAGCTTATGCGGCTCAAGAGCATTGCTTGTAGAATTCGACAGGTACCAACCTATTTGACGTGCAGATGGGTTGGATCAGATTGGTGAGTTGGGATATGGTTTGTTGGAGTCTGAAAGAGCAGGGAAGCTCCTAGGCCATCATAGTGGTAAGGGATGCCTAATATACGGAGGGATTTCACAGTGGTGACCAAATGGCTAGTGATCATGACGGTTGGGTCTGGGGTGGGGATGGGAGGCCGTCCCCATGTCCGAGCTCGTATGATAAGGAGGGCAGATTTTGATGGGGCGCACGTGAGGCCGCACGTTTGCAAATAGTTAGTGGTGGTATCAATGGCTCGCTGTAAATTGTATTCTTGGTTGCCTGTAGAACCGCTGTTGCTCGATATGGTAAGGTCGTCCGCATAGAATGTGTGGGAAATGCCCGTGATATGGTCAAGTAGACATAGTAGTCCCGACAGTGCAATGTTGAAAAGTAGGGGTGAAATAACTGAGCCCGGTGGGGTACCGTTGACTGGTGTGTAAAACTTGCCAGAGGTGTGGAGGCCGAGATGGAGAGTCACTGTGCGATCGGTGGGGAAGGCCGGGATGTAATTGTAGGTAGTGGTTCCGCATTTCAGGGCGTATAACCTGGCTAGAATGGCTGTATGGGTGACATTGTCCAAAGCCCCCTGCACGTGAAAGGCTAGAATGGAGCTCTGCTGAGTCGTGCTGAGGTTGGCAATGATTTGCTCTAAGTTGCAGGTGGATGTCATGGGTTGACAGGCGATTCCGAAAACCAAACATTGTGTGGGGGAGTGAGTCAGTCTTTTCGAGGTAGAGTCGATGAGGCGTCGTTTGATAAGGCATTCAAACAGTTTTCAACGCTTGAGGTTAATGAAATGGGCCGACGACTGTTGATAGAGATTTGGTTCTTGGGATTTGGTAGAAGGGTAATATCCGCGTGGCGCCAGTGAGCTGGTACCGTGCCTTGAGACCAATGGTGGGTGTTGCAGTCGAGTAGCGAGTTGAGCTGCTCTTCATTGAGAGTGCAAAGGAAGCCGTGTGTGATGTGATCATGGCCGAGTGCTGTGTTCCGGGCTAGCTTGGCAAGAGCTTGTGCAATTTTAGACATCGAAAAAGGGGCGTCTAGAATTGCGTCAGCTGCAGCGGTATAGTCAGGGAGGCGTGTGGCGGTAGTGCGTGTTCTAAAAAGTTTGGTGCGAATTGTGGTCAGAATGTCGGCGGGGAGCACGGGCGGTTGTGAAGTAGCCGGGTAACATTCGGTGATATGGCGGTTTTGGGAGGGGTGGCACCCATGAGGCGGCGGAGAATGCATCAGGTGCGCTTGGTAGTCACGTTGCCGCCCAGCTGGTCAGAGAGGCTACGCCAGTTTTTGGCATGGAGTTGCCGTGCGTAGTTAACGGCTTGTTGATGTATTTGCGCTATGCTGCGTTTTAGGGCCCTCTTGGGTTTTTGGTGCCGCCATCTGTTGAGAAGGCCTCTGTGGGCGGCACATAGGTGGTAGAGGTGACGGTCAGCCATTGGGATGGTAGGAGTAAGCCATATGCTCTTGGTATGATTTTGATGTAGTTCCAGTAGGCCTCCTGACCACTCTTCGATGGTCTCTGAGTGGGACGGGAGTGTCGTTAGATCGTGTTCGAAAGCTTGCGAGTTAGTGAGCTTAGCGTTGCCGATTCGTCCATGACTTGGTGTGTGTGGAATGGTGAGGCGGATGACAAAGTGATCGCGGCCGAGTGTGTCGGGCAGGGTCTCCCAGGATAGCAGAGGCACGTTGCGTGCAAAAGTAAGATCAGGATGGCATCCCTGGTGACGCCAGTTCCAAGGCGAGTGGGGACTGTTAGATCATTATAAAGTGTGGAGCTATGATTTTGCATCGCATGTAAAAGAGCTGTGTCTTTTCTGGAGGCGTGGCGGTAGCCCCAAATTAAATGGGCGGCGTTGACGTCTCCTAGAAGGATAAACGTATTGCGCCCTGACCGCTTGGTTGCTTCATGAAGTAGATTCTCAAGGGATGACAGCTGAAAGGTGGGAGGGCTGCAAATACCCCGGTTGTAAAGGATTGGTTTGTTAGGTTGACGAGGGAGGATTTCGATGAAGACGTGATCAGACGGGGAAGTTAACGTGATTACCTGTGCCGTGAAGGTGCGGGGGACAAGGATGGCTGTGCTGTTATTGCAGGGGTGAGCAAACGTATCATAGCCCCGTAGAGTGATGCGCGACGTATCTGTCTCCTGGAGGGCAATGATGTCGGGGGTGGTGGGAGTAGTTAGAAGGCCGAGATCATTTTTCTTGTGCTTGAAAGAGTGGCAGTTCCACTTCTAGAGAACAAGCGGAAGGGGCAGTGTGTGTTGAACTTTACTGTGGCAAGTTGTCATGTGGCTAGCGTGCTTCATTGGCCTGTGGTGGGCAGTCGGGCACAAGCGTTCGTTCCAGCGTGGAGATACGTCCTGTTAGTATCTTGACTATCAGTTCCACTGTATCGGTGATGAGCTTGTGCATTTGTTTGGATGATTGCTGCAGTTGTTTTTCGACGTAAGGGATTATCTTGGTAGAGAATTGGGCGTCAACTGTTGCTTCTACTTGGTTTTTAGTGGGTGCAGGGAGCAGAGGGGTTGGGTGTGGTAGGATAGAACGGGAGGATTCCAGGGCTTCTACCCGAGCAAGGAGTTTTGCATTGTGTTGCTGCACTTATATCAGGGTCACCAGTGCGGGTATTTGAAGAGGGGCTTTAAGGTTGGTGCGGAGGAGCACGACATAAGGGTCTGTTGAGGTTGGGATCGAGCAGTGGGAAACTGAGTAGGTGGGATGGAGGTTTACATGATGGTTTGTTCGGGCGGATATTGAGGAGTGAGAGAGCGAGAGGCAACAGCAACAGCTCACCTGCTTGTTGGCTTGACCAGTTTTCTTGGCCACTGGGCAGTCTTTCCCTGCCGTAGCATATGGTTGATAGCACAGCTGCAGGTCGGGAACAGACATGGTCAGGTGTGGGTGAAGCTTATCCGCAGTCAGGGCACTGCGAGTTCTCGGAGTAGGGGAACACGTCCATGCAGTGCCCCAGTTCTGCGCACGCACGGCACACCTGTACTGTCCGCCGAAAAGGCCTGCAGAGGTACAGCAAGCAGCAAAGTTTCACGTAGAACGGCACATGTTTTTCTTGAAAGGTGAGCTGCGCAGATCGGTTTTGACCCATCATGCGCGCGTGGAGGAGGGATGGTTTTTCGCTTGCAGCAAGTCCGAGAAGGTGCACGGGGTTACAGATGTGTCCAGGCCCTGTATTACCCCTAGGCAGGTATCGGGCGGTTGTTTCATTGGCGGCGAAAACTGGCAGCCGGCGTGTGAAATTTTCAGTGTTTGTATACTGCTAAAAGCAATAGCAGTTCGAGGTTCGCGGTGCTGGCTACGATCACGTTGGAGGTAGGCTGTACGAGTAGGGTGACAAAATTGTAAAACGCCGTATGTACGTGAGAGTTCACACTTGCCTGCGAAGGCATCGGTGAGGTCAGTGGTGTTCAGCTTTTCAATGTTGACGCCATCGCGAGATCGATACACGATGGTGTAGTTGTCAGGAGGGAAACACGGCGATGGGTTGCGTGGCGTCGGCTTTGCGGCATGAGGCGGGGTGGTCCGGTGGCTTTTGTTGCTCAGCGGCGGTTGTAGAATCTGGGGCGTGGAGCTTATTCAGCTTGCGAAGTACACACACGCACGGGTGGTTCGGGGGTAGTGCTCTTCCTCTGAGGGGGTCAACTTCCATGTTGGTGGCTGCGCAGGTGAGGGGCGGTGAGACATTTTGCATAGTGCTGTGGCTGCTCGGCGACACGATGTGGTGGCTAGGCCATGTAGGCCTAGCGCGATTGCTGGGCTCTACGATTTTCAATTTTGGTGTAGGCCGTAGTTGTAGGAAGTGGCTGCTAACTGGTTGCTCTCGGCGCTTTAGGCACACATTCGTGATGGTCAATTATAAGATTGAGTGGAAGATCCCCTGGCTGAAGGACATTAATAGGGAGCCGAAGCTAGGTACGGCTGCCGCAGTCAGCCCCCTGTTGGCGTATCCCAGGACAATAGGAGGAACGGATTTTTGCACCATTTTTCCGCTTGAGGCGGTCTTTCTCGTGGTTCCTTTAGACGGAAGACTCAACTCGGCCGGTAGACGCTGCAGTCGGTCGCTGGCTTAGTATTGGCCGGCTTGTCGACTTCCGTAGGGTGTCGGGGCATAAGGATGCGTACCTCGCAACCTAACCATATACGTCACGCATCCGTGGACGGGGGAGGTTGCTTGAATAAATAACGTATATAGTAACAAATTTGCGCTTCACAAAAACGTAAGGAAAATACAAGCCGTGTAGAAACAGTCAACCAAGTGACGTGCACAGACAGGTGTAGGTGAAAGCAATGTTGGGGTTATCGCTTTGTGAGCTCTTATCCTTCGGAGCCAACCCTCCAAGAATGCTTGAATCAGATCTGCACCATTGGCGCTGAAATACGAAGATTCCGTTCTAACGACGACAGGTGATGCACAAGTTCAGACAAATTACATAACCTGCGCGGCATACACAAGAAACAGACAGAAACGAGCGCTTTATTCTTCTTTAGATTAGACATCTTTGCGTGGCCAGACGCTCGCAACAAAACAAAACCAGGGGGTATATTTCGCGGAAATATTCTTACAAGAACAAAAATACGACGGCGTTACAAACGCCGATGAAGAAGAGGTAAGGACGCGGCCTTTGTGGGCGCTGTGTTGCCGCCATGTACATACTGACAATAGATCGCTCGTCGTGCTTCAACATCGTTTGTCTCATTTGCTGTGCCGCTGCGTCCCAATATAGATGAGATATAGCGTTCGAGTGAGCCACGTGGTAAGTATTTCTAGAAAACACGCCAAAGCAGCCCCCCAACCAAACCCTAAGAGTTCCAAAGTAAGGGTATGGCTGCGCACTGTTTCTCTCGGTGCTCCCATAATCGCTGGGAAATATAAAGAACCCGATAGTATCACTTGAACCTATGGCGGTGAGAATTTCGCAAGTCGTATATTTGGACAAGCTCTACTACACTTTCCTTCTAGATGTCTATTGATCACCAGGTTTTGAGCCCTAATTTTGACGCTCTCTTACACCAGTTATCTGAACCTTTTTAATAGCAGGAGGCCAGAATGTGCATAGTCCCCTTAACGGCGGCTCTCGCACGGGCGCCTGAGCCCGACGTAATGAAAAGTTGTTTCCATCTTTCGGATGTGGCCTAATAAACAAAAAAGTACTATCCCATCCAAAAACCTTCACTCAAAATTGAGACTTCAAAATTGAGACTTCAAAACCCAAATCGCAAGCCAACAAAACACCCATGCAACAATTTGTTGTGCACTACGCAAACACATAAACGAAATATCTTAATGAATACATACGCGAGGTTTATGTGATAAAGTTTTACGATTGTATTCTTTCATGATTGATGCAGATATTGTCTTATCTAGAGCGATTATATTTTTCTTATTTTGAAGCAACCATTTTGACACAATGCAAACGCGGTTTTACACAGGCTCCTGTTTCCAGAGATCTTACCGGACGTTTTCGGTCGAACACCCAGTCTACGACGACACTCATTCGTTTGCTGATAAAACGCCCTCGTTCGTTCCCACTAAAAAAATTTTAGCTTTAAAAACTCCTTGCATAATATACAAAAGAAAGTAACATTTACTGACGTTTTGACTTCGCTATGTGCTCCGCAGGTTTTAGAGGTAATCTATTCATAGCCTGGGCACAAACCTATTAGTAGTCAACCCTTCCCGTTCACATTACCATGTATAGGCGCAGGCCAAAAAAGTTCTGTTACAAATATTTCAGTGAAGCTAGAACTTCCTAGAATACATTTACAGAGAGACCTAAACCATACTGCCATACATCAGAGATTGGCCGGTGCAAAAGTCAAGCCAATTCTTCATAGCCGCCAGACGCCGCCAAAAAGTCAGTCCGCCAAGCCATAGGGGCCGGCCGCATCCTAAGGAGGGTATGGTGACACGGAGACTTTAGTCTTGTGCGAGAAGCAGAAGAACTAGATTTGGAGTATCTTTCGCGAATACCAATGTCAGGGAACTTCACATGTTTAAAAAGAGCAAAATGTGGTGGGAAGCTTGATCACCGCGATGCAAAAAGAGATTCGGCAGACTGTTTAAGATCGATCAGTTCACTCAGTTACACATAAGAAGTATGGCCACGAAACGGAGGAACTTGAGAGGAAGAAACAAATAGCCTGACCTCGGATAGCGCAACCGCCAATACACATGAAGGAAGACTAACACACTTGCCCAAAACTGCAAACACATTGCAGTTATGCACATACCGCAAGCACTTTTATAAAACACAACATATATTGTTAGCAGAATGCTCTCGCGACAACAATAAAGCAAGCAGGTATTATGACAATCAGTTTTATTTTCACGCGCAATGCCTGCTGTGGACACATGTGGGCCTTCATCTCTAGGTGGAGACATTACATTCATACTTGCGGAACAATTACATTCAGACCCACTGAAACACGTCCCCAGCTATAAAATTAAATATTGCTTTTGGTACAACTTTGGGTGTCTTAGAGGTAGGCCATAAGAGCGGCTTTTGTTGAACGAGGGGCACGATGCTACCTCCAATGGAAAATGTGAGCTATGACGCACAGAAGCTGCATGGCAAGCTTTTTGAGAGCGGCAAGCAGGATTCAGGGAAAACAAATTCTCAAACAATTGTCGTGTTGTCTCACGAGCCCCTTATACCGCTCGCGCAAACCAAGAGGCGCAATAACAGTTATTTATATTTGCAGGGTGGCCGGCCCGTGCGTGTGCACACGTGCCGAAGTTGCTGGAGTGACAGAGTTCACAGGGGTGCACGAGTGCGTGTGAAACACAATACTTTTACTGCGTGCACCAGATGGGATTACAACGGGGCAGCCAAAATTTGACAAAAAAAACAAAAAACCTTTACGTGGATATCAGCTTTGTCCGCGCAGGCACTAAGCTGGGGCGTTAAGGCATTACTAATGACGCATTACTACAGGCACAAAGCAGGCACTACAAAACAAGCGACTTAAGAAACACTTTAGGAGGAGGCTTACATCTTAACCCTAGGCGTGGCTATAAGTAACCGCAAGTTCTATGACGGAAGGTCACGGCGAAGTCGAGTCTTCGCCGGGCAGCCACTTACGTTTTTGGGGCTCCGGAAGGGGAGTCTGGTCGGCCTTGGGACTCGCGGCGACGAAGCGAGCTCAATCCCGAAGACGAGGCGCTAATCGTTCCGCCGCGGGACTACCGACGGACATCTGCTAAGCCGCGTCACCCCCGGACCCTTCCCAGCGCCTTGCACGTTCAAAAATCTGCAGTCGACTGCCCGTAGCTCCCACTCGCACACACTTAAATAAACTTCGCCCGATCGCCCGACTGAAAAAATTGAGGGCCAGGCCGGGCGTTTGTGACATGTTGCCATGAAATATTATGCAAAATATCCCTATTTTTGTCCCCTGTTGGGCACAACAGTAATTGTTTTATTAGGAAATGCTTAAGACACCGCTTGGTACTGTGGGAACTTCAGTGAACCTAAATGGTTTGTTTGGAACTCAATACATTAAGAGATGCTGATAAGATAGATGTCAAAAATAACTTTTTAGCTTATAGTTAGTTCTTCACTCTTCTGGGCTCACGTGTGACCACTCAATTTGTAAAGTGGAGTACAATTTCCTATTGAGAAACTAACCAGTATGGTACATGGTTTATGGGCAGAGGGTAAGTCCTATACCTGCCATGTATTTTTAGCCATTTTGACGTATATTTTGACGTACATTTTGACGTTAAATTTGACAGCATCCACTAAAGAAACCTACATAATGCATACACCATTTTCTTGCAAATTTTGAGCTCTTTGAACCGTACTTTCATTATTAAAAAAGGACTAAAATAAAATTTAAAATAATTTTTTTTCTGCAGGTACCTATATTTTGCCTTAATATCCTTGAAAATTGTGTAACACAAATACCGCAAAGTGCATATTTTCATTTCTGGCACAGTAGAATTGCCAACCTATGTAGATTACAGGAAAAAAAGTATCAGCCGGTTATCCCGGAAGATACAGGAGATAATGGTACCGATGTAATCAAAACAGTTTTGCAGTAATCGCAATTGAAGTAAGAAAAGAGGTGAAAAATGATTTTTTGCCACAAACACCACTGGAGTCATTTATTCAGCAGGAACGAGCTTCGTAATCACCGTAGAAGTCAAGTTTTTGCTTTCCAGCCTGTCCTCTGTCCTGCCTTGCCTATTTTGTGAGCAGTCGTGCAGCTTTTTTTACAAAGTATTTTTGCATGTGGTCAACCTCTTATAGCCACTTTATATGGTATTGCGCCCAGGGTTGAATCCTAATCAGTTTGAAATGCTCGCTGGTATGGTGCTGCTATCATTGAATATCACTACCTACTTGCGTAGGAAAAAAGTGTTTTTTAGCCACACACACAAACTTCTAGGATAAGTGTTGTAATGGGAAATGTGCATATGCACGTGAGCTTCCCTAATTGTGAAGAAAAAAAGTCAAATTTTTTTCAATTCTGCCTTACCCTCTACTCTTCAGCTTGGTCCATAAAATACTTGAGTTGTGTACTCAAAAAGGCGTGAAGCCGCTTTTTTTTGGGTTCATTCTATTTAAAAATGCTTAATTTTTTTACAAACAGCACGCCCTGTTGCATGTAGCTCAGGGATAGCGGGAAACGAAGATGCGTTTGACACCTTTGACCTTTGACCTTTGGCAGTTTCGCGCGAGTGAAACGTAGTAATCATAGCTGTATAACAAGTGTCTCAGAAATTCAGAAACCGACGCCCGCACGAAAATGAGGCCAATGTTGCTGTAAATTCACTCTGCCCGCCTTGCACTGCGATTGAGAAAAGCAGGTGGGCTAGCATTCCTCTAAAATGTGTCGTGCACCAAGATTAGTATTCTTAAGCGTTACCGAATGTTTGTTAAGAGGAGGCTCGTTGTTGGGGATTTTATGGTAAGATCTGGTTAGCCTTATGTTGGATGTTGTGGTTTTACCAAAGGCTGAAGGACGTGGTAATAGATATATCCTTACCAAGACTCAGGGTTGTTTTGTTCTGTAATCCGTTAGGGACGTTTTTGGGGCAAAAAACGAAACACCCATGAGCACACCGTGCATTAGTAAATAAGAAAAAAGACATAATTTTATGCTTTTCCCATTCTTTAAAAACCTCGACACTTTAGCTACCACAATTGTGTACTCAGGGTACCTACCGCACTACTTCTTTTTTCCATCATTGTGGGACCCTGTCATGTGGCACGAAAATAAACAATGAAAGTTTGCTAGCAAATCAACTATTTCCTCCGTGTTATTCAAAGGCATAGCGCAATTTTGTGTCTGAAAATACTTATCGCAAACACGAATACTGGAGTCTTATAGTTCTTGGGAATGTGTTTACGTGCTCCGCAATCCGTCAGTTCAATAAATGGCCATTGAAACAGCGTGTCTACACATTTTAAATTTGTAAAGCGGAAAATTTTGGTATCTTCACTGTAGGTCTTGCATAAATTTCGCCGTATTCCCAACCTACAATGACTTACTTTCTGCAAACCCTAATTGATGATTACCTACATTTTTATCGCATCTGTTTCGCAAAGAGGAAGATTCTCTACAACCGATGGCCTTCTTTCTAGGTGAAACGGCATGGGCAAACTTGACAAATGCTGCAGAGGAATTTGCTCGATATCAACTAAGCTTTCATGGCTATAGAATTCTTAGTACCAGTTTCGACAAGAATCATAAATATTGGACATCGAAAGATAAATCGCCCTTGCAGTAAGCCTACGTTTTTTTCTCTGGTAGTTTTATTAACGAATTGGGAAAATTGTGCATTGCGATGGATTTCTGGGATGTGTTGACGTCTATCTGCGAAACGGTACTTAATGACAGCGCGAAAGACGGGAGAAACAGCAGAATAACCACAGGACAGGCGCTGACCTGTCCTGTGGACAGGTCAGCGCCTGTGGACAGGTTAGCACAGGACAGCGCCTGTTCTGTGGTTTTTCTACTGTCTGTCCCGTCTTTCGCGCTGTGATTAAGTATGAACACGTACCAACTCGCCCAACTTGCAAGCGCGAAACCGCACTTTGGGTTTTTGCCATGCTTGCGAAAAAGGACAGTATCATGTGTAAATATTACCATTTTTATATGTTCGTACAGCGCTTTTATGCTTTTCTTAAAATACATATTTAAAGTTTGGGGACGACACTATCGACATTGCATACCCGACCACTGCATGCATCGAGCCTTGTGCAAGCCCGAGAGAGGGATCCACTCGGGCAGAATTCGAAAGCCTTACACATTACCACAGACACATGGCATGGTCGAAAGAACACTAGGAAGCATATCCGCGAAATGACACAGAGAGAGCGTAAAAAATCTCTGTTTTGGCCTCAATAACGGGGAAGAAAAAAGAATAAAACATTCCCAGTTTTTAAAAGCCGATTGTGCTGAGCATACGATGATGAGAATGAGCAAAAACGGCAAATACAAGCGTGTATCCATTGCGTCAATCTACGCGCTCATCTTCTTAGGGCCATATTCATTTCAGCAGAGCAGGGCTCCCTAAAAAGTGACATAAAATTTACGCGAAGAATGACCACAAGATCAAGAACAACTACTGAAGGAACTGAAACCTCAACAACTACTTAGGGTGAGAAAGTACGACTGCCGCATTTACTCAAGGGATAGCCATCTTTAACCAGAATGCACGACATCTTAAAAGTTAAAACGCTGAACACAATCTATAGCAATGAACTGTTAATGTTGAGAAACAAGTGCACGCTCATCATTACGGCAGTAAAATTACACCAAAATACAGTCGAACAGTCTCAACTCGAGACACATAGGTAAGGCTAGACGATCGAATACTAACTTATAAATTTAAACAGTGGAAACAAAGAAGACAATATATAGATAAAGGTATAATACTCCCGGCAACATCCTTTGAATTGCTCGGAACTTCGAGTAACCACCACAATTTTCAAAAACCAGTTCTATTCAGACGATAGTCGAGGGAGGAAGGAACATGAGTTCATCGGTACGACAGCATCCCCGTGCCAGAAGCCATGAACCGGGAGACGACATGGGTAGCTAGGGTTACCATGGTGTGTTGCACGTCCAAGTCTGGGCTTCGCAGATCCTCTGCCTTCTGCTGGTAGGACGTGACTGGAGAAGAGATAATTTGTGGCCACCCTCGTATTACGCAATGCTGATTGCTGAGATTGCTGCATAGAGAAGGTTATAGAGGTTACGTTTACTGGTGAGTGAATGTGCTGCAGGGATTCGGGCTTGCGAAGGCGTTTGGATTCGCTACGTGCCAGAAGTTTGCTTTGTCGTTTTTTAGTTTCTTGTCCGGCATAGGATAGACTTAACGGAAGAGGCGGAAATGTGTTGTTTCATTGTATGAGAGCAGTGTTGTCGTGGAGCGACTAGCTCGTTGCGGATGAGCTAACACAGGATGAACCAGTCAGAGACCAAGAAGAACGCTTTAACGGCGATTACTAATGTGCAAGGCTGATAGTGGAGCGGTATGTTCGTGCCGCCACATCTTCTACGATCAACAACCTACTCCCTGCCACAAACCAAATGCGGAGAAAACACTTATTTGTGACACAGGGTCCTGGCCAAAACATAGTGCCGTATTTCAAGGTAAACACACAATACAGAGGGTGGTCCAGACTTGATTTTGTTCGCATTCCTCCTCCACGTTTCCAAGATTTTTTGCCACTGAGACCCCCAGCTTCATCTTCCATTGGTTCTTGAAGCTTGAGTGCAGGTTGGCGTGACCAGGACCATCGAGTTTGATGGGCGTGTGATGGTGACACCCCCGCAGGTTTTTTTTTCAAGTATTCAGTGGCGATAGCGACTTGTCATAAAGCGAAAAACTAGACAAAAGCGCTTCAAAAGGTTATGAATAAACATGCAATCTCAAACACCGCATGACGCTGACACTAACGCGCGGACAATGAAGTACGCGGGAGTAAATGAAAATGTCAAAACTAGTTAAAATCTTAGATGCCAAGAAATACAGTATGTAGAAAACCATAGTTAGAACAGTTCAGGAAAAGAGTTCACCATGATTTGGCGGTGTTGTCAGAGAGTCGACGCTTGGTGTTGCGATACGAGGCTATGCAGAACGGCGCGGGGCGCCAAGGGGCATTGATACGTGCTTCCCGCCTGCCGGGTCGTCGGTGAGGTCAACCTGTCGTTGCTCTTGCGGGTACGATAGTACGCGACACCCGGCTATGACTAGGCGCCCGGCGACAGCAGTCGGCGGGCAGCAGGCAACTGGCGGCTGCCGGTGGACGACGTTCAGCAAACAAGTGTCTAGTACCAGGACACGCCGTCGATACGTGCAAATGCTGTGCTAAAGGATTCTAGAGGACCGGAAGTGGGCCGTACGAAGGCAGGGAATCTGGTAGACTTATCGAGACCTTCGCGTCCCAGAACTCTGACGAGCTCGGGGCCTCTCAACTGGACACGGCTCTCCTGGAACCTTCCACTTCCACTACACGTAATGTTCTTCTCTCGCTGCAGCCCAGCCTCCCACACTTCACTTCTGTCCGCTTCTCATTGACCCACCTCATTCACTCGTGTGGCCTGAGGGAAGGCCGGATGAGGCCAACCCCTTTCTAATCATGTTCCTGGCTTGCTTCACCGTGGTCGTCAAAACGAGCGCTCCACCTCAGGTTGTCCTGCTCGATCGATGCGCTGCTCTGAAATCTGCCGAAGGCGTTGATGCTGGATGACTTCACGGAGATGTTGCTTTTTCAAAGTAATTGTTTCTTGATCTTCGATAGTTGTTCGCACGGGAACTTCCTTTTGAGTGTCTTTTTCCTGATCGTGCGCCGTAGGAGTTGTTCCAAAGGTACACAAACACCTTCGTCTCTTGGAGGTCTCCCGGTGGCATGCGTTACAAATGACAGTGTCACTGTCCAGTTTTTGAAGTACCTGCGTCTGAAGAACGCCGCACTTTACTTTGGTTTCTTGGCTGGACTTTGCACTGCCCACCAAAACATAGTGTTTCTGCAAACTCAAATGTTAACCTCGTGTCAACAAATCGGGTCCCCTGTCGCTATTCTACACTTTTGGTCGGAGCCTACAGGAGCAGTCACGCCTGGCTCCTCACACATGTCTGGAATGTTCTTTCGTCTGCCCGCCGAGGGTGTGCCTTTCCTAACTGTACACAAACGCTGTGTTGATACCCGTAACTATGATATTTCGGCAAATCGTGGGTATGGGGAGTGCCTTTCGTACTTTGACTTTCGTCAAAGTAGGTATTTCGTGAGAAACAGCCGATGCAAGTGCGATGACAGCGAGGCTTCTCTGTATCACGAATTTTACTGTAACCTCAAAGCGAGGTCTTTTATGCTGAAAGTGTGCTGGCCGCCACCGTGTAAAATCCCCGTCTGCAGCATTCGTCGATGTGATCAATTATCCACGACCGGGAGGTCCGCAGGTGGACGTCTTCATCCAGCTAGCAGCCGGTAAGGGTTGTGGATTCCGACTTCAAGGTTGGTGTTTGCTCTGGGGAATTGCAGTTGTTTTCACCTTTGACTTACGTTTGACTCACACGAGGAGCAGCTGACGCAAGCTTGTTCACTACGAGGCGTGTCCCTCTCATGCGTGTCCCCCTCATTGCGAATGAGCCGCCAGGGCCTCGAGCAGCCAGACACCCTCATAAAACGCCTTAAGACCGATGACTAAAGTGCAATGATGCTAGTGGTGCATTATCATCCAGCAGCCAAATTTCCTCCTACAATTCGGCACAGGTGTCTCCTTTCTTTGATCTTATGGATATAAGATCAAAGAAAGGAGACACAAAGGAAAGGAGGAGTTGTGCTATATACTGGAAATCTTACGGTCCTTTCTGTGGGTATAGAAAATGACTCCTCATAACTATATTTGGCCGCGTCAACAAACACGCCGTCTGGCTTGCTTCGAGGTTTTGTCTGAAGAGCTCTGGCTTGTTTTTGTCTTTGCCCAGGAGCTGTATGCGATCCGTGTTTCATAGAATTGCTCCATTGATGAGGTATGGGTGTGTGTCTTGCAGTGTCGCCAATTTGCCAGATTTCAGTTAGTTGACGTGAATATTTCATACCAACGTTGAGCAAGATCTGAACCCTGGGTGGGCTGTGGCTAATGGCAGGTATCGATTCTACAGCCGGCTTTTATTAGTTCTTGGGCTTTATTGCATACTCGTATTGTATGGACACTGGCAGTAGAGGTCCACGATGCCTGGAACAATAAGTATTTATATACATTCCTAATAAATGATTCACTTGCTTTAGCTGTTCAGTGCGATTGGTTTATGCAGGGTGTGCCATTTTTTATTCAGTGGATTATAAAGTGTTTACCCGGCCTGATATTTTTCAACCCGGTGCGTCGGTTTGGAATTCGAAGGATCTCACCAATATTGCCAGATTTACTGTTCAGTTACGTGGGGAAACTAAGTGTTTTCCTGTTCTGAATTTCATGAGTTTGAATAACTATTCTTGAGACCTACAAATTGCCTCACTTTTGATGTGTAATTTATTGTCGGGTTGCTACTGCCTTTTTTTATTATGCTGGTGTCAGAGATGTTCAGATACATATTGTGTTAACAGAACAATCATGCGTTTTCTGTTTCTTTTGTTGTGATCTGTTAAGCGTTTTTCAACTTTTCTTTATGTAGATATGTGTGGGTACCCCATCTCACTTACAAAGGGATATTTTCTGCGTACATGCTTAGCGTTCAGATTAGCGTTCTGAGGATATTCTGGGGATATTCTGGGGATATTCTGCATTGCCTATGTGAATGGGAGCGGAGAGGCCACGGCCCCTTGCGGTGTACCCATGTCTGAAAGTGACGTATTGTCTAAGGTGGCGCTTGCAATGTTAAAGGGACACTAAAGGTTCGAAACAAACAGGACAGTATAGATAGAAAACGCTGGCAAAACTCCAAATACAAAATGCTTGATACTAGCAGTTGCTGATTACGCCAACAAATGCCAGAAATGGGAAACCGCTATCGACGCCCCGTAAGATTTTCGATACCACATTTTTGTGCAGTAACGTAGTCGTTTAACACATGAAGTAACTGAAAACATGAGGTTTCCACCAGTTTATATTTTTATGAAAAACACTGACTGTACCTTTTTTTTTATTCCGAGACAGGCTGCTTTCCTTACGTCTTATCAGCCGTCATTCTCTGAGTTTCGTTTCGGAAAGCCTGGGTGCGAAATCAGCCAAGTCAATGACCTACGACAGGGAACGTCTGAGCTTCTGCAAGCACTAACCCCGCCAGGAAGCGGCAAAATCAACAACATGCACTGCATGTGGTCAAGCAACCCACCTCAGTTTGTATTTATTCGTTCTCCGCGAGCAGATGTTGCTATCGGTAAACCGTGCACGTGCACGATGTGCCCGATGTGCACGTACTCTTCACATTTCATGGGCCTTATTGCCCATGACATGTGCAGAGTACTTGCGCAGGTGGTTAGTAAACCAGACCGACCTTGTGCTTCCCTGTTCGCTGCTAACCGCTATTTAAAAACAATCCGTAAATCCCGCGCAGCTTAGAAGTACACTTGTTATGTTTCCGCCCGAAGTGCCTTCGCCACGATGACTAATTGGCACTGAACCAGGCAAGCGAAGGTTTCTTTCACGCTAGGTTCGCGCGATGGAAGAGAGTATAAGAAGGCTGTGATCGCCAGACCCGGCGAAGTGAAGCCCCCCGCCTGAGCGTCGCCTAGCACGGTAGCTGCGCTTGCACAATATTCCTTACGCTGCTTTTCGCTTCAGAAGCTCTTCGCTCGCAGGCGGATCGATGGGGTCTGGTATGGCTGTCTAGGTGGGTACACCGGCCCACGGAGCAAGATATAAAGAGGAGCGCCGACTGTGGCCCAGGAAAAATCTTTTGCTCGGGCAGATAATGTCCACGCGCCGCCGGCCGCCCAGCTTTCCCTTTGCTCTCTTCCTCCTCCGTTCGCCCTCTCGTCGCTGTGCCTCTGTACATGGCTCTTCCCTTCTTCGCTCTCCCCAGAGGCATCTTTTCTTGCGCAGCGACGTCTGTCTTATGCCTGTCCTACTATGCAGGAGGCATGCGTGCACGCGCGGAATTTAAACACCCGTGCGCGGCCGCAATAGACGGCGCAGATAAGCGCACGCCGCCGCATACATGGCGATCGCTTATTCCCGGAACGTTTAGTCTGGCATTATGATGATTGATTGTGGGGTTTTAACGCGCCGACGCAACGCAGGCGATGAGGCGCGCCGTAGTGGAGGGCTCCGGATTAATTTTGACCACCTGGGGATCTTTAACGTGCGCCGAAATCTCGTACACACGGGCGTTTTTGCTTTTCGCCTCCATCAGAAAAGCGGCCGCCGCGGCCGGGAATCGAACCCGCGACAGTCTGGCATTATGAATATCCACTAAAAATATTGTACTAACCCAGCACATGTAAGACGCAACCGAACGACGACGACTTCAGAAGCACCAAAGAATGAGCAATAGTAATATGGAACGCCACAACATAGTCTAGCGTGATTCTGCTTACGACGAATCGATGCAGCGCAAAGGTTACCCTCTGTTGTTATCCCGCTCTCCGGCCGCGTGCTTAATTATTTATGCTGCTTCTGCGCACGAACAACGCTTACAAGGGTCGCCCGGAGTCTCCATCGGCAAACGGCAATGAGACACATTTCTGTGCCAATGACTGAATTGGACGGCTGCCCTGTTGTATCAACTGTACAAAAACACTGTCAGCTTCATAAGGAACCCAAGAATATCAAACGCATACTTCATTTTAACTCATGCCGCAACTTACCGCCCGATGTTCACTGTCGCTCTACGGTCGTGTTATCTCGTCGATAACACCGCGGTCTCCAAATAAAATGCTGCGATTTGTATGGCTGCAATTTTTTGGCCTACCAGGGTTCCCGGCGTTTTTTTTTTCGTTAAGCGACTGACCAGCAAAACAACCGGCTCGTTAAACCTTTTATTTCGGCGAGTTATCGCGAAATGAAGGCTTGTGAAAAGACCGCACTGTCAGGGACTTGATCTTGAGCAGATTGCTACATCGCGGGCAGTCGCGGGTGATGTTATCGCATTTCTGTTCTTTTCCGATGAGCGTGTAAGTGCCGGCCCGTGTTTTGGCCCGTGTTTGGCCCGGCCCGTGTTGCCGGCCCGACTCTGTTTTGGACGCAAGTTGCAGAACTGCGAGAAAGCTGAGGGAACTTTTATAATCGCCAGTGATCAGAACCAGTTACTCCTTTCGCCTTTTGTAAAACCTGTTAAAACAGAGCCAAATTGGTATTCCCAAATTTACAAAACGGAGCCACATTTTCGGCAAGCACCGCGCAAAAGGTAGTGTTTGTATAGCAGCCATATGTTTGTATGTGGTCTCTATATTTTGTTTTCCCGCCATGGAAACCAATCCTTAATGTATCTTTGCCGTACGGCCACTCAATTCCTTCGGGTCCGGGTTACCCGGAAGGTGCTGTCGAACAAGTTAATCAACTGTGCGAAGGAGGCGCGCAATGAACGCGAAGCGGCGCCAAAGCAGGCCCAAAGCAGTCCGTGCCCAAAACTACCGTCGCCGTAGCAGACGACAGAGCCGACGGAATGCGTTCCGCCAACTCGCCCGCCGGCGCACGGGGAACGCCGGCCGCTTAGCCGCCGCCGGCTAAGGCCCCTTTCGCTGCGCCATCTACATTGTGCTCCGCGAGTTATGGACATTAAGAGCCCGCCGGCGAGAGCGAAGTCGGCGCTCCTGTTTATCTTGCTCCGTGCACCGGCCACTAGAGCATTTCAAAAAATTATGCTTCCGTCGACGAAAAATAGTGAAAGTTGTTCAGCCAGGGTAGAAGTAGCCAGCTAGTAGTAGACAGTGATTTGCAGCCGCGGTAAATCCACTGTAGACTGTCTTGGCCTTTCGTAGCAGATGGTCCGTTCGTGTTATCGTGCCTCTGTGACCAAGAAACGCCGAGGCGGCGGTGTTATCTGCACCCCCACTGCGCCGTCGTTGGTGTGGCTTCCTTCGGGCGACATGACAAGAACGTCGCGGCGCTGTAAGGATCCGGCTGCCTGGACCACGTGGGACATCGTCATCTCTCTGAGCCGAGCTGCTATAAAGTACCCGTTGAAGACTGCATCGCCGGGATTTAGGCCGCGGTACACTGCACTAATCGCTGTCGTTTCCTTTCGTAGGTGAGTGTGCGGCGTTTGCTCCCCTCAAAGTTCTACCAGTTTCCTGCCGCAGATCCCACCCATGCATAGTTTGATGAAGTGATTTTGCTTAATCGGTGGGTGATCTTGTAACCTAGCGGGCTTGCATCGGCTGCCTTTCCCGCATGACCCTGCGTGCGGATGAAGCTACGTCAGATGCTGATGCCACTGCTCGTTTCTGAGTACGGGGTGTCCTCGAGGCAGGCTCGTAGTCGGGTTTTTTTTGTCAGGCGGAGCTGTCCGTTTGCTGCGGTAACAAAAAGGCCAACCCAGGCACTGACAAGATTGAGGCAGCCTTGTTGCGTGATGTTTTTTCAGAAGGAGGTAAACACAAAAATGAGAGACATATTAGCAGTATTTACTGATTTGATTGATTGTGGGGTTTAACGCGCCGACGCAACGCAGGCGATGAGGCGCGCCGTAGTGGAGGGCTCCGGATTAATTTTGACCACCTGGGGATCTTTATCGTGCGCCGAAATCTCGTACACACGGGCGTTTTTGCTTTTCGCCTCCATCAGAAAAGCGGCCGCCGCGGCCGGGAATCGAACCCGCGACCTCGTGCTCAGCAGCGCAACGCCTTAGCCACTGAGCTACCGCGGCGGGTCAGCAGTATTTACTGATCTAACGAAGGGTCTTTCAAAAGTCTGGGAAGGATTGGAGCCTCTAAATAAAAGGGGTGGCACCGTAATGACTGTCAGAAGTTCTGTGGATGAAATAAAAACGGACATTACTGCCGTCACACGCTGACAAGGCAGCCAAGCAGGCCTTCTAGGCGTTCTAGACGAGATGAACAACCGCGTGCTACGAAAGAGTCCGATAATAAAGGGACTTCTCGAGGAAGAAAAAAAACTATGAGGCACGTAATCGAAAATTACTAGTTTTTGCAGAGCACCTTGGCTTGGAAACCCTTGATATTGAACGCGCACATCGAGTAGGGGGTCAAAAGGCGGGTTACGACCACCCCTTGATTGAGAAATTCGTCAACTACAAAACAAAGTGTGAAGTCTTGGGGAATGCGTTCGAGGAACTAAAGATCCAAAGAGTAAGGATTAAAGGTTTTGCACCTAGGATCAAATTCGTCTGTAAGCAACTTCGGGACTCTGCTTGAGAGCATCGTCGGCTAGATGACAAAATGAAAATACCTTTCGACAAGCTTTTGCTAACAAATCGCCTATATCGCTATGATCAAGCGACTGCGCGGGTGGATGAGTGAACACAGCAGAGCCGTCCCTGATAAAAGGAGTGTAATGCGCAAACTCAAGGCACAGAAGGAAATCTTTCTTTGATATTGGCTAATTATCGCAGCATTATGCGCAAACATGACGATCTTGCCGCTTTTATTGATGCGGGAAGTACGCATGTCATTGTGGGTACTGAGCCTGGCTTACGCCAGAGTTCGACAGCAGAAAAATCGAAATTTTGAAGTAATTTACGGTGTTGGTATGGATCGCGATGTTAAGCAAGGGGAGGTGTTTAATCGCTACAAAGAAACCTACTGTCGTTCGATTGATTGACATAAACAGTGAGCTTGAAACGTGGTGGGTTGCCCTTAATCTGCCAAGCATAACAATACTTGGTGCATGCTATAGGCCTCCGGAGTAATCCGCAGACTTCGTTAACGAACTTCACGAAGTTATCGTTCAAATTGAAAACCGATACAGCAACTCGCCAAATATCTTGACGGGTGAATAACTTTTCTGCTTTAAACTGGTCCCATGTCATACAGCCAACGAAACAATTGGATGTACACCATTGTTGAATTTTATGTTGTTCTTTCAATTGACCCATTTCGTAAGCACACCCACACCAACAGATGCTATTCTTCATTTGGTTCTTACAAAACCCCGAAAAAGAAGTCACGGAAATTTATTAGAATGTTCCAGCAATCATCACACTGTTTATTGTCTGTTCAGGTCTGCTACAAAAAAAAGGATCCCGGAAAGAAAACAATGTACTATTATGCGAAAAGCAACTTGGACGGCATAAACAGATATTAAGAGCAGTTTTACACGACGTTTTTTATGAGCGTGTATTTTGCATATATATGGGGTATTAGTTGGTGACGAAAGGTGATTATATGAACAAGAAAATGTTCACTTCGCTGATGAAGTCAAGAAGTGAACGATGATGGCGCCCATGTATCCATGCGGCGTATGCAGAGGCGTTTTGTACGCGTAGGCCCGTCTCCGCAAGGTGCCTCACTCTCGTCAGCCTCAAGCCGAGGCGGGACCAAAGCAAGTGGTAGATTCCGTCGCAACTGGCCACCAGGATGTGTAAAGGAATCTCGGAATAGAGGCCATTCGCGGGTCACGGCGAGACTGTAGGCTACTTCCACCCCAATCCTCCTAAGCGAAACGTCCTCGGCACGGGTAAGACCCGGGGGGAGGGTGGCAGCACACGGCGGAATGAGAGCACGAGTGCGGCACCGAAGGTGTCCTTTTCTCGTCACCAGGAGTGTGGCATCATCCAGCTCTAACAGGAAAGTCGGAGATGGAACGTAGGCGGCCAGTCAGGCTGCTACATCTGCCTTGCAGTGGTCTGTAAGTAGGTCACGTGGAACACATTCAATAAGAATCTGGTGAGCGATTCCTGCAGCAAGTTGGTGAATGCTCTGAGCCAGCACAGTGCTGCGACTAACTAACCGTAGTAAGCAGACTGCTTAGTATGACTACTACGGTTACTACGCAATGTACGCTTAATAACCGTAGTAAGCGAAATAAGCGCGCCCCGAGCTGCAAAGTGATTCCGGTTACAGCAATCAGAGCCTCTGTAATGGCTACAATTCCCGCACAGAACGACGTTTAAATTTCCAAAACCTTAAATTTGGACGTCTTGCTCAGAGATGTATTGGTAATGCAATTAATGGCAGTGGCAAGCACAGTATCTTGTATACTGGCGTCAGTAAATACTATGGTGGAGCCGAGTGGAAGGTTGCTATCTCTGTCGGTGATAGCAACCGACAGACTCGACAGCCGACAAACCCAGGTCCTGATGGCATCAGCAGGAACTTACTAAAAATTATAAGCTTTCAGCACTGATTTTTGTGCTCATTTTTCAACCGTCTCTAAACACAGGCGTTATGCCTTAAGATTGGAAAATAGCCCTTGTAGTTCCGATATTAAAATCAGGTGATAAAAACGGGTTCAGCGACTACTGATCGATGTCCTGAACTTCCACTCTATTTACGCTTTCTGAGCACATTGCCTCATCACAAGTAATGAAATACTTAACACGTAACAACAGTTTATACCCAAATCTACATGGTTTCTCGGGAGGGCTCGCTGACCAGACTGAGCTGTTCGAGCTAACAGCTGATATTCACGACTCTCTACGTAAATTTCAACAGACCTTTGCTATTCAATGACTTTTTTCAAAGCGTTCGGTCGTATACGTCATAATCGCCTTAACACAAACTGGAAAATATTAAGATAGGAAAGAATGTTTTCAGATGGGTTAAACAATGCCTAACTAAAAGACACCAATCAGTTATTTTAGAGGACGTACAGTCCTCATTCCAAAGAGTAAAATCTGGGGCTCCTGAAGGGTCGGTGTGTGGTCCACTCTCTCTGTAATTTACATTAATAACTTAGCTCTTGATAATATTTCTTTTGTTAGGTTATTCGCAGATGGCTGCGTACTTTACAGGCATATAAGTAGCCAGTCTAGTTGTATTTGACTCCAAAATGGCCTACGCAAATTGGTAACTGCCTAATGTCTAATAATGTTAAAAAAAACTAAAGTTATGCACTTTCCCACGCGGAATGAAGTAATATTCTTGAACTATACCCTTAATATCGTAAACATAGAGCCTGTAAATTCGAATTAATGAGTTCATCTTACTAGCAACCGTTCACGGAATACGCACATAGACTTCATTTTAGCTGATACCTACAGGACGCTTCGTTTTATCAGTCGTTCTTTCGGCCACAGCATTGATGACACTCAACTGATCGCATACAGGTTCATTGTCAAGCAAAAAGTTAAATATTCCACAATATTCTGGGGCCTTATCAATCATAGTTTAACTAAAAAATTGAATAATTGCAAAACAAGAGTGATCGCTTCGTAAAAGGTCCACACGCACCGCATTCAACCATTACATTGATAAAAACTCAGCCCGGTATCACATATCTCCGCGTATTGATCACCCAAACAATGTGCAGCCGGAATTTTCCCGTACTGACCTAATAAGCCTTTTCTTTCTCCTTTCAACAATTAGTGACTACAATACCCCATAAAAACATATTGCTGTCATCACAAACCTCGAAAAAGCTGCCGAAGAACTTGCGAAGTTGTTTGAAGCACTCTGTGACGTTACTAATAAACAGGTCATCTAAATGTCTTAGCATATGCTTTGTTGTTTGGCCTCGAACAGTAGCTGACACTACGCAAAGTTTTAGTACTGCCCCACATACGTCTGTATAAGTTATGTTTCTGTTAACTGTCTGATGTTGTTTCCCTTGTGTTGTGGGGCAGGCGGTTTGTAGCTACAGAGGGAACCTAGAATTACCTAACGTGATTTATCAAGTATCCATCCGTGTCTTGGAAAAGCTCACTTTTTTTAAGAGTTCAGATGTTAAGGTGCACGCAATTCCCATTGACTCAGCCCTGTCACGTCAGGCGAAGGTACCACGGTAGGCCGACCGATGGCGCGCATTCTGGACGGCCATCCAATGCACGTTCTCGGCTCGTGATCCGAGGCTCGCTCTCTATATATGTCACGAAAAATTACCATACTTGATTGGGTAAGCTTAATACCGCGGCGAGTGGCGTTATGAGTGATCTGCCATTCTCCGGCATGTGTCTGGCAGTGCGTCGAAGTTGTCGAATGCCAGTGCTCTACTTAAACAAGAGTTTCCTGTACACCATCGTGAGAGGTCAGACTCCTTGAGCCGCTTGCCCCAAACGACGGCCCACCAGCTCCGAACACTTACCGCCGGTCTAGAGAAGTGCTCCCGAGACGATGCGAGGGGTATCTAGTGCGCTAAGTCTGCTCATGTGCCCGGACACCCGGCGCACTGCGATCTAACATATACGCACGCACAAACTACCAGACCTCTGTGGGTGCGCTACCAGTACGTACATACCCGGCGTGTGGCGTTGTGAGCGATCCTCTTCTGCGCGGGAGGTGGCCGACAGCGTCGTGAAGTAACCTCGTTCACAAGCAGTCTTGATGGGCAGGAAAGTGGCTTTAATTTTACGATTAGTATGTGCTTCTCGTCTTTTTCTTGCGGTCTGGGTAACGAAGATGTCTGAGCATCAGCGATAATTGTGTTTGACCTTATCTTTGGCCTCATTCGTCCTAAGGTAGGCGCGTTGAATGCGCTTCAATCTCTAATTTCGGTTAGTTCATGTCTGAGTTTGCGCCGGGTGTGATGTTTTTGGCGTTTTTAAATCCTTTTCTAGGCTTCCCGCCGATAGTTGGGATATCATTAAACACCTCTGACGTTATTTTCGAATGAATGGTTCTTACTGTAGCTTTTACTTCTTTCAAGAACTGGATGGCAAACTGATTTATGCCTGTAGTGTTCTCGATAAGGTTGGCTTAAATCGCTCGATTGTGGTATCTTTAGGAAGTCCTCCGAAAGATACTTTCCAGCAATTCCAGGTGCCATTCCAGGTGCGCCCTCTCCCCCACTCCTCGTCTGTTGGGAGCGGACCTGTTGTTGAGAGCGAGGAGGGTTGCGTGATGTGGGAGAGCACCTGCGCGCTGAGCTGTTGCGGACGGACGGCGGACGCTACATGTGAGTTAAAGAAATGCTCTGCATTTAAAATAATACAAATCTCGTTCGCGCTGTTTCAGGCAGGGGCGCTCTAGCACTGTGAAAGTAGGAAATATGAAATGCGTTGGGCAAACTCGGTTCACATCATCAGGAGAGGAGTGAGGCAGGGCGGCCAAAAGCGTGGTGGGTGGTAGCAGTGAGCGAATAACAGAGCCGCAGCCCACTATGACGAATCAACTGCTCTGGACTACCCACAGCTTTCACATTGAGCGAAGAGACTTTAATTTTTTATTGGTGGTGCATGCACCATGGGACCTCTTAATAAAAAAATGGCCCCCCTTCACAATTGAGGTGCACAAACTCAGCGGAGCGCGTGGTCTTCACTAGGTATGACTTTGCTTTTATCGTCAGCAGTCCTCTCCCGGAATTGCAGATCTGGTGGACGCCACTTCACACCCTCACGATCGACCTCACTCTTCTTTCTCCCACTCTGCGCCACTTCCTCAGAAGAGAACAAGTCCTTAGGACTGCTCATTTGATGGTATATCGGACACTGAAATTCGCTGAGCATACGCTGTCACACTACGGGAGCATATCCGAGCTTACGTCATCACTGGACCCTGCCAATCTCCAATGCGTGACTTCCCATCTGAACATCTGCAGCGAGAGGCACAGTCAGCACCATTTCGTGAGCTTCTTGCGATCTCGCCAGTGCCTCTCGGAATTCTCAGCCTAGCATTTTTCGCCTCTACACTTTGCTGCAAAAGTTTTGACGAACAGACGCCTGGCATGGCTACCCAAACAAAAATCAGCTCTGCGACGCACACTCTCGCACCTGCTCGTCATATTTGTGTCTCCTTGCCCCTTTGCCTAACAGTTCTTGTCCCAGCCTTTTTATATTCCGCCGTTGATGTGCCGATTTTCGAGCGACGCCCAGACGAGGCCGCCTTAACCTTGAACTTTTAATCCGCTAAAAAGGTTGCCATATGCATGATATGTATGCCTGTGAAGTGTTTCTCTGAGGCTAGCTATTTTTTTTTGTACATCGAGGAATATTTTGTGGAGTTGCGAAGCAGCGAGAGGAAGCATTGCCCAACCTTACCAACTTGTAGACGCCCGCTGACTGCAATGAACTCTCTTGCCGGCCGTGCCTTTGGTCGAGGTGTACGTTCCCCGTGCGGCTGGCGGAATTATGTGCGGATTAGCTGAGGGAGACCTTGACCGGTGTCTGCTTTGAGACAAACCACCGTCATTTTCACTTGTTCTCGGTTTAAAATTTTTACGAGCTGCAATGTATAGTCCGTTAATGTGCTCTCGATCACAGACTACACAATGTAGAATGAAGTGATGTAGAACACAGGCGTTTAGAAGGCGCTGTTAGCAGAGCCACCAGTGGGCACCGAAAAGAAATGATTAGACGAACCGCGTGCCGAAGCCAGCGAAGGGTAGATGAATGACAGGAAAAAGAGGAGGGACCAAGCGAAAACAGATGAGGCTAGTCGGGTAGACAGGAGGAAGTGGTGCGTTTCCGAAGCTCTCGGTTGGGCGTAAATGCGCAGCCTACCTTCGCGCCGATCCCAGCAGCAAGACAGTGGACGAGTAGCAGCGTCGGCAAGCCGCTGTTGCTTCGCGAGCAACGACCACATCCCGTCTTGGGCCGACGACAACAGCTTACCAGCGAAGGCTCGGTGACAAAGTGGCGCTCCAGCAAACCTGAATCGCCTCCACACGTGATTGCGAACATTTATCCGTAAGACTATTCTATAAGGACTGCACCGAGGAGACTAGTTTTCAATCCTATTATGGTAGTTTGTCTTTACTTTTCTCTTGTATATATTTCTTCTCTGTCCGCCGCCAAATCTCTTCAATTCCCCTCCACAAGATATGCTTTATTCTGCTCATCGACCAAATAACCTGCTGCACACTGGCGTTTAGTGAAATGCCTATTTGACATGTAATATAGGCAGGTGCTATCAGCAGGTTGTTTTAAAATGATATTTGAAGTCATAAAACATACATAGTCTCGAGATTTTCCCGCGCATATCAAGAGATTAAAAAGCAGATTACATTTGTTTATGCAATTCTTGTCGATGTGTGGTAGTTGAAGGAGGTGAATCCACCAGAACAATTTTTAGCGGCCTCACTACACGTGTAACACCAGTATTATGGTGCCGTATTTACGCTGCGTATTCAAGATCAGTTCGAAGAAATTAGTTGAAAAGAGAGCGTTTTGAGCCGCCCGGTGCCATGACATATTTTATCTTTCAATATATAAGAGATTCTGCCACTTCGGTCCAACGCCACCGAACCCGAGTGGCCTCGACTTGTGTTTAATCTCATCCAAGTGCGAATAGTCTACATTGTTAGTCATGCGGCCACTACAAACAGTTCCAATACGTCTTCTGGAACACGTAGGCAGCCGACTAAGATTCCGGACTTGAGACCGCAACGGTAGCGTCCATGTCATGGTCTCGACACTCGCGGGCCTAGCTAAGCCACGTCTTTAAACCTAGTGACAGCATTGTTCTGCCATCACATTTACCGCAACAACGCCGGCTCAGAGTGACCCGTTTACGCCCATAAGCCAGCACCCATCCCCATCAACATAAATATGGACGATCGGAGTGGCCGCAAACTTTACACTTTTAATGGCTGTGACAGGATACTCGACACGAAAAACAAATTGTCTGCCGCCAATCCAGCGCATTGCCAACCACCGAGAGCCAGCTACTAAAACAGCAACGACGCGCGTAATCCCACCACCTCGCTTGCCGGGCATTGAATCTATAATCATTGAAACACCACGTACTTCTCCAAGCATAGCTGCCTAGGCTTCTCACTGGATTTCTACAACTCTTCCAGGAGCAAGTGCCATTTTAGGGCACGTTTTGTCAACGAAGTGATTGTTGAAGCTCAACAAAATTGCAACCTCTTGGTAGAAAGTACACGCAATCCCCAGATAGAATTTACATCACGTAAAAAAGCGACTAACCTCTCAAGTGTTGCGAAATCGCCTTTCTCAGCCCGCTACTAATGCAGCCCAGAGTTGAGCGACAAAGCTGCCTGCCGAAGATGAGTTAAAGCAGCATTTATATACAATATTGCCACGTAGGATAGGACACAATGGTAAAGAAAGGACTTTTATTTAGGGCGAACTTGTGCCCGAACAAGAAGAGAGAAAACGAGAAAGGTCCTTGCGTCGCGTTCGATTTCCGAGAACGACTGCCTGCGTTCATGACGTGATCTCTTGCTTGATCTCCCCCTCGCAGTGCACGTGCGCTCGCGCCTCCGTTGGCGAACACAGACAAGCTCACACTCCCGGCGCCGAGTTTGCGCTGCCGTTTGCAGCCGATTCTTGCGCGTGCAACGTGGCCCACTTTGAGACATCTCCGGAAGCATGCGGCATTACTCCCCTCCTCAAAGAGGCATCGTCTCGATGCCGGTCAAATCATACACCGAGCATGCGATATCATAAAGACCAGACGTGAGGGAACACGTGGCAGAAATCAAACAAAAACGCTACGCTAACGAAAAGAAAATAATATAAAAGTTCAGTATTAGAACTAACACACAAATCCCTGATTATACGCGAAAACACAGTCAGGGCCACATTCAGTCTTTGTTCTTAATAAAAAAAACAGGAAAGAAGAACTGGATAACACTAATGACGGAGCCGTATTACCGCGCAAAGTACGGCTTCATCCGTACCACATGGACTATATCAGCTCGTGGCTGGCGTCGGGTCTGCACAGTTCCATCTGGGATGACCTGGTAGTTCACGTCGGTGATACGCTGTAGCACTCGGTACGGTCCGAAGTAGTGGTGGAGCAACTGCTCGGACACGCCCGGGCGGCGGATCGGAGTCCACACCCAAACATGATCTCCCGGGTTGTACTTCACCTTTCTTCGACGTACGTTGTAACGTGCTGCATCGGTAGTGTGCTGTCTGAATGTGAAATCGAGCCAGCTGGTGTGCTTCTTCAGCGTGCTAACTGAAAAGCTCGGCTTCTAGAATTGCTTCGTCGTCGATTTCCCAAGGCAACATCGCGTCTAGCATCGTTCGAGCCTCACGGACCCATAGACGAGACGGAAAGGGGTGTACCGGGTTGTCTCAGCATAGCGGTATTATAGGCGAATGTGATGTACGGTAGTACTTCATCCCATGCCTTGTGCTGGACATCTACGTACATCGACAGCATGTCAGCTATTGTCTTGTTCAGTCTTTCAGTTAACCCGTTGGTCTGAGGGTGGTAAGCCGTCGTCTTGCGATGTGAGGTGCCGTTCAGTCTAAGGGTGTCTTGCATGAGTTGCACCGTAAAGGCTGTTCCCCTGTCCGTGATGACCACAGATGGGGCGCCGTGTCGTAACAATATTTCATGTAGAAAGACACTCGCAACTTCGGAGGCTGTGCCGCTAGGTAACGCTTTCGTCTCCGCGTAACGTGTCAGGTAATCGGTTGCCACCACAATCCAACTATTGCCCGATGACGAGAGATGGAAAGGTCCTACGAGGTCGAAGCCGACGTGCCCGAATGGTATCGTTGGGGGTGTTATCGGGTGCAGAAAACCGGCTGGCTTGAACGGTGGCGTCTTGCGGCGTTGACACTCCCGACATGTTCTGACGTAGCGTTTCACGCTAGAAGCTAGTTTAGGCCAGTAATAACTCTGGTGAACTCTAGCGAGGGTTCGTGGAACTCCCAAGTGGTCATACGTGGGTTCATCATGCCACGCAAAAAGAATTTCGTCCCGAACATCCCCGAAAAGGTACAGCTGCCTCCTAGCCTCCGTGTTCTTCTTGTAGAGGACACCGCTCCGAAGACAGTACGAAGGTAACCCTCGCGCAAAGCTACGTGGTATAACAGAATTTCATCCCTCCAAATGGTCGATAATCACTCTAAGGTCTGGATCTGCTCGTTGCCTTGTCGCCATAACTGATGAAGTAATGGAACCGAGAAAGGGAGCGTCCTCTTCAGCGTTTTCACTGGTTGTTTCGAGAGGGGCACGGGACAGGCTGTCAGCATCGTTGTGTTTCCGACCTGACTTGTGAACAATCCGTAAGTCGAATTCCTGTAACCGTAGACTGTAACCTAAGGTTGGTTAACCAACAAAGGGAGTGATGATCAGTGGTCACTTTAAACTGTCTGCCATACAGATAAAGGCGGAATTAGGTAATGGCCCACACTACCACTACGCACTCATTTTCGGTCGTCGAGTAATTCGACTCGCAACGTGAAAGGGTGCGGCTGGCGAAGGTGATCACTCTGTCGGTACCTTCTTGCCGCTGGACAAGCACGGCCCCTAGTCCGATGTTGCTGGCATCCGTATGGAGTTCTGTTTCCGCTTCCTCATCGAAATGCGCGAGCACAGGAGGTGACTGCAAGCGCTGGTGCGACTCGTCAAAGGCTTTCTGCTGATTTTCGTGCCAGACAAACTGGACGTCTTCCTTGGTCAGGCACGTGAGGGGCTCAGCAAGTCTTGAAAAGCCTTCAATGAATCGATGGTAGTAGGCGCAGAGCCCAAGGAAGCGCCTTACACCTTTTTTATCCCGAGGAGCGGGAAAACAGGCAACGGCGGTCGTCTTTTCAGGGTCAGGTCGAACTCCCTCCGCACTGACGACGTGTCCCAGAAACTTGGGCTCGGTGAAACCAAAGTGACACTCTTCCGGTTTCAATGACAGACCAGCTGAGCGCACTGCATCCAGTACTTGCCTGAGCCTGCTGAGGTGCTCTTCAAATGTGGGCGAAAACACAACAACGTCGTCTAAGTACACAAGGCAAATTTGCCACTTCAAGTCGCTAAGTACGGAGTCCATCATTTTTTGGAATGTGGCTGGGGCGGAACAGAGGCCGAACGGAAGTACCTTAAACTCATAGAGGCCATCCGGCGTGACGAATGCGGTTTTCTCGCGGTCTCTCTTGTCAACCTCTATCTGCCAGTAGCGTTTCGCAAGTCGATGAACGAAAAGTACTCAGCTCCCCGAAGGCTGTCCAGAGAGTCATCTATGCATGGCAACAGGTAAACGTGCTTTTTTGTCACACAATTCAGTTTTCTATGATCAACACAGAAGCGTAGAGTTCCATCATTTTTTCTTTACCTAGACAACAGGCGAGGACCAAGGGCTGTTTGATGACTGGATGACGTCGTCGTCGAGCGTAGTTTTCACTTGGGTTTGAATAGCTTCTCGCTCCTTACTTGACACGCGGGACGGCTGTTGCCGTATGGCTCGCGTGTTTTCATCGGTTATGATGCGGTGCTTCGTAATTTTGGTCCGCCGTACTTTAGATGAACAACCAAAGCATTCCTCAATTCCTGCAGGAGTTCTCGAAGCTGGTTCTCTTGTGACTTTGACAGTTGCGAACTTATGTCTACATTTACTGTCGAATCGGGTTTCGTGTCTTTCACAACACTGACGTCTCCAAGCGTAAAACATTCGACGACCTCTGTAATTTTTCTCTACATAAGCTATGGAAGTACCCCAAAAGAGATGACGGTGCTCATTACTAAAGTTTGTGACGAGTACTTGCGTTCGTTCATCACAAAACTGGACAATGCCTCTCGCCACGCACACTCCCAGCGTAGACAGGAGAGACAGGTTGGCGTCCTCCACTGCTTTACCAAAGGGAATTCCCTCACACGAAACTTCGACCAGCACTCTTGATCGCGGAGGTATGGTGACGCCGTCGCCTGTGATACGTAGCACTGGCATACGATCACAATCACTAACTTCAGTGGCAAACTCCGTTTCTAAAGCAAATTGGCGATTCCGAAAGTCGATGATGGCCCCATATTCGCGAAGAAAGTCCATACCAAGGATCACATCTCGAGAGCACTCACGGAGAACAAGGAAGCTTGCGATGAAAGTTGACCCCTGAATTTTAATCCGAGCAGTGCACATACCAATCGGTGTGACAATGTGTCCTCCAGCTGTACGAATTTGTGCTTCTGTCCATGACGTCGTCACCTTGTTCAAACGCATCGCCATTTTCTTGCTGAGAATAGAATAGTCCGCTCCGGTATCCACTGAAGTGTTCATGGTACGGCCGTCGATATGAATGGAAATATCCAGAGACTTGTTTCTCACACCATCATTTGCCGTCATCGTTGCGTCACGTGCAGGCACTGTTAACGGCCGAAGCTCTCGATGGTTGTTTTGGCACTCAGCGACCCCGCCTCCAAAGGCCGCTGCATCTAGTTTTCCCGACCAGGGCTCCGTGAGCGTACGCTGTAATAGCCGGAGCGGTTCGCACGAGGCCGGCGCGACGATGGTGACCTGGAGGGAGGATGGTCTGATTGTACCGATGTACGCTGGCGTGTCAGGTAGTCCTCGATGGCACGGGGTCTTTCACCAGGTCTGGTCCTGGGACCATTGACTGCGAGGCCCCGTAGCCCGAGTTCCCTGTAGGGACACCGACGGTACATGTGTCCTGCCTCGCCACAGAGGTAACAGAGGGGGAGTTGATCGGGCGTCCTCCACACATCCGACTTGCGGGGTCGGTCAGCGAAGCCTGTCGTAGGTCTGGCCGGTACCATTGTTCCATGTGCGGTGGTGTACGTAGGGGACGGCACAAACGGTGATGATAGCTTAACACCCTGTTAACTGCATCGCTTCAGGCGGGACAGGTGACGCATCGGCATGGGATGGCGACGCTCTTAAAGCTTGCTGTACCTCTTGTCGTACAATGCTCGCGATGGTTCCTGCTGTAGCCTGTGGCGGAGTTCCAAGAATTTTATGCAGCTCCTGACGGATCACCGAGCGAATTAGTTCACGGAGGCCACTCATGCTGTCACCAAAAGAGGCGCTAAGGCTTTTAATTAGAGCTGCAGCAACAACTTGACGATCGTACGCGTTTGAACGCTGTCGCACAGTCGTTTCCATTATTGATGCCTCGGAGATAAACTCGGTGACGGTCTTGGGAGGGTTCCGAACGAGGCAGCCGAACAACTGCTCTTTCACGCCACGCATGAGGTGGCGTAGTTTCTTTTCCTCTGGCATATTGGGGTCCGCTCGCCTAAAGAGGTGCGTCATGTCCTCCGCGTACATGCTGACGCTCTCATTCGGCAGCTGCACGCGAGGTCGCAGCGCGTGCTCGGCCCTTTCCCGACGATCCGCACTTGCATGGTCTTCCAGGAACTCATGGCACAACTCCTGCCACGTGCGCAGCGTACCTTGCCTATTCTCGATCCATGTCCGAGCGCCGTCCTCCAGGCTAAAATAAACTTTTATCAGCTTGGTAGCGTCGTCCCACTGGCTGAAGCTTGCCGCGCGTTCGAAGTGGCTCAACCAGTCTTCGGCGTCTTCGAAGAGATCGCCGTGGAAGGCTTTTGGTGTTCGCGGCTGGTGAAGAACGAAATGGCCTTGCGCGCTACTGACGCTGGTCATGGTGGCCGAGCTGAGCGTGTGCTGCTTCGCTCTCCTGAGTCTCATTGTTGCGGTGGGTAGAAGCCCGAACTCAGGTGAGGCCCCCCGATGCCGGCGACTGCTTGGCTGATGGACGGGGGTCAACTCGTTGGCTGCAGTCCGACGTCGGGTAAGACTGTCGTATCGATTCCTGCAGAGGCTTCACAGGAGTCTACCCCGCACCTCCACCACAATTTGTCACGCAGGATAGGACACAGTGCTAAAGAAAGGACTTTTATTTAGGGCGAACTTGAGCCCGAACAAATAAAGAGAAAACGAGAAAGGTCCTTGCGTCTCGTTCGATCTCCGAGAACGACTGCCTGCGTTCGTGGCGTGATCTCTTGTGTGATGTCCACCTCGCAGTGCACGTGCGCTCGCGCCTCCATTGGCGAACACAGACAAGCTCGCACTCCCGGCGCCGAGTTTGCGCTGCCGGTTGCAGCCGGTTCTTGCGCGTTCAATGCGGCCCACTTTGCGACATCTCCGAAAGCATGCGGGAATATATACAAGGCTAACAATGGCGCTACGTAGCTTGCACAAAGGCTGGAGCACGTCTTAGTTTCGTGGCTCCATCGAATGTCGCCCACCGATGGCCGCTCTTGTTTCTGCCCCTGGGCTTCTGCACCTTATATTTTTCCTCAGGGATGTTTCACCCGAGCAGCTCAAATCACTCCAACAAAGACTCTCTGCTGGCCGCCGTTTGAACTTCCGGCTAGAGGCGTAGGGGTTTCGTCATCTTATCTGCTGCGAATGGGAATAGGCAGGCGATGCTTCGGCGCCGTTTCAGGGTGTGTAGATGCACGTTTTGGTGGGAATGACCTTCCCAACGCTACCTCAAATGTTGTGACTGGGCATCCAATTGCAGTCACAAAGGTTTTGACTCGCATCCCAGCTTGTCACCGATGTTGGGAACCAGCCATCCCGACGCTGTCTCCGCTGTTTGGACTGTACACTCTCACCGCAGCCAATACTGTTGCGACTGGCCATCCTAGCGCTGCCACCGGTGTAGCGGCATTTCCTTGCTCCGTCCACTATCGACGCGGCGCAGAGCAGAGCAATGAAGTTCTCGAGCCGATGAAAAGTTGAAGTAACATTTATATTCAGTACGTACAAGGGTAAGCAATCGTTACATGGCTCGCACAAAGGTGACAGCACCTCTCCACTCGGTGCCTCTAAAAGTGCCGCTGGAGAATGCCGACGATGAGTGCCGCCGGGGGGGTTTTCATACCCTCGGAATTTCGTCGGAGCCCCGAGAAGTTTGAATCGCTCCAGTGAGTACTCTCGCTGGCTGAAGTTTGAAATCTGACGAATGGTAGCGAAGCGGTTGCATCAGCCGAGCCACCACGATTGGGAAAGAGGGGGCGACACCCACGCTGTCTCCTCGAACCCGCCTCTAGGCGTGTGATTGCATGTCGGTTGCCGTTCGTTCACCCGGTGCAGTGTTCGGCCGAGACACCGCGACGCAAAAGGAGAGGTGACTCTGTAGCAATGCATGTTTGCCGTGTACCGTTGGACCGAGGCGTGCTTCAACCCAGCCATCGGTGTGTCGCCAGGTACAGCGAATTTGTGTCGGGTGGCACGCCACCAGACAATGCCTTAGGAACACGAGGTGCTTCCGCGTGGCTCGGATGCCGGGCGTGCTCGTCAGCCAGGCCCATCCAGGTTCCCCTTGAGTGTTCCGCAGGTTACGTGGCTCCTCGACCCTTCCCGAAAATAGGTTTCCCCTGCCAGACCCGCACCATAGGTGCAATGCCGTGCTGCCGAGGTGTATCCACCAGCTTCGCCCGGTTCTCCCGGTCTTGTTGAGCGTTCGGGAGCTTCCAAGAAACCGAACGACAACAGACAATACCATGAGCAAGCAAGCACCCTCTCACATTACAATTACAACTGACACCCTGGTGATTGAGTCCGAGTCATTTTGAGTACCAAAGAATCTTTGAATTTGCGTTTCGGTGAGTACAGCATAAAATAAACCTGATTGAGTTTCAGTAAAAGCTTTCGATTTAGCCAAAGCTAGCAACCAACAATACCAAAGGGAGCTCAACAGCTGCTCCACGTAACCTGGACACGACTCCAGAAACGTAGAGCATTCGTCGCGCACGTACACGGCACCCCTGCACCACAGTTGACATCCAGCGCTACCATGCATGAAATGCTTGGCATAAGGAACACGACGATATCGATGCAAATCACAATCACTACTACTAGTTCAGGGCAAAGCGACAACGAAACATGTAAATAAACAATTTTAAACATCTAGAAATGCGTGGTGATGTGTCTTTCAGTGCTCACGTCGTAAGAAATCAGGCAGCCTGAGAATGATTCAATCCTTGCGTATCTTAGTGCGAGCTTCAGGAGTTTTTTTGTTGGAAAGGTGCCACCTTCGACAGCTTTGCAAGCTTCATGTTCTATCTTGATCATGTCTATCTGAATAATTTCCGTATTCTTTCGCTTCTCTCTTTTTTCTTTCGGGGCCTGTCCCTCGCTGGGAGGCTAAACAACTTCTAACTCCCCACACAGCGTGTACCTGTACTTTTTTTGCGCGTGAGAAATTCTTCTTGGACGAATTTATTAGGTATCCTTCTAAAAACTTTATTTCATCTTGTGTAGTTCTGAACCAGCGTATTTGAGCTTTCCCTCATTCAACCAATCGAAAGAAACAAAAACGTGGTCTTTAAGCTATGCATAATAATAACGACAACGGTCACATAATAAAGATACTTCAAACAAAACATACAATGCATCTAATACCGAAGTCTTGTCCCTTGAAAACGAATAAATTTTCACGCATTCTCAGATCGCACCCACTATCTGCCTCCGTCAATGCCAACAGTGCGACACCCCACTCACCACATTCCACCTCGTATACTCCTGTCCCCACTTCCCCAACTCACCCCCTTCCCCACACTGAAGCAGTGTTAGACTGAGCTGACCAGCCCGGACCCGGCCCGCCAGAGTATTGCCTCTTGACAAGGCCATTGAGTAGGCCCGGTCAATAGGCAATTTGTACTACTCTCAGATACGAGTCAAGAAAAAAGGGGCGTAGCCTAATCCCCCCCCACTTCGAGTACCCCCCTTCAAGCCAATGTGTCGCTCTCTCAACGTGACATCACGGCTGACCTCCTTGCACCTGCAGGCAGCGCTCGGAGCGGCCCGGCATAGAATCAGGACACACGGCTCGATATATGCTCTATCAAAATGCAGCGCGCGACGTCGCGCTGTTTGCGTTTCGCCCCGTGCATAAAGATAATATAGTGGCCCCATGCATAACTTTGCATGGCGTTAATGTCGTGCGCAATGCACCACAGCAATATTTACGACTGGCGTAATCCACGAGAAATAAGGAGTTATCGCCCCCTGTCGCAGTCACTGGTGCGATAACGTGGGTAGCACAGACACAGGAGGGACTAAACAGTAGAACAAGAAGCACTTCACGCTCAAGACGAAACGCCCGCAAAAGATGAAGATGACCTTTTGTATCACACAGCGTACAGAGTACCGAATCAATGCAGCGGCGCCTATTTCCCGGCAGCGCCGGTCGCTCACAAAGCAGAAGAAAAAACACCATAGCAATTGTCGTTACCGAGCATGTTAAGCACAGTGCGCACGACACGCGAACGAGGAATACGACTGAACGGCCATAAAAATCATAGCCGGACGAAGTAGACGTCCGTAAGCACTGAAGAATATGCTCTGTGATTTCTTCCATGAACGCGGTGTGGAGGCGGTCTATACCATGACGTATACGGTGACACCATTGGCTGGATGGGGGTCCTTTGATGAGGAAAAGCCGCATTATTCTTGAGTTGTATCCGAGTATAGGGACGCTTCAGCGCCACACTTTCCATTTCCCTTTTGCTCTAATAAACGTTTTCTACTACCACTACTCATTCCAGCACAGTACATGAGCTTGTTCCAGGTACCTTCAAAAAAATTCTATTACTCCCAACGTTGCCAAATTTCGATCTTTTCCCTTAGAAACACCACTAAAAGCCCCCGATCCAATGTTGTTTCCATAGGTTTTAAAATATGCAGCCACGCATTCAAAGGGTTTTTTTTGTCGCACAGCGTTTGGGACGGAAGCAAAAAGTACTAAAAATTGCTGAAGTAGATCCTGACCGCACGGAATGGAATCTTTTCATGTTCAGGTGGCACTCCTAACGTAATTTTTTCGTCGACCGGCAAGATTTATTTGAAATCAATATTATGGTGAACCGCCATTTTTTCACTGGCTAACAGGCCACATACGCTTCTGGTGCAAACAAATGGGGTCATTTTCAAACTACCTTATATTCAAAATAAAACGAAGAAAAAAACAGCTAACAACCACAACAAAACAGTAAAAGATAATTTGTCTTCAAACATGGTACATCGGCAGGGATTCCGGAGCTAGGCATTTCAGGTTCCATACTTCATAAGACTGTTGACGTCGGTTCCTGCCACACGCCGTTTCTTTTTCAACCTTGCATTTACACACCTCCCTTTGTTACTTTTTTTTCTGGGGGAGGAGGTAAGGGCGTAGTGGTAAGATTGACACTACGTCCAAATTGATTTCACCGAAGAGCAAAAGGTCGCCGCCAGCGGTTTCTTACGTCAGAACACTTCCCAAGCCCTTACTTCATCCTCCAGCTCCTCTTTCGCGAGTTTCACAGAAGCAGCACTCTTCGGGGGGGGGGGGGGGGAAAGCGGGGAGGGTGGGGGGGAATAGGCGGGCAGGGTAGTCTTTCCTGTACAAGTGCGTTAGCTACGGCGGCACTTGGTGCACTAATACATTACCTGCCTTTATCCTCTTTGCAAACATCACCATTCTTTTGTTGAAATTCGTGCCGACGCGCCCGTTAAGCGGCGGGGCATTTATTTTATGTGTGTTAGTTACGCCTGACTTGATACCAACTGCCTTGATGCCCGAAATAGCATACTGTAATATTTCTAGACCACCGATGGTTCGTGTGTTTTTAGGGGAAAACTAAGCTTGAAGTATTGAACGACAAGGGTTAGCATTGCTGAGTCTGAAATGGAATGTTCGCTTTCAAACCCGATGACTTCTTCTTTATTTAACTCTACTCTTTGGTATGGGCACTCAACAGAATTACGAAGTGTGGTTTTTCGGTTTGGTTTCTCTTTTTATTTGAGAAACCAAGAAAAACATTTCTAGGATTGCCTTCCTGAAATTTCGCACTTCCTAAAGTTGTTTTTGATGTTGCGTTTTCGAGAGAAGTTTTTTCTTGAGACGCTGATCAATTGTAGAAAAGGTAACCTTAATTCATGGTAGCATAACATGACCAAGAATAAAAATTGCGGAATGTCATTCAAAATGCTAACTAATTTCAAAGAAAGACATCAACAGAAATCGCTCACATTGCGTGTACACTCGTGGTCATGGCCGTTTTCTGGGTAAGACAGGCGTAGCAGTGGTACTACGTCACGGACATAACTGTCGGATTCAAATAAATTTAGAGTAAGTGAGGTCTACAAAATTGTGCATTACCCTTTCCGCATTCTCCTTCGGTACATTGGCCACAATTATTTAACATTTTTACAATAATCTGGTCGTTACCCAAAGCAACATTTGCAATTTCAGAACAAAACTGTTCTTCCTTCCAGCCATCCTATTTCAGTGAGAACAGGCGCTATGGCCTGTAAGCTAACAAAGAAACCGAAAACAATCAGAAGCAAACGCGACATGTACTGCGACGTCAGACTCTCTTGGAACTTCACCACTAATATGTGGAGTCCACTTGAAACGTTGTTAAACGTTTCAGTGCCACTGTTAGGGGGACTACCAAAGCAGCAAATTCAACTGAACTCAACGAATGCGGATTTTATGCAAACAACCCTTACGTACTTGGTTCCGCGTGGAAATACTATTCCAGGTAACTGGGTAGGTATCTGATTTTTGTCTATCCTGGGGCTGAAACTCTAGAGCTCGCAAATCAATGAGCATTGTGGAACCATTGCTGTTAATTTTTGTTTTGTTTTTCCGAAGCATGGTTTTAAGATGGATCCATTTGGGCTGTCTGCCGTAAGCAACCGCCTGAGGTATAGCCGCAGTAATTGCAGGATCGAAACACTGCCACCGTGTGCCCGCACGATGACAAAGGGAGAGAAATTGTGCAACTTTTGTAATATATATAAATATATATATATATATATATATATATATATATATATATATATATAATGCGGCAGATACACTGCTCAGGGAAATCATCAGTCCAAAAGGCTGAGGCCAGTGGTGGTTCCTTATATCCATAATCTCTCGCATCGGCTCAAAAAGGTGGCGGGAAAATGCGGAGTGCCCGTTGTGTTTTCTGTTCCCCACAAGTTGGTGAATATGTGCCACAAAGTCAACAACGAAAGAAAAAGACCTGCGGGCTGGAAGAAGCACGCCACGCGCTTTGTGCCATGCAGTACTGGTGTAGTTTGTCGCATTCCGCCGTACATGTCACATTGGTCAGAAGGGGCGATTCCTGAATGACAGACCTAGAGAGCATCGCTCGGCAGTATTGGCTGTAATGGGATGGCGGCACTTGCCCGACCATTGTCACAAGTGCAAATACACTCCAGAATTCGAAAAAAAACATAGGTCTTGCACAGGTCACGCACCCAACGCGAACGTGAAATCTACGAGGCGTATTGCATTAATCAAGAAGGCTACGCGTGTATCAGCACCCCTTCTGTGGCATTGTGCACGAAAGAAGTGGGGATCATGGAGCAAAGTTTAATCCGCACATGTGTTGATGACTAAGCGTCCCTTTTCTCTCTCCATTTTTTTGGCGCATGCGCCGTTGGCGTAGTGTGTATGTGTATTTTGTAATAAATTCAGTTGATATCTATCGTTCGTCCTGTAATTTTCTTACTCTTGTTGTCCGTGTTTTGCACTAGTAAAATGTACGCAGTGATCTAAGAAACGGGAAAGCATGACAGTCTCCACCCCTGCCGACAGAAACAACTAGCGGAGCTTTCCAGGTTTATAGGCGCAAGATAGCTTACATGAGACCTATATTATGGAAAGAATAGAGCACGCTCTTAAGAACAAAGCCAGCCTGAAAGCAGTGCAGAGATTTTTGGGAACAATCTGATGCATGCACTTGAAGACGAGCAATTCAATGTCATTCCAAATTGGAATAAAATGAATAGAAAAGCCTGGGAGTTCTATAGAGATCTGTACTGTAGCAGCGTAATCAAGGATTTTACAAAACTAGAAAGTACCGTACTTACCCGATTCTAACGCGCACTTTTTTTTCAGAAAAAATAGGTTGAAAAATCGCATGCGCGTTAGAATCAGATGCGAAACCGAAACTGCCGAAACAGCGGAAATTTCGTCCCACCCATCGCCATCGCCAAATAAAGATGGCGCCAAAGCTTTAAGAAACGATTTTTCGGACGCAGGAAGCATAGGTGCCCACGCTTTTCTATCGGCGTTCACACAAATCGTCAAATCGTTACACTTGCGCGCTTGATAACAGCAATGGCAGCAGCATCTTTCACGTGTTCAAAACGAGCGGTCGGCTGAAGCGTACGCCTCTGGAGAAGCCCGCGGGATGGGCGTGCGAGGCGTGGGCCACGAGCCAATCAACCATGGTTGAATGTTTGTTCAGAAGTGTGGCATTGCGAACGCGCTTTACGGCACCAAGGACGAGATGTTGTGGTCAGCGGAGAGAGACGAGGAGTGAGATGAGTGAGATTACTTCGAGAAATAAACCGTCGGTTTCTCTCGCATTCGCTTTTCTTGCTCACAAAGTTCCGTGCGCGTTACAATCGGAGGTGCAAGTTTTTTCGGTTTTTTTGCCAGGAAAATCGGGTGCGCGTTAGAATCGGGGGCGCGTTAGAATGGGTAATTGCGGTAGTTCAAAGGAGGTAGACATCCCACCACTAAAAAGAGAAGAATAAAAAAGCTTTTGAAAAAGTTGCAAGGGGGCAGAGTACCTGGCGAGATTCAAATAACAGTAGACCTTTTGAATTATAGCTATAAAATTGGCCAACCTGCATACGTCAAGCATAGAGGTCTGCTAGTGTACTGCAATCTTGGTAGAACGTGACACTATCCTAATTCATAAGAAAGGTGACATGAAGAACTGGAAAATTATCAGGCCCATCAGCTTACTGGCCATCGTCTACAAGGTACTTACCATGGTAATCGTTGACAGAATTTCTACCACCTTAGATTATAGTCAACCTAATCAACAATCAGGATATCGTAAAGGCTATTGAACAATCGATCATGCTCACATGATCAATCATGTGATAGAGAGATCCGCAGAGTATACTCAACCCCCATGTAAGGTCCACTTATGAGATCAGCGACCAGGCGCCCCGGCTGCGCGTGAGAACCCGCCACTCTGTCTGGGGGCTCAGCACTGTGAACTCTACGCCGCAGCCGTCACCAATTCGTTACGGCGCGCACGCGAGACAGATTCTCTGGCCCACCGAATACCACGGGGATAATCCCCATTGAGAACGCAGACGGCGCCGCAGGGTTCAGAGAATCGTCGACGTGACGCGCGGAGGAGGTGGAATTACTGACGTCGAAGCGCGCGCCGCGCGAGACACCATTGTTAACGCGCCCCGGTCAGCACAGTGCACTTTCGCCGCATTTCGTTCTTACCCCGCGGGGTCGCGCGCACTTGCTCGCCCGCGAGAGTGCCGTTGACTCAAAGATGGCGGCGCCTCACTGAATATTCCGTAGCGCGCTGAGTGACAGCTGTCTACGTGAATTTAGGCACTCCCTTACGCGTGTACGAGCGCTACAGGGGCATTCCCGAGAGAGTGTTATCTCGAGGTATTAAAAGGCCGACCTAGGCCGTTAGAAATCGTTCTTGTCTGAGCGCTGAGCTGGGCAGTTCCCGGCGAGACAAGGAGTCTCGACCGTTAAAGCTAGGTTGGGATTTGTGAGCTACCCAGGCTAGAGGTTAAGATGGAATCGGATTTAGGGTACAGCGCCGTACCGGGCAACTCGACGAATCTTGCGGCGACACAGATTATCGGCCGTCGTTTCTCGAGTGGTTTGTGTACGCTCCGAGAATAGGAGAGTTAGACGAAGTTGAGGAGCTCGAGTGGTTTGTGCGCACTCGCAGCAAGCGTCTAACTGAAGGTTTAAGTTTTTCCTTTTACTACTCATGTACCTAGTTATCCTAATGTAAATAGCTGTATATAAACCTTCGTTTCAGTTAATCAACACCAACGATTCGAGTTTGTGAATTCCACCGCCATCTTCTAGAACTTCAACACCATCGTCCTGCCAGCCTCCTGCCAAATCAACCGGCGCCCGGGCGATTGGGTTCCTGATCGACACCGGGCTTCGGGCAAACGAACCACAACGATCTTTACTCCCCACATATAGCTTTCATAGGTTTTGAGAAAGCATTTGAGTCGTTCGAAACCTCAGCAGTCATTCAGGCTTCGCGGATTCAGGGTGTAGACGAGCATTACGTTAGAAAACTACTGGATATCTACAATGGCTCCACAGGTACCGTCTTCGTTCATAAGGAAAGCAGTGAAATGCCTATAAGGAAGAGCATCAGAGCAAGATACACAATCTCTCTTATGCTATATTGCCGCGAACCATGTATGGGTTTGTTTGTTAATGTTTGTTTTTACTGCCCGGCCACGCCCCGCTCTGTTATTTGTGTCCCAAGTGAAGCGCGTCTTCCTTTCTTTATTTTTATGCCGCACGGGCTATCTCATTCAGATAAGCAGACTGTTTCGCCCTAACGTCACTAGCCCAGAATAATCTTCTCTGATCTACAATGTTCTGGATGTAAATCGACGGTTCCACAAACACTCATGCCGAAAGATCAAAGAGTGCAGAGCAGACGACGCAGCGTTCGAATCGCCGACGCTCGCTTACGCACGTCACTTTGTTGACTGCTGCATCGCCACCTGTGTACTTTTTAGTTGTTAGGGGAGCACAAGTTCGCTCCAATAAACTTGTTTTTGCTTAAAGACGACTGTGCCATCTTTAGCTTCGTGTCAATATGACAGCATGTTTACAAGAGGCACTCAGAGCATAAACTGGGTACAGATGGACTTTAGGGATTGTGGAGCATACCTCAGTAAACTGAGACTTCCTAATCATGCAGCCTTGCTAAGTAACTGGGGGACGAATTTCAAATCATGATTACCAAACTGGGCAAGAAGATAAGAATCGCGGGCCTGGAAATTAGCATGCAGAAAACTGAAGTTTGCTCACTAGCCTCGGTTGAGCAAAATGGTGTGAGATAGGTGGCGAGGCAGTGGAAGTGGTAAGCGAACATATATCTACTTAGGCCAGGTAGTGACCCTGGATCCGAACCATGAGGCCGAGATAATTAGAAGGATATGAATTGGGGGAACTGCATTCGGCATGTTGGAAATCAGGGCAAGGAGGAAGAAGTGGTGTTTTCAACATACCTATCGAATCATTATCATTGTACATAGGGTTCCATCCTGTCTCATTAAAGCGGCGGCTACTGTTTGTGTCCTGGCTTGGTCCTTTCCATGTCATGGTGCCGAAACGACGGGAAAAATGACTTTAACAGACGTGAGACGGCCTAACGAGCGCCGGTCTCATCAACCTTCAAGAAGAAGTTTCCGCCGCTGCATTTGTGTCCTCGTCTGGAGCCGCGCCAATGAAACTCAACGATGGAAAGTGCGAGCGAGCTACCAACCAACGAGAACGTGAGCCGTGGGGTGAGGACCGTTGAACCTGACGCAGAACGAGCTCGACGCACAAGGAAACTACCCGAGGGGAACGAGCTTCATGCACATGCATTCACGATGAATACACCGCATTCATACGTTGTAACGACGGTGTACTTCGTGGCCATACCAAGGAAGTCCTACCTCCCAACTATTTTGTGGACTGACTAAAGCCGAGGAGAACAAGGAAGGTGCTTATCAGCCAACGACTCCAGCTACGTGACGAAGTCTCCACAATTATTAGGCAAGTTGAGAAGCATCTTTCATCTGGTTCACTTTCGCTAGTAATGCTGTCTAGCTGGAATAGGACACTGCTAGAGAAAGAACAAGCTCTAAAGAAACTGGACGGCGAAGTCGAAGACCTCATTGCCATAGACAAGATTGCCGAGGTGATAGAAAGTGCTGAAACATGGGCCAATAGCATCGTAACGATGAAGTGGAAAATACAAGAGGTTATCAGCGATTTACGGCAGTCTTTAAAAATCTCAGTTCGGCAACGAATCGAACCATCTAGACGTAACATTATTCACCAGTTACGGTTAAAATGGGGAGGGCACTTCTCCCGATATGTCCCCTACGTCACTGATGGGCATTACGGACGAAACGTATTACAAGCAGAGCATCGCCGACTTCAGAAACAGGCCAGAACTGAAGCGTAATCAAGACTCCGACATTGGTTATTTTGCGAACAGCACGTCATTGCCTTCAGCACCAACAGAAACTTTTCAATGCAGCCATCCGGAATCTGTGGCAGAAAACGATGGTGACAACCAAAAAAGGCTAATCCGCGTGGTGTCTCCTGTGAACGTCAACGAAAAGGCTCCAACGAGTAACAACGTAGAAGAGCGTACGCTCTGTGCGAAAATACCGCACCAAAAAAATGCAAAACGCATCGAACACGCAAAGAAGGAAAGAAACGGAGAGGTACTAACCTCCCGGAGAAAAGCCTGAAAAGAAGTGCATTCATAACTTCATGTGAGAAAAGAGGAAACGCTCTTCAAATGGCAGTAAAGAAGATGCAGAGACATGCAATGGGGAAACCTCGCAAGCAACGATGTACAAACAGGATTCCACGCCGCCTGAGGATATCTCAACGCTGTCAGGAGAATCCTTCTCGGGGGGATACCACTGTTTCCTGTGTAGCTGACACAGCGACTTATGTGCCCCATTTCACGTGATGCAACTGCACACTCCGTCGTTTGGGCTGACGGTACAAGTACCGATGGCGAAGCAAGTGCACTGGGGCTACAACCGACTGCTTTCAAGACTACACCGTCTCGTTTTTGAATTACCCATGTACTTTGGAACGGTAACGCTGTATTTGACTTAGTCATTTAGTGCCTTCTTCTTTTCGTGGTCGGGAGGATGTTGGAAATCACGGCAAGAAGGAAGAAGTGGTCCCTTCAACCTCTGGAAGCATTATCATTGTACATAGTGTTCCATCCTGTCCCAGTAAAGCGGCGGCTCCTGTTCGGGTCCCGGCTCGGTCGTTTACGCGACAAGGCAGGCATTTTCAGGTAATGAATAGCCACCTACTGTTGTCCCTGTACAAGGAAGTGTATGACAAATGCATCTTACTGGTACTCACCTACGGGGCAGAAACTTGGAGGCTCACTAACTTAAGTTGAGACGACTCAGCAAGAAATGGAATAGAAGATGAAAGTTGTAACATTAAAGCACAAGAAGAGAGCGGAGTGGGTCAGGGAAGAAACGGTAGTAATTACATATCAGTAAAAAATAAGTGTAACAAAGTGGACCCCTGGGTAAGGCAAGATTGGCTGGGGGCGTCAGAAAAACTCCCACCTCCCCTCGCTGGAACCCCTGTCTAGATGCGACGCATAGGCGGAGCGGCGAAGGGACCGCGTTTTATAGCGCGCATATTGTTGAGGGGACTGCGTAAGCCGGTTCCAGTCGATGACGACGTTGGCGTACTTCTCAAGCGGCGTGGACTCTAGGTGTTTGAGCTAAGCGTGGATGTTGCTTCGCCGGAGAACGGCACACCGGTTATATGCGCAGCGCGCCCGAAGGAGGGGAAACCGCGGAAGAGAGAGTACTGCACATGCGTCGGCCCCAGCGCCTCTGCCGCGGCTATGACGCAGCACAATCCAACACAATCTACGTTAATCAAATCCAATCCAAATCCAATCCAAGCCAAGCCAAGCCAAGCCAAGCCAAGCCAAGCCAATCCAATCCAAGCCAATCCAATCCAATCTAATCCAATCCAATGCCCCTCGCTAGAGAGTGTTCGCTATCGGAGAGGAGAGGGGGTGAGCGGCGGAGAGCGCAGCTGGCGCGGCGAGGAGAATTTGGGAGGGGTAGACAACGCCGACGACGACGATGACGCCGGAGGGACAAGGCGAGTGAATCAGGTGCTCTGCATCTAAAAGAATGGGCAGATGAGATCAAGACGTTTGCGGAGATAAATTGGTCGCAGTTAGCACAGGACCGGGCTAATTGGAGACCTATGGTAGAGGCCTTAGCGTGCAGGGGGCGTAGACAGGCTGATCATGACAATGATTGTTACACGCTGAACGAATTTTGTGCAAGCCCCACAAATGCTACTGCCCCTTCTCGCAGCCGAGCTTCCCCCATTCCTGCATAACTTCAAAACCAATACACAAGTCCTGCTTTCGTAAATAGCACATCTTCAATGTACTAGTGACCATAAATAAAATCGAGAAACAGAAAGGATTTATTTTCCTCTGCACTGTTTAGATTTTCAAATATTTCATTGCAGTCGAAAAAGTCAACAAGACTCGTCGCGCCCACTCGCCAACCAAAAATCCCCGCCTCTACATGCCACAGTGCCCCACTGAGCCTATGATTTTTCGGCATTGACACCCGCTTGAAGCAAGGGAAAAATTTTGTTCCTTGGCGTAGCATGGGACGACGTGTTTTTCTTTGAGGGAAGTGCGGTAGTTGTGGTCGCAAGGAGCACGATATGTGGATTCGCGTGCGTTATGGTCGGTGCGTCGTCCTCCTCCGCGCCGTTGTGCCCGGATGTTCAGGAGAAGTTAATTTTCCGAATCGTGGAAGGTAATATCTCACTGAAGTATTGAGGTGCATTCTGCAAGCGAAAACGCTAAAATGCCCTTTGAGAGTCTGTAATGACGTTTAAGCTTCTATTCGATACTTCCGCTTGTCTTGAAGGAGGGGAACAGCGCAAATTTGACAGACGCGAGAAGAAGGAGACGACACGCAGAGCGCTGACTTACAACACTTTATTCTTTACCGCTCGGGCACATATATACCACCACGGTTAGAAAATACAAGGAAAAGCAAGACTAACACGATAGTGTCTTTCACCATTGCTCGTCACACATCACCACTCGCTCTGTGCCACAAAAACACGTGCGGCACTAACCTGGGGTCAAAAAATCTAATTCTTTTTGGGGGCGGGTCAGAGAGGGCATGCTTACGCATTTATCTTTTAGGCGGGTGATTTCGGCAGCTTTGATTATTTATCTGATGGTTTTATGCTTATTTTTTGCTATGACCTTTGTTTCAGAAAAAATAGGCCTGCATCTGCTAACACTACAGTCCCTACAGTGGAGTCCCAAGTGGCCACTGATTGCCTTGGTTACTTTGTAGTGGTGCTCTTTCAGTCTTTCATTTAGGCACCTTCCTGTTTGCCCTATATATTGTTTACCACAGGACAGCGGAACTGAATGGACTACACCTTCTATGCAGTCTACAAACCGATTTTCATGCTTTGTTGAGCAAGACTGCGTTGTTCTTGCTGTTTTGTAGACTCTTGAGCACATGGCTGACAATTACCAAGAAAATGTCTGCAACTTCCTTTTTTGTTGCTGTATGTAGAAGGGCCGTGTACGCAGAAGGCCTAAGTCGTGAGCTACGACAATTGCTACCTCGTAGTGCTTTTGTAGATGCTGGAGTGGTCTCATTATTTTGGAGTTTTCCGCAGATCGACTTGATCCTGCCATATCGGCCGTTCGTGTGTAGGTTAAACCCGTGTTTTTGATAGAGAAGATTCATTATGGGGAGTCGCTAGATCGGTGGCATGTCTGTTATGGGCGGTAGCCCCTCCCGATTTTGTTTTTACATACGCTTTCTTGGGGCTAAAACAGTGGTTTCTCTGATTTTTTAAAGAAGCGTTATGAGGACAACATTTGAGGGCCTATTTATTCTCATCCTCATCAACACCCTCACTACGTCGACTGTAGGACGAGCGCCTCCCCCATTGACATTCAGCTGTCTTTTCCTGGGCTGCCCAAGTCCATTCTTTGTCTCCGGATGTTGTTATTTCATCCCGCGATTGAGTTAATGTGCTTCCCGTTCTTCTAGATCCCTCTCTAGTGGTCCATCTTGTTCCCCTCGTGGTCCACCAATTGTCAGTTCGTCTCGCGGTCAAAATGTTGAGTTTGAAGACTGTCTTATATACTGCCCTGAAGATGGTGCTTCCTTGATTTTCTTCGGTGCGGGTAAATTTGTGGTACAGCATAGCTCTGTAATATGCGGCTTATGATCAGTGGCTGTATGGTTATTAGCGTTACTTCTTTCTTTCCTGCTCTTTTCTATGTCAGCCGTTTTATAATGTAGGCCAATGTATAAATGTTTTCTGCTTTTTGGCGATTGCGAGTACGGCTCTACGCATGACTCTACACCGACGCCAAGCTTCATACGCGACTGTTATCTGGGAGGACATCCTTACCTGTTTTAGGATGATTCTTAACTTTGCCAGGTAGACCCCTAGGACATTTGTCAAACAGACCTTGCACATGAAGCACAACCAAGGGAATATTGAAAAGTAGTTTGAAAATTCACGTGATTAGAGCCTATATATACGTGGTTTTCGTATCTTATCCATCCATCTTGTCCTCGGCTTACCCCTACTGCCTTTACGGTTTATTGCTGGGGCATAGGAAGAAATGAGGAGGGGAAAGCGAAGGAAATTTGGGAGGAAAGGGAAGACTTAGCTCGAACTCGATAAACGTGGCTGGAGATCTTTGGCAGAGGCCGTTTCGCAGTGTGCGCAAACAAGCTGATAGTAATGATGATGACTGTTTTTTAGTTCGTTTTACCAAGACCCTATGTCAGAGATCATAAATTTCTTGGCGTCACATTCGACAGATTGTTGACATGAACACCCCATATTTGCAGTTTGAAAGAAACGTTCTCGTTATTTTTCAACATCTTCAGAATGCTTACCAGCAACACTGGTGGCTGCACAGTTTACTCGCTCCTTCGCCTCTACGACGCTCTCTGCGAAGGTCTTTTACGCTACAGCCTTCCTGCGTTTTTTCCCTTCTCAGCAGGAAATCTCAAGGCTTTGGAAAGCATGCAGGTCCGCATACTCCGGGTGTGTATCGGTGTCCCAAAAACAATATCCACTCTGGGAACTATCATTGAAAGTATACGATTGACGCCGGTAACGCTGCGCAAACAGGAACTACTTCGGGCATGTTTGCGTTTTGTCACGAGACAACGTCACCATCTATTGGCTGAGACTTCTGCTTCAGATCTGCAGGACCTTTTACCGCAACATTACGAGATGACATCTCTGCCTTCGTACCACAGCCGTGCTAGGAGTGACGCAAAGAAGAAATGTTCCAGCTCCAGCTCTTAAGTTTTACACTCACAACTTCTACACAGCAAATACACGGGCCACAAACATGTATACACTGATGGCTTAGTGACAGAAGGATCTTCCACGATTTGTGTTAGGATACCTGCGTAGTGCACTACGACAACCAAAAAACTCAGTGACAGGACGTCACCAACAGTGACTGAGCTCGCCGCCCTCCGTGCTGCTCTTGAATACATCACCACGCAGTCACCCAGCCAATGGCCTATCTTTACGGATTCCCGTGCGGCCCTTCAATGCCTTCAGTCTTTTCCTACTGACGAGCTAGCCTGGGAAATTCGGTTTTACATCACCAAGCCGTCAGTGCTTGCCATTTCGTCGAACTACAGTGGATACCGGCACATTGCGGTGTATTGAGTAATTCTAGAGCGAACGCTGCGGCTTCCCAAGCTCACGATTGCCAAGTGCCTACTGCCTCAATACCGTTCTCCAGGAAGGATGCGGCCGCACTTCCGTGTCGCGTTGCTAGGCAAGTACAGCTTTCAATATGGGCGGATCTATCACGTCGCTATACCCCGCTCTATTCTGTCGACCCAGAATGTACTTTCAAGTTGCCCTCTAATCTCACCAAACACGACGCAGCCGTAATACACCGCTTACGCCTGAACGTCGAGTACACGCGCCTTTTTCGTTTCAAGCTTCAGCAGACCAGCTTACCCCTTTGTCCAGACTCTGACTGACCCGAAGATATTCACCATGTCTTATGTGTGTGTAAACGATATGCGGAACCAAGACGCTCCTTGGCAGTGACTTTGGGCAGGCTACCCACATCGTGTCTTACGTTGAAAGATGTGCTTGGCCCCTGGTCATGTGCAAAGATGGCTTCACTTGCGACAAAGGCCTTTCTAAGCTTCCTTCGAAGTTCAGGCCTAGTTTACAGTGTTTAACAGTGCCGAGCATTTATTCGACATGTGCTACAAAACCGTGACCGTCACATTTGCGCTCTCAAACTCTCAGTGGTGTCCCAGTGAACATTTCGGGGCTGTGATCACCGTGACTACTAGGTTGGCTGTCAAAGTGTTATGATTGCTCGTGGTCGCACTGCAGTTTTCCTGAACTGTGCTCAAATTAAAAGTGAATCTTCAGCCAATGCATCTTTACCCCTTCTTTTATTTTTAACCTGACCTAGTGAACTCATGACCACGTGTAGTCGCTCCACGGTTACCTGAACTCTGCTAAAATTCAAAGCGAAGATTTCTCCAATGCATTCAAACATTTCTCCAGTGTGTACAGTCACCCCAAAATGCCACGAGATTCACCAGGCAGAAGCAAAAAAGGATCAGGACGTCATTGGAAGTACTGTGCTGGCAATAATGGCTATTCACGGCCACTTGACTGACAGGCATGAGTAACCCCGCATCATTCCCCTCAGGTATGAGTAACGCCGCATTGCTGCAACAGTGCTCCAGACCGTCCAGTCCAAGCCTTCAGTTGAACTCACAGCGCTATACCGGGTGTTCAAGAAGACTTTAAGACATTCTAAAAAAATAGACTTTCGCGGGTAAACCTGTTTTTCTTGCACGAAGTGTTCGAAATACGGGACGGACACAATAACATGGGTTCCAAGTGCTATTTACCAAAATAAATAACTATACTTTGAGGATTAGCTTTTTAATTATTATTGTTTGGTGTTTGACTGCAATGAGGAAATTGTAGAGAATCATCACACCGCTCACAACCATAGATTTTTAGGAATTGGTTCACGCTCCAACGCGCGCGTTTTTTGCACCGGGCCCCAGAGGCTCGGTCAACGTTCACTACGACCATGAAAACAGAACCACTTGTGAATACGGAGATATCCTGGTCCACTACAAACACAGCAGACAGAAATTCCCGCAACCTAAACCTGGGCTATCAAGGAAAAAAGACACCTCTTTTATATTTCATATTTTTCACGGCATGGGTATGCACCCTCTGAATGGAATATGGACACCGAGGGATGGGCCCCAGCACAGACAGCTGGTGTGGTGGACCCTTGAGTGACGAGGATGAAGCGGTCGAACCATCTCGCTCTCTGGCTGCAGCAACTTGAGAGTGTGTATATCTGGCTTCCCCGCCGTGTGCCGTTTTTAATTACCTGCAATATACCATTTTCCCCGTAACAGTATTTGGTGAACGTGCGGGGTACAGTTCCATCGCCACGGATCTCCAAAGCGGCTGTAGCAGCCCGGAATGTCGTCTGCTGAAGGAGGCGAGAAAACAGACATGGAGCTAGTTTGTAGTTTCAAGACAATACTGTTTATTTTCCATATATACGTGCGCAGAGAGAAAAGAAGGGGAACACCCGCGTCCTTCAAAAAGAGAGAGGAAAAAGGCCCCCCGAGCGAGCAGACCACAAAGGCGCCAGGACTAAAGGCACATTCCCATTGGCGATTCGCCTCATCGGGCGACGAAACGCGACGTCGGAAAGCGATGAGCCGGCAGGCGCTTTTCTTCGCTTTGCGACGGCGGAGCATATCCCTCACGGACCGAATTTCCTCGTCACGCGAAGGCCCCGCCAAACCGGATAGCCAATCATGGCCGTGGAGTAGGCTGACGTAGCCGGAAACGAAACATTTGTTTACATCCGGCAATTCAAATGGCAGCGGGCGGGCCAGCCACAGCCGCGGGGCGCGCTCGGCCAGCGCTTGGCCCGCTATCGCTTTACCCGCCAGGTCGGACCGGAAAGAAACTTCCTGTGCGCTTCGGTTCTTTGGTCAGTGGGTTCAGCGTACGCGTGCACTAATCAACGAATAGCGTAGAACTTATCAGTGTGGAGAAACGTGTATGGAGCGTAAAAGCAAGTAATCATCGCATATAGGTGGATAGCGAGACGGTAGGTTGACTTGCAGCCTCTTCGTACTTCTATCGGCGACTGGCACACACGCGTGGAGTTCGGAGGCGTCAGAACTTTGAGCCTCTGAAAAGAAGCGAAATTTGTTGGCCGTGATGCGGGTGTTGTGGCGTAAAAGCAAGCATGTGCATTTCTTCGTGCAATAATATGTTGCAAAGAGCCTTCTTGAGTTTGTTATTTTCTGCTCCTCCCGCAATTCGCAATGCTTTCGGCATTGTTCCAGGTTAGTAGCATGTTTTTTTAGTTTGATTTCTAGCTGCTTTTGTCGCGCTCGTGTAACATGATTTTTTTTACTGCGAATGGTTGACGCACAAAGGAGGCCGTACAAGTCGGGAAGCACCTGCGCTGAACATTGTAGCATCATCGCTCATCGCAAGTGCGAACACCGCCTCACGGCCGCCTCACCGCGCGATGCGCGCCGTCACGCGGCGAGGCAAATCGCCAGTGGGAGTGAGCCTTGATCCCTAAGCCGCGGTGCGTCGCCAGTACGCGTCTTCAACAAAGACGCACTGTCGTCGAGCCGGTCGCACACCGGGGAGAAAGGAATGCGTGCGGGTGCCAAGCGGCTTCCGCTCCAGCCTGATTGCGGAGCTTTTAAAGAAAGGCAGAAGTTACCGGCTGAATGGCGAAAGATCAGAGTCCCACTGGTTATAACTGAAAACTTACGTGAGAGCCTGCATGAACAGAAACCTCAATATGAGCCGGCTTGGCGCGGTCGACGGCGACGACTTCTCGTTTGCTTTGCACGTGTATTGTGATGGTCTTGTTATTACGTCCCAAAAACTTGGAAAGGGCCGTCGTACGGCGGAGTGAGGGGCGGCTTCGTGGCATCGTGTCGCACGAACACGTGTAGCTGAGTCATGTCGGGAAAAATGAAACCCTTTCGGTTCCGGGCGACGCAAGGTGCTGTTGGCCTGAGTTGCACAAGCCATGCGCGCAGAATCTCGATGTGGTCGGAGGCTGCTGGGACGGAAAGTGTCCCACCGGAGAAGAATTTTCCCGGGAGGCGCACTGTTGAGCCGTACACCATTTCCGCTGCGCTGAAGCTGGGGTGTTCCTTCACCATTGAGCGTAGCCAAGAAGAACGAGCGGGAGCTTTTCCACCCAGTTCTGGCGATCGAGTTTCTTTATAAGTGCAGCTTTGAGTTGCCTGTGGACGCGCTCAACCATTCCGTTGCTGGCGGGGTGGTAGCCGGTTGTATGCTGCAGCCTCGTGCCGAGGAGGGCCGAATGCAAGGAAAAGAGGCTGCTCTGGAACTGCTGTCCCCGGTCCGTTGTTATGCGGGCGGGGCAGCCAAAGCGGGACACCCATGTCTGAATAAAGACCTGTGCGATGTTCTGATGTGTCTGCTAATTCTTTTGTGTCTACTGATGTCTGCGTGACGGTTTGATGTGTCTGATATGTCTGCAACTGGTATAGGTTCGGGCCATCTGCTGTATATATCGATGCATGTGAGCCGGTACCTGAAACCTTGCCAGGGCGGTACCGGTCCCACGAGGTCGAGGTGAGCGTGGTCAAACCGCGACTCAGGAGTCCGAAATTCCTGTAGTGTAGCCCGACTGTGGCGAGTCACCTTCACTTGCTGACACGTTTCACACGTCCAAGCGCAACGTCGCACGCCCGCGTTGACTCCGGGCCAAACGAAGCGTTCTGTTATCATTCGCTGGGTGGCGCGAACACCTGGGTGGCTGATGGAGTGGGAAGTGTTCAATATCACTCGGCGAAAATTCAGTGGGACGAAACGTCGGGGGGTTGCCTGGGAGGTATCGCAGGTTATCGTTCCCTGAACGTAGGGAAGTTCCACCTCCGAAAGCACGAGTGAAGATCACCTATCTTTCAGTCTCCTCAACTCAGTGTCCTCCCGCTGGGCCGCGACCACCGCCTAGAAGTCCAGGACGTTTCTGCCGGAAGCGTTGACGCGAGACAAGGCGTCGACTGCTTCGTTTTCGATCGCGAGAACGTGGCGGATGTCTGTAGAAAACTCAGAGATGAATGAGAGCTGACGAATTTGCCGTTCGGAGTATGAGGAACTGTTGTTGTTGAACACGTAGGTGAGGGGCTTGTGTCAAAATGTAGAACTCATGACCTTCCAGGAAGTAGCGGAAATGCCTAATGGAACGATAGACTGCGAGCTTCTCCCTTCCAAAAGTGCTGTATCGTAATTCTGCAGGCTTCAGGCGTTTCGAAAAGAAGCCCAGTGACTTCCACTGTGCACCCTCCTGTTGCTCCAGCACTGCTCCGAGCGATGTGGAGGAGGCGTCCACCATGAGGCGTGTAGGAGCTTCAGGTAGTGGATGAATGAGAAGGGTAGCCGCGGCCAGCTCGTTCTTAGCTTTCTGGAAAGCGTTCTGGTGTTCGTCCGACCAACAAAATTCTGGTGCCTTTTGGTCATCTCGGCGCAGCAGGTCGGTAAATAGCTGGAGTACTCGAGCACAAGATGGAATGAACCGCTGCTGGAAGTTTAAGAGCCCGAGAAACTCTCTCAGCTTGCGGAAAGATGTTGGAGCAGGAAACTTCTTGACGGCTTCCATCCTCGATTCGAATGGCATAATGCCTTCAGCAGTGATGTGGTGGCCCAGGAAGTTGAGAGCCTCGACACCAAACACGCACTTTTGAGGTTTCAGCACCTGACCGTGCTCATCTAGACGCTGAAAGAGCTGGCGGAGGTGCTGTTCACACTCGCAAGCAGTTCTGCTGGCCACCAAAATGTCATCTAGGTAGACAAAGACGAAAGGAAGACCCTGGGTGACTTCATCCATGAACCTTTGAAAGGTCTGTGCTGGGTTTTTTACCCCGTAGTGCATAGGAACAAACTCCAACAGGGCGAATGAAGTTGTTATAGCTGTTATGGGTATGTCCTCCGGTTCGACGGGGATTTGGTGGTATGCCGCTACGAGGTCGATCCTGCTGTACAATTTTGTACCTGCCAGCCACGCACTAAAATCGTGAATGTGCGGCAGAGGATACTGGTCCAGCGTTGTCGATGCGTTCAAGGCTCTCTAGTCACCACACGGGCGCCAGTCGTCCCCGTCGTCTTTAGGCGCCATGAATGGCGATGAATGAAGCGCCGATGAATGGCTGCTAGACGAAGGGCGAATACTTCCCAGCTGCAGCATATGTTAGAACTCACTGCGTGCAGCTTGAAGCCTGTTGCTGGACAGCTGTAGTGGCCGGGCGGTGACCGGCGGCCCGGTGTTGACGATGTGGTGAGTCACGTTATGTTTCACCGGCTGTGAGAGAAGGGAATCCGGCCAGGACGTAGTCGTAGGCAAATACTGGCTGGAAGGCACAGATGCCAGATGAGCAGATGTCTGACTCGAAACAACGTACTTTGAGGGATGTGTTGTTATCCATGACGCAACCGTCCCATACGCTCACATCCAGGTGGAAGTGGCTGAGAATGTCTGCTCCGAGTATGGCGAAATTAACATCGGCTACTACAAGACCCAGCGAAACTGGCGCCTGAGTCCGACGTCTATTGTCAGCGAGCGGAAGCCGTACGTAGCGATGGCAGTGTTGTTCACCGCCTGTAGGGACGATATGTTCTTGCTACGTCGGCGATCCTCGGGGCTTGCCGGGACAATAGAGATTTTGGCTCCTGTGTCGACTAGCTGCCGCGAGTTGCTTACGTAGTCGACTACGAAGAACAGGCGTTCAAACAGGGTTGAGGGCCGATGTCGTAAGCCGCCGTTAACGACTGTCCGGAGCGTTTCCCGGAAACGAGCAAGGCTTAGTGCAGCGGCTAGCACCCGTGCCGAAACGACGGTGGTACCAGGAACCTCCGCCCTGTCTATCTCATGACTGGCTTCTCTGGGAACAGCTTGGCTGTCTTGAAGGGGATCGGTTGCGTCGTTGCTCGCCCTGTTGTGGAGAACGAGACAGCAAAAATTGCTGCATTGTCTTGGTAAGTTGTTGCACTTTATCCCCAAGGCGCGACGGTTGATCTGGTTGTTCGTGTGTTCTTGCAGCAGCTATGGGCGCGAAGTTTGGAGCAGAGTATTTCGTGATGCGATCGGCAAGTTGCGCAAGCCGATCAAGGGACGTCTCATCTGAACCAACGAGAACCACGCGCACTGACTGGGGCAGCCATTGCAGAAAAAGTTCACGAAGAAGTGGGAGCTGGCTGTCCTAACTCGTGTGCACATCGAGTAGTTGCCGCATCCGGTGCAGCAGTTGGTAAGGTCGTTGGTCGCCCAGCTCTTCCCGACATAAGAGCTGCTGAAGTTTGCTCGGTTCAGGCACCTCGAGGCGGGCCACCACCGTCTTCTTGAGGGTACCGTATTCCCCTTGTTGGGGGGGTGAAACCAACATGTCGTTGATAGCGTCGCCGATTTCTGGAAGCAGGGCTGCGACGACGTGAAGGTACTTCGTCGACTGCGAGGTGATGGGCTGGAGCTGAAAACGGGCCTCCACTTGGCTGAACCAAACTCTTGGATCTTTAGTCCAAAAATATTGTAGCTTCAGTGTTTTGGCGAAGACTGCAGGCGTGGAGGCAGCAGCGTTGTCGCCGGAGCTCATCGCGGTGTTTTCGTTGAAGCGTTGTTCGGGTCACCAATTTTTAGCAGTCCGGAATGTCAAGACAAGACTTTATTTTCAAAAATATGCGTGCGCTGAGAGCTTTCGCCGACGAGAGAAAGAAGGGGTACCCCCGCGTCCTTCTAAAAGAGAGAAAAAAGGCCCCCCGAGCTAGCAGACCACAAAGGCGCCAGGACTAATCCCTAATCCGTGGTGGTGACGCAAGTACGTGACTTCAACAAAGGCGCACTGTCGTCGAGCCGGCCGCAGACCGGGGAAAAAGGAATTCGCGCGGGTTCCGAGCGGCTTCCGCTGCGCGGGCGTCACATCGGCTCAACCGTGATGACTGGGTACCGGGGGCGCCGCCGCAGCCCCCTTCGTAGTCATGGCGCAGCCCTGTGAGCCTGGAAAATTCTCCTGTACCGATGACCCAGACGTTGAAGACTGGATCAATCTTGTCGAACGAGTAAGTGCCCTGAACCGCTGGGACCCCACTATAATGCTCGCAAAGGTTCCTTTCATCTTGAAGGGAGCAGCACTAACATGGTATGAAACGAACGAATCAGACCTTTCTAGTTGGGACGCCGTCAAACCAGCGCTCTGTGATGTATTTGGAAATAAAGAGTGCCGCCAGCTAGCTGCGAAAAAACAACTCGCCACTCGCGCTCAGGTGTCGACCCAGCCGTATGTGGCTTATATACATGATGTTCTGTCCCTGTTACAGCGCGCAGACGCCAAAATGAATGAAGAAGAATAAGTCGGCGACAAACTGAAAGGGATCGGGTATGATGCGTTCAATCTCCTGGTTTGAAGGGAGTGCAACAAGGTCGACGCTACGATCAAGGAATGCCAGCGCTTTGAGCAAGCCAAAAGCCGTCGTATCACGACCCAGTTCGCACGGCTTCCCAATACCACGGCTGCTTCAACCTGCGGAGCAGCATTTTGCCATCGCCTACACCCCGCCCGCGTGCAGTATGGATACTGGTCGTCCTGAAAATGCGGTGACCAGGATTGTACGCCGCGAACTTGAAGCCATGGCTGCCGCGCCCGTTCCACCGCGCATGACGGAGAGCAACGTTCCCACCATTTCCTTTACTCAAGCGGCTGTTCGGGAGGAATTTGCAAACATGGGCATCCATCTCGTTTGTTCGCTGAGCCACCAACCGGTGCGACAAGCACCTCCCAGAGCCGTTTTCCGCAAGGACTATGTTTCTTCCCCGTATCGTAATCCAGCTGAGTGGAGAACAACAGATGACCACCCCATCTGCTTCAACTGCAGGTGTGTGGGACATGTTGATCGCTACTGTCAGCGCCGCTGGTTCCAGTTTCTGTGGGACAACTTCTCCCCTGACCGCTTTGACAGTACGCCCCGCCGTTTTACATCTGGAAACCAACAGCAACCAGATGACTCCGCCGCCACTTCGACGTCCCGATTCGGCCGCTCGCCCTCACCGCCCCGACGTCAGTCTCGCTCGCCGAAATCTCGGAGACCGTAATCTCCGGCCACCTCGAACGGCTACTCGCCAGAAAACGAATGAATACAGCTCCAGGAGGTGAAGCTGCATTCTCCACTTGGTCCGCAATGCCACTTCTGACCCTCTCTACCAGAGACAATTTACTGGAAATTGAGGTGGACGGTATTCCTGTTCGCGCACGCATTGACGCTGGGGCGACAACATCGGTGATAAGCTAAAATCTACGCTCTCACATTCATAAAGTCCTGACGCCTACCCTATCTCATGTCCGAACGGCTGATGGTGGAACGCCCATAATAGCTGGAATGTGTACTGCTGGTGTTAGGATGCTGGCCGTACTGTACCCGTTTTGTTTGCCGTATTGAAAAACTCCGCACCTCACGTAATCTTAGGCCTTGGCTTCATAGCGGACCATTCAGCGATCATCGACTGACTATTCTACACGTTTCCTCAGTCTGGAGCTACCTAGTGCGCCGAGAAGGGTGTGCGGGTGCCACGAAGGGTGTGCGGGTACTGAGAAGGGTGTGCGGGTGCCACGGCTTTAGAGGAAGGCCGTCGCCAGGCCCACGGCGAAACGATCAGCGCCTCGTCTCCGGGATCGAGCTCGCCTCATCGTCCCGAGTCCCAAGGCCTACCAGACTCAGCACCCTCGAGCTCCGAAGGGCGGAAGCGGGTGCCCCAAGAAGCCGACTCGACTTTGCCGTGACTTTCCTTCTTTAAAATAGCGGTTTTCTATAGCCAAGCCTAGGGTGAAGATGTATGCCTCGTCCTAGAGTGTTTCTTATGTCGCCTACAGCTTTCGTTCATGCTAAGTTTTTTATTGTTGTTGTTGTTAACATGTAAGCATCTCGAGTATAAGCGTCTCTGTATTCCCCGCATTCTGCAGTTGTTTTTTGTTGTTGTCGCCTGTCTAATTAACGCCGTGCGCCAGTCACCCTGCGCGCACGTGCGCACAATGTACGGCATCCCCTAGATTAGAGCCTGCGCGCACGAGGCCGATGTCCACGTAAAGGGTTTTAAATGCAGAGCATTTTAGTAACTCACGATGTCACCCGCGTTGGCGTCCGTAGTCCGCGTCCGCATCGCTCCCCCTACACTATATAAATACTTGCCGGCGCCAGGTTTCGATCCTACGACTCTGCGGGAGGAACGCAAGGTGCACGGTACTCTACCAACTGAGCCACAAAGCCGACACAGAACGCAAGGTTACGAACGTGCCTTATATCCTTGACTCATTCAACCGTCGGCCAGAGGTACGCCCTCTCCCCCGCGTCCTCCTCGCCTTCCCTCGGCTCGCAACGCCCTCTCTCGCCGCGTTCGGTTCGGGCGCACAACAGGTGGGGACGTGCGCAACACCCTCTCTCGCCGCGTTAGGTTCGCGCGCAAGAACAGGTGGGGCGCTCGCATCGCGCTCTCTCGCCGCGGTCGGTTCGCGCTTAAACCACATATGTCGTTCGTGCGCGCTGCGGTCGCTAACATCTGTAGCGTGATCGTGACGTATGCATCACGCGTTCGCGTGGTGGCGATTTCGGCGCTATAACACTCTCGCGAGGGGCATTGGATTGGATTCAATTGGATTGGCTTGGATTGGCTTGGATTTGGATTGGATTGGATTAAAGTGGATTGTGTTGGATTGTGTTGCGTCATAGCCGCGCCACGTTGCGTCATAGCCGCTCCACGTTGCGTCATAGCCGCGGCAGGGGGTTCACGGCACGTTTCACCATCGACTTCTTCGACAATGTCTACGCTGGAAGACAACAATTACAACAACAACAACCAATACGTAATCCATACGACTTGCAGGCTAGCCCCCCCGCAGAAATGCTCTGCATTTGATCGTGCCCCTCGCGAGGGGGATGTTTCTTTGTACTTTTGTTGCGTGGTGTTCTTCGCTGTAGCGGGCAACGCGCTCCGGTACCAACAGAACTTGTGGAGGGGGGAAGAATAGCCTTTTTCTCTTGTGTTTTTTTTTTCAAGCGTTCTTTCTCCCCATGTAGTTTCATCTTGTACATGCAATAAAAGTATTTTAATTAAAACGTAGTTGTGTGGCCCTGTGAACTCTCAGTAACTCCAGCAGCTTCGGCACACGTGCACACGCACGGGCCGGGCACCCTGGAAATATAAATAACCGTTATCGCGCCTTCTTTGTTTGCGCGAGCAGCCAAAGGGCTAGTGACAAGTTATTTGCGGTTATTATTTGTCTTTAGTGGCGATTACTGAGACAACCAGGATATTTTTCACTAGTGAAAGACTGGAGGTACGGGAGTAATCGGAAAGTATAAATCGAGCTGAGCGGTTTTGTACGTATTCTTGAAGAAAAATTAGGTTTTGTGCAGGGTCCCAGATTGCTGAGGCATACTTTTGTTTAGGACGAATTAGTGACAGATTAAGTGGTAACCTAAGGTAGCATGGGGCATAAGAGAAATTACGGCGAATATACCCTAAAGAACAGGTTGCGCTGCTGCAGACACAATGTGTGTCTGCCATGTTAAGTCATTGCTGATGTGAACACCAAGATACTTGTAGGATGTAACGTATTCGAGAATGGCTAGGGTAATTTTGTAATTAAAGGGCTGCTGTTAATAACGTTTGCGCGTAATGGTCATGCTTTTGCATTTGTTTGTGTTAAGTGTCATGTGCCATTTGCTGCACCATTTAAAGACAGTGGCGAGGTCGGCTTGTAAATTAATGTACGTTCGGTCGTGAATTTCGCGATAAATTACGCAATTTTATGGAGTAATTTATACCATTAGGAAGTTCGTTAATAAATATTAAAAAGAGCAGAGTACCGAAAACGGAACCCTGAGGTACACCAGATGTAACATCAGTTGGGGGAGAAGTGCAATCGTTAGCAGTCACAAATTGGGGGCAATTGGTAAAAAAGCATTCTATACACTTAAACACATTAGGGTCAATAGTTAGGGTACTGAGCTTAACAAGTAGTAATTGATGGTACACTTTGCCAAACAATTTTAGAAAATCTACAAAGATGCAATCTACAGATGAACCGCGATCCAGAGCTGATGTAATGTCGTGTGTGAATGTTAAAACTGAGTTTCGCATGAGTTTTTTCCGACATACGTGTTAAAATGGGCTGAAAAAAGAGTTGGATACGAGGAATGATACAAGGTTAGAATAAATGACGTGCTCTAAAAGTTTACACGAAATAGAAGTTAACGATATTGGCCGGTAATTTAAAGGAGAGCTTTGGATACCGCATTTGAACACAGGGATGACCTTCCCAACCTTCTGACAACCAACTGGCACAGCACAGCACTGAATTGATTGTAAAAAAATGTGTGACAGGATTATTGATGAATAAACTTCGGTGTTTTTTAAGAACTTGGCATTTTTTCATCTGTACCGCAACTGAAACAAGGTTTCAGGTCACGAACCAGCTTCGTAATTACAACAGGATCTACTACAATAGGATCCATAGAAAAAAAGTTGCAATCAGATAATTGCGGCACAACATCAGCAGGACAATTCAAAAATGACTTGGAGAATACTTGCTTCATAACACGACAACATTTGTCTCTGTGCATGACCTGGTTGCAGCAAATTTAAGATATATAAGTTCTTTTTATTAGGTCTAATTGTCTTCCAAAACTTTTTTGGGTTACTTTGGAGCAGCGAGGGGATCGTTCTTGTAAAACAGACGTCCTTTGCTTTTTCTACGACTGCACAATAAGCGGCAGAAATATTTTTGCAAGAAAACCAGCGGGGTTCCTCATTTTTGCGTTTGGCTACATGAAATGAGCGTTTTTTTCGGTTTTGCAGTCGTTTTAGATCAGATGTAAACCAAGGTGAGCGTTGCTTACAAGAAATAACAACTAAAGAAATATATTTTTTAATCAAAAACGTAACTTTTTCTTTAAACTAGGGACAATTGTGTTCAACAGTGCGATCACAAAATGCCTACCATGTAGGTATCGATGAAAGATTTGAGTTCTCTAATATTGAAGCGTAGTATCATTTGGCGTGATTTGTGATTGTTTTACGGGGTGTGAGCCGGCGCAAAACCTGAGTTTTTATAGTAAAATTAATGAAATAATGATCACTGTGATGAAGTGTTGGTGGACGACGAATAAGAGGAGACTGAGCGTGCAGCTGCGACGAGTGCGTGCAGAAAATCGAATCGGGCCGTGGATCCGTGGATGCCTGTGACGCGCTGGGCTGGATAGCGCGGCCCTGTGATATTGTTCGGTTGACAACCTGGGTCGCAAGCACTGCTGTGCCCGTGAGCCGTCCGGCGCTGATCACGACAACACGTGGGCTGGCCGTGCCTGGAGCTGGTGAAGCGCTGGGCGAGAGAGCGCGGTTCCGGATTCATCCGGAGGTGGAACCCTCCACTTACACTACCTGCTACGCCATCAAGCCGTGACTCCTCGGCAAGGTCGACGATGCCTGCCCGATGTACCGTGCCTGGATGTGACGTGGTCTAGAGCCGGTCATCGAGCCAGCCGCGCCGTGACGTCCCCGTCGACCCCGCACGCGTCGGGGCTTCAACAGCCCGAGGGGCTGCGACAAAACCCCTTAGGATGATTCTTTTCTTTATTGCGGACATTTTCCCGTTAGCCTCTTCCCATTTGTAACGCTTATATCTTGAGCCTCGCGTCCGTGCTTCCGTGCCCTATCTTCTGCTTCTTCTTGCGTCATGCATAAAGTAACGTTTCCTCGCGCACGCACTGGCCACTGACTCGTGACTTTCAGGCCAATTCTGGGCCCATTCATTACAAAAAGTGGCGAGCCTGCCAGGATTTCTTAACATCCACTGAAAGGAGTCAGCGAGCTACGAGTGTTGTTGTAACATTAGCTGCAACAGCAAGGATATCGAAAAGCTAAGGGCAATGGGAACTCAGCTGGGACTCTCGGGACAAGAGCTTAGGGCGTGGATAGAGAGAGAACGTGCTGATCTACGGGCCGCTAGAGCCGCCGATAGGGAAGCCAGCTGAGAAACCGCTGAAAGAGAGAAAGAAGGCGCGACAGAGAGAAAAAAGCTGCGAAATGAGCTAAAGATGCTGCAGAAAGGGATAAGCAGCTGCTACTGCTAAAGCTACTGCTACTCATTCAGGCATTACGGAACCAGGGGGTAGATGAGCATTATGTAACAATACTAGAGGATATCTACAATGGGTCTACAGCTACGATCATCCTCCATAGGGAGAGCAGTAAAATACCTATAAGAAAGGGTGTCAGACAAGGAGACACAATCTCTCCAATGCTATTCACAGCATGTTTACACGAAGTATTCAGAACGTTGAATTGGGAACAGGTGGGTGTAAGGGTTAATGGAGAATACCTCAGTAACCTCAGATTTGCTGATGACGTTGCCTTGCTAAGTAACTCGGGGGACGAATTGCAAAGCATGCTTTCCGCACTGGGCGAACAGAGTAGAACCGTGGGACTGAAAATTAATATGCAGAAAACTACAGTAATGATCAATAACCTCGGGACAGCACAGCGGTTTGACATAGGTGGCGAGGCAGTGGAAGTGGTAAGCGAATATATCTACTTAGGCCAAGTTGTGCCCCAGATCCAAACCATGAGGCAGAGATAATTAGAAGGATCAGAATGGGGTGGGGTGCATATGGCAGACATTCTCAGATAATGAATAGCAGCCTACCATTGTCGCTGAAGAAGAAAGTGTATGACAGCTGCATCTTACCGGTACTCACCTACGGGGCAGAAACTTGGAGGCTCACTACGAGGGTTCAACTTAAATTGAGAACAACTCAGCGGGCAATGGAGCGGAAAATGATAGGTGTAACATTAAGGGACAGGCAGAGAGCGGAGTGGGTCAGGGAGCAAACTGGTGTTAAAGACATATTAGTAGAAATTAAGAAGAAGAAATGGACGTGGGCAGGACATGTAATGCGAAGGCAAGATAACCGCTGGTCATTAAGGGTAACTGAGTGGATCCCTAGAGAAGGCAAGCGTTGCAGGGGGCGGCAGAAAGTTAGATGGGCAGATGAGATAAAGAAGTTTGCGGGGATAAATTGGTCACAGTTGGCACAGGACCGAGGGAATTGGAGAATAATGGGAGAGGCCTTTGCCCTGCAGTGGGCGTAGATAGGCTGGTGATGATGATGATGATGATGATGACTGCTAAAGATCCGACTCCAGGAGGGTGGTGCTACCAGCCAACCAAATGTCGCCGCGTGAGGTAAAGTTCTTGCAACTCCGCCTGCGATCAACCCGCAGAAACTGCTTACACTTTTCGACGAGAAGCGCGATGACCTGCACGCGTACCTGCAAAGTTTGAGCGCGTGGCAACCGGACAGCAGCGGCCTCAGGACAAATGGGCCCTAGCTGTAAGCATGTGCTTGAGCGGGGAGGCTCTTAGCATCCTAGGCCGTATGACCGCCGAAGACTCCCTAGATTACGCAAACGTAAAGAGGGCATTGCTTCAGCGTTTTCGGTTCACAGCACAATGTTATCAAGAAAAGTTCAAGAAGGCGAGGGCTGAGGATGGCGAAACCGGGAAACAACTAGCGCAATCCTTAGGGGTTATTTTGATCACTGGATCGAGATGGGGAATGTTCAAAAAACATTCGAGGCTGTTCGCGATCAAATGACCGCCGAGCAATTCATCCGCTGCTGCCATCCCAAGCTCGTCATCTTCCTGAAGGAGCGAGAGTGTAAGACGCTGAACAACCTGGCCGAGGCTCCAGTTCGTTTTCTAGAGGGGCAAAACCTCTCGAACTTGGGAAAGGTTTCCGGAGACTACCGCGATACAACGGAAGTCCTAATCGACTCGCGGAAGCAAGCGCCACCGAAATACTTTCTGCGCAACCGCCCAGGACAACCGTGCACAAGGGTGCCGTTATTCCATGAAAGAACCGGCAAGATGCACTACTTGTGGTCGACACGGGTATAAAACTGAGCACTGCGGACATGGATTAAGTGGAGCAGAGCAGGTTCCTGCTTGTGCCCTCACTGAGCCCCGGGAAGCTCAGCAGCAGTGCATCAAGCTCGACGACACGTACGATGAGAATCCTGGTATTAAGTGTTCGTGCGGCATCGTGAATGATCATTCTTGCCTAGTGAAAGGAATGCTAGTAGTCGAAGGGCTATTATTCGGATAACCTGTCACCGTTTTTCGGGACACGGGTAGTAATACTGTTCTTGTCCAACGTGACTTGGTCCCGGCAACCCAGTTAACGGGAAAAACTACCCGATTACTGCTCTTGGACAGGACAGTCAAGAAGCTCCCGGAGGCCAACATCTACGTCCAAACCCCGTACTTTGTGGGCGAGGTTACCCCCGCTTGCCTGGATAAGTTAATCTATGATGTCGTGATCGGAAACATCCCAGGTGTGAAGAAACCTCACAAAGCGTATCCGGACAGGCAACTCCAAAAATTAAGATGGCCTAAATGTAGCACTGGCTGCAACAGTCACGCAGCTACCCGCAGATTTTCTGGTTCCGACTGTTGCCAAGACAAGCAAGGCCGAGGTTGAGTCTTGAAGTGTGCCTGGAAACAGCTGCACTGTTATCTCAAGAGAAGAGTTGGTGGAGGAACAACGAAGAGATCCGACCCTTCGGTCCTTCTTCTCAAAGTTAGGAAATAATGTTTTATTAGCCAAAGGACAGAGGTATTCGTTCCTCGAGTCAAATAATGTGTTGTACCGCCAGTACCAGCTTGCTACAGGCACAACACTTACGCAAGTCGTTGTTCCCAAGAAACTGCGGGGGCGGATCCTTCGTGTGGCACATGAGAATTTCATGGCGGGGCACCAGGTGGTGCGAAGAAAGACTGATTGCGTTTTGCAAGACTATTTCTGGTCAGCCCTGCTGCGAGACGAACGACGTTTTGTCAGGACGTGCGATACCTGTTGGCGTAATTCACTGAAAAGAGACACGGAATTCGGCGGAGGGGCTGGAGTCCTACCATCCCGGTAGAACCAATGTCAGGACGTTCCTGATTCATAAGCCTTTGAGGACACAAAAACCACCGCAGAAACGCAACGGGGACCTTACGAAGCCGACGGTACAACGACCAGGATGGGTACCCGCGTTCAACAAGGTATTTACTCAGTCGCCGGCGTTTCATAACCGTTTGCCTGACTACCGGTCCACGAGCCTAGAAGGCTTAAACGTGACCCGAAGGCTGAACTTCTGCGAAGACGTGAGAGGGGAAGACAAAACTTTCTCAGCACAATAAAGTGCGTCTTCGCCTCTGACGCGCCGACCAGACCACAAACGACATCGTCTGCCTCCCGATCAAACTGTCGTCCGCACGAGCGTCATCGATAGCCAGTCAGAAGGTCGTCCGCAGGAAACCAATGGCGATTACAAGGGCACCGACAATACAGGGTCCGCGGTTTAGTTCCCGTTTGTTTTGTACAAAGTGTGGTCCTAAGTTGTTTGTAACGCGTAATTGTGGTCTTAAATTTGTTTTAGTGTATTTTTATATACCCTTCGTGCATGTCCTGTGCGGTGAAGTGTGCCGGTAGGACTGACTGTGCTCTTGTGGACTGTGCGCAAGAACTTTTCCACCGGTACATCGAACTTCTCCCTGCCTTTTTATTTCTTAGACTAGTTGTTGCTCCGCAACAACTTTCTTTGATCCGGGGTCATTGTGATGAAGTGTTGGCGAACGATGAAGAAGAGGAGACCGAGCGCGCAGCTGCGACGAGTGCCTGTAGAAAATCCAATCAGGCCGGTGACCAGTAGACGCCTGTGACGCGCTGGGCTGGAGAGCGCGGCCCTGTGATCGTGTTCGGGTGAGAACCTGGGTCGCAACCGCTGCTGTGTCCGTGAGCCGTCCATTGCTGATCACGACAACCCGTGGGCTGGCCATGCGTGGAGCTGGTGACGCGCTGGGCGAGAGAGCGTGGGTCCGGATTCATCTGGAGGTGGAACCCTCTTCTCACACCCCCTGGTACGCCATCAAGCCGTGACTCCTCGGCAAGATAGACGATGCCTGCCCGACGTACCATGCCTGGACGCGACGTGGCCTAGAGTCGGTCATCGAGCCAGCCGCGCCGTGACGTCCCCGTCGACCGCGCACGCGTCGGGACTTTAACAGCCCGAGGGGCTGGGACAAAACCCGGTAGGACGTTTCTTTTCTTTATTGCGGACATTTTCCCGTTAGCCTCTTGCCTTTTGTAACGCTTATATCTTTAGTCTCGCGTCTGGGCTTCCGTGCCCTATCTTCTGCTTCTTCTTGCGTCATGCATAAAGCAACGTTTACGCGAGCACTCACTGGTCAGTGACTCGTGACTTTCACGCCAATCTTGGGCCCATTCATTACAAACACTTAAACCAGGAAGGAAAATTAGGTGTCGCACAAGATCTTGAGCATTTGTCAGGACCAGATCTAGTATGTTAGCGGACGTCGGACGCACTCTGGTTGGTTTGTCAACTAGCTGAGTCAAATTAAATTCGAGACACATGCTAAAAAATCTAGTACTGTCTCATGATAGATTACTGGAAGCATAGCCGGGCACAGACCAGTTTATTTTGGGGTAGTTAAAGTCCCCGATCAAAAACAACTGTGCATGCGCAAATTTCAAGACCAGGTTGTTAAGGGCATCATGTATTTTGTCACAAAAGTCACATGTAGCTTTCGGCGGACGATAACAGGCGCAGAACAGGGCGTTTTTTATTATTTAGGTGTATCGAAACACAGATAATTTCTAACACTGAATTTGTTATCAACAATCTTGAAGTGAAACAATCGGCTACAGCGATCAGTACACCGCCATCAGGTTGATTACAACGATCAGCTCGGTATACAACATAATTTTTATTGCAACAAAAGAATTCCGAGTTGGCCGTTTCATTTGACAACCAAGTTTCCGTTAGGACCACTATGTTTACTGCGCAGTCATCAAAAAGGAAAGACAAGGCATCGCGCTTGTTAGTGACACTGCGCGCATTGGAAAGTAAGGCTGACAGGTTCTTGTCGTTATTTTTTGGGCATTTCTTCAGAGTTGTCTCTACCTTTTTATTTAAAATGTTATTCGGGCGAAAAGCTTACTGCATCCGTAAGTTGGCGCAGACGTGGACGGCTTATGTTAAAACATTCCATTTACACCAACGGGACGAGCTACACTGCGACGGCTGGGATATGCCATACCGCCACTGCAAGACCATAAGGAAAAGGTTCCACTCCAACTCCGACAAGCCATCAGGGTAGCCCCCATCCCAAGAAACATGCACCCACTCCACAACAAAGCTCGACGCATAGCAAGAGTACGAGCCATGAATAATAAATACAGCGACAATCCAACTACAAGGTATACGGACGCGTCTCCGTACATAAACAAGCCAGCCCACATCGTGTGTGTCGCCAATGCAGCAGGGCAAGTAACAACCGCCCTCACCGTCCGCGCAACATCAACGGAAGCTGCTAAAGAAGCCGCTATTGCCCTGGCCATCACGACGGGAAAAGATGGATTTACAATTTTTACGGATTCGCAGGCCGCGTGCCGCAGTTACCAACGAGGCCGCATCAGCAAAACGGCACTTCAAATTCTTAAGAATACTACCCACATACCTGAAACGCGGCTCATCTGGATACCTGGACACGAATCTCTCGAAGGTAATGAGGCGGCTCACGCCGCTGCCCGCGCGCTTATACACCGGGTCATTACCATAGAGGGACAAACACCGCTTGCGGCCCCCCAAAACAGAACCGCTTGTCCGGTATGCTGACATTCTCACTTACTACCGTCAAGGCCGAAGAACCTTCCCGACTCCGCATTCCCAGTTAACAAGAGCAGAAGCCACCACCCAATAGCCGTCTACCAGCAATTTTTGTCCAACGCCCGGTACACTGTACCACCTGATTTGGGAGTGCCCGAAGACCCCAGGCCTTGCCCCAATAACCTCCCCCTCCTACAAGCAGTGGGTGAACCGCCTGACGATCCCGGACCTTCGGATCCAGCGTGAACTGGTGAAGAGGGCCTGGACCGCCAGCCGAAATCAGGGTATCCCGGAATAGGGAAGCCCCCCACCAGGCGGGTGCCCTAACATCTGCACCAGCTTGGCAAATTAAGATTTATTCATCATCATCATCCATTTACTCATTTGAATTATTGCCGTAGGAGGAGAAGCTCACTAGACGTATGTATGCATGTATCTATCTATGTATGTATGCATGTATGTATCCAAGTATTGGTGTATTGTGAGTACATTTTATCACCATGATCATAATCAGCTACAAGTCAAAGGGGGGCGAGCGCCCTCTGGGAAAATGAAAACTCTCCGCCAATGGTGCGGTTTGCCCAAGACAATGCAGAATGCGGAAAAGGTCCTGTGAACATACTCTTGAAGTTTACTGCATAATATTCAAATGTTTACTTCAATCGGCCTCATTATAATTGTCTCGCAGTAAGCGAAACCAGAAGCGGCAACTCCCTACGGCTCGGCTGACATGACTGGCCACATCAGCGTACAATATGGTAGGCGTGCTTCAAAGCCCCGCTCACGTAATAACAACCGCAACAGTACCACCGGAAGGATATAAACATCACCTGACAGTGATATGCACTAAGATCATTGTACAGTCAACCTGTTAAACAAATTTGTGCAGCTTCTCTAGTTGTACAAGTCTGAAGAAAAGGGAATGCTGGCGGCCCTATTCCCTTGTCGGAGAACCTCTTGTGGATTTCCGAATTAACGTGTGAAACTTCTTCATGAAAAGCGGGTCCGACCAGTTTTGTCCGCAGCCTTTCGCATCTCTCGCAAAGTTATCTGCGTTAGCACCCGTTAGAACCCGGGGCAAACGGCAGCAGGAACTAAGCATCTGTAGCGCGAAAGCGGCTTCTGTCCTTTCCACTTCAGGCGGGAACCCACCTAAAATCGAGAGCGGAAATACAGGTACGAGATCACGTCGCGAACGCTGGGCCCAGTGTTGTCGAAAGTTGAGCTGGCAGAAGCAAGAACTCCCCGCAAGGCGTCCGCTCACGAGTTCTCGGTGTGCTTTCTTCACGTGGCGCGAGAATACGCACTAACTTGGACGATGCTGCGGCACATAAGCCTTTAAACCATACGTTGTGCAGTGGCTTCATGGCTTCACGTGCGCCAGTGGGGCACGTCAAGTGAGCGCACGTCAAGTGAGCGCGAAGCTAATCACAGCTGCGCCAGGGGTTGCTAGACCATGTGATATGGCTCATCGCTGCGCGATGTTTCTTGATGTGACGGGCAGATAGTTGTTAACAGCTCTGGTGTAAAAAATTCGAGTAAGTGGTATTTAAATACCAAAGAGGCATTAAAGTGCCATCGGACGGTACTTTATTGTCGACCGTACTAAATAAGAAAAAACTCCCACCTCCCCTCGTGGGAACCCCTGTGTAAATGCGACGCATAGGCGGAGCGGCGAAGGGACCGCGTTTTATAGCGCGCATAACGTTGAGGGGACTGCGTAAGCCGGTCCCAGTCGATGACGACGTTGGCGTACTTGTGAAGCGGCGTGGACTCTAGGTGTTTGAGCCAAGCGTGGAGTTTGCTTCGCCGGAGAACGGCACGCCGGTTATATGCGCAGCGCGCCCGAAGGAGAGGAAACCGCGGAAGAGAGAGTACTGCACATGTGCCGGCCCCAGCGCGTCTGCCGCGGCTATGACGCAACACAATCCAACACAATCCACTTTAATCCAATCCAATCCAAATCCATTCCAATTCAAGCCAAGCCAAGCCAAACCAATCCAATCCAATCCAATCCAATGCCCCTCGCGAGAGAGTGTACGCTATCGGAGAGGAGAGGGGGTGAGCGGCGGAGAGCGCAGCTGGCGCGGCGAGGAGAATGGGGGAGGGGTGGACAACGCCGACGACAACGACGACGACGCCGGAGGGACAAGGCGAGTGGATCAGATGCTCTGCATCTAAAAAGGTGCAATCTTAGCTAGTCAAGCAACTAAACATGACTGCACTATTTCCACTTTGCATATTTACTGTCCCACCAAAACCCGAAAGGGCTGGATTTTTATCCTAACCGACAAACAGGTGGCTTTCTTTCCCACGGTAGCTTCATAACGCTGCTCGGACTGCGTATATAGGATTTGAAGTACAAACTTCGATGTTCGAATAACTAACCTTTTATAATGCAGTCAATTCAATTTCAGCTCGAAAGACGTTTTCTTCAAAAAATACGAAAAACTAACACATCTCCGCATATCAATCTACACATCAGAATTATATATAAGGATAATTTGAGGCACCCCTACAATAACACTCCTTTAACAAAAATCACGGTAGAAGTCTTACATGCGAAGTATAGAACATTGAAGTGCAAGAACAACACATCTTTCAAAGGGCGAGAACAGTAAAAAAGTAAAGGAGGCGGAGCAAGGTGGGAAAAGACGGGAAACAGAGGCATTAAACGAGGAAATGGTTAAAGGAATCGTTTCAATATTTGCGGCGACGTGACTAGGAAATGGAACGCGGAGGTACGAACCTGAGCCACAAAGTAGCCCGTACGAGAGTGAACGGATGTTTGCGCTGCACCGGCACACTGTTTTATGCAAAGACAGCAACGCACAGTCAGCCAAGCAGTTGGGACCACAGTGTGGCGCACCATCACACGTAGGCAGCAGACGTGTACTGTACATTAACCGCTCGACGCATTAGCGGCTGTACCCCTACCTAGTTTCTCTCGCTAGCCACAAGGCGCGGCACACAGTGTAACCACTTTCGAAAATTGCCGTTTGGTCACACCTCACGCACCCCCACCTCACACCTCATGTCTCCATCCATGTGCCGCCGTTGCTCTACATTTCATATCTGCTTGGTTTCTACTTAGGTTTTTTCTAAGCCCACTAGGGGTTTAATTCGTTCTGTCTAAATGTCTAACTATTTTCTCCAGGGTAATGGACGGGTAAGAACATTGAAACCAGCCGTGCTCATGTGGGTAAAAATGGCGACATCATCACATCACGCGCTTAATAGCTCGAGTGCCATGTACCCAAGCATTTTGCTTGCTGTGCTCGTTAGAACGTTTATCTTTGGATAAACCACTCCTTCATGCTGCGAGTTACTTAATGAAAAGGGAGCTTTTTCTGCTTTCATTTCGTTCGTAGCCATGCAGCTGGCACAGATTTAAAATAAAATCTATTAGGCCATGTTTTCGGGGTGTTTGTTGAAGGATACACCCGATGTAATATCAGATTACGCACTTGTAATCTATCATGAAGAAGAGGGTGAATAAAGCGTGTTCTTTGCCGATTAGTCTTGCGGTTGCAAACAATGCTGTTTCCTTGGTTATTTACGTAGTCTTTACTACAGAATGAATAAAAATAAATATATACCGATTATCTCTTATTAAAATATAGTCATAAGTTGCAGAAGTTTAATCCCAGTTTTGTAGGTACGGTCACTATAAAACACGAAAGGGGTGGTATAGAAAAATTATAATGTCTTTGATTAAAGGTGCCCAGGGATAATTTCCTCAGTTCAAGACCCGATTGGAGCATTGATGGGTCTCACCATGAGAAAATTTCCGCGCATAGCATTCTGCGCTCGAGCTAGACAGTAATTCTATTCCGGACTGCTTAACCGAACAATTACAAATCCGGGAAAGTCGAAGTTCGGCGGGAACTCCTTCCCAAGAGAGATTTCCCAAATGATACACCTACGTTGCTTCTCTGTAGTTTGCAACGAAGATTTGCATACCTTACGACAGCACCAAATATATTGTTACGGGGAACAGACTATATTTGGATGATTCGTACAGCGGGATGCAGGCACCGGGCAAGACGAACAAGGCTGAGTGCGAGAGAGAGACGTGATGATAATGACAGGGTCCAATGATGATGATTGCAGTTAGTCGCTTAGATTGTCCACCTTATATCATGGGTCCTGTTCGCCAACAACTTAACCATGCCTGGTAACATGACTCCCCGCTGGAAAAGCGTCATCCCGACGCTAACGCAGTAGATGAAGGCGCTCAGTATGCCTTGAGGCGGGACACATGCATAATGTTAGTAGGCGAGGTTCTCCCGGAAGGTGAAGGGATGGCGGGGTTGATCTCATATGTAACGTCCGCTACCGGGCGGAGAACTGTAAGAACCGGTATGGGGGAAAGCAATTTTTCTGAAAGTCCCACGTAACGGGATGGGGTCCGGCGAGGGACCAATGATCCCGGAGGAAGCGTACTGGCAGGTCGCGCCGGTCGTATGTGTGCATCTGAGAGGCTTGTGACACGTGAAGACGGTCGCGGGTAATCGACCTTCCAAGAGTAGCTCGGGTGATCGCACCGTGAGCGTATTCGGCGGACAAGGGGGTAGAAGGGGGCAGAAGGGGGCACTAAGGTGTCCAGGGGCAAAGCAGGCTCACGCCCGTAAAGAAGGTAGAAAGGGGAAAATCCCATGGTGTCGTGACGCGAAGCATTGTAGGCGAATGTAATGAAGGGAACGGCGATGTCCTAATCGCGATGGTCCGCTGAGATGCAGGCAGACCGAACGTCTGTAAGGGTCCAATTGAGTCGTTTGGTTACTCCGTTCTTTTGCGAATGATGAGCTGTGGAAAACTCTATTGTGGAGCGCAGAAGGTCGTCAACAACTTTGGATAAGAAGTATCGGACGCGATGGGTGAGCAATTGACGGGGAGCTCCGTGGTACAGAATGACGTTAGCAAGGAGACAATCCTCAACATCGGTCGCGCAACACGTAGGCAGGGCACGGGTGAATTGAAAACGTGTTTCTTTGTCCATCGCGACGGCCACCCACTTGTTTCCATACTTGGATAGAGGAAAAGGGCCCAGTAAGTCCAAACCTAGACGGAAAAATGGCTTAAGAGGAACTTCGATAGGTTGAAGCTTACCGGTGGGGAGCGTGGTCGGTGTTTTCCGCCCTTGGCAGAGGTCGCTGGCGGTCACGTATCGCCGCGTAGATTTGTATATGCCGGGCTCAAAGAAGCGACGCCGCACACGGTCGTACGTGCGGGTTATTCCGAAATGACCAGCCGTGGGGACATCGGCAAGCTGGTGCAAGATGGCCGCACGCAAGTGTTCAGGTATAACAACGAGCTATTCGGGCCCATCGGCGCGGAAGTTGCGACGATAGAGGGTACCATCACGAATTGCATAAGCATGTAGAGAAGGGTCAGGTGTTGCGTATTCGAGACCGTCGAAGATTAGGCGTAATTATGCATCCCGGCGCTGTTCATCAGCAATGTTCAGGAGGTCGGAGATGGCAAGAAGGAAGACATCAGAACTTGCTCCGCTCAGGTCTGGATGGTCGACAGGATTCCGTGACAGGCTGTCGGCGTCCTGGTGTACTCGGCCCGATTTGTAGAGCGGAGAGAAAGTGTACTCCTGACCGTAAAAAGCCCATCGACCAAGCGTTCCCATGGGATTTTTCAAAGACGAAAGCTAGCAGAGAGCGTGGTGGTCTGTAATAACACTAGAGTGCCTACCGTAAAGGTATGGACTGAATTTGACGACAGCCGAGACAAGCGCAAGACACTCCCGTTTGGTGATGGAGTAATTGCATTCGGCTGGGGTCAGGAAACGTCTGGGATACGCGATGACGCGGTTCTGGCCGGCCTGTTGTGCTAAAACTGCCCCGATACCATGGCCGCTTGCGTCGTTGCTGACTTCGGTAGGTGCCGATGGATCAAAGTGGCCGAAAACGGGTGGCGACCTAAGCAGAGCGACAAGCGTAGCGAAGGGTTTATCTGGTTGGGGCCCCATGCGTAGGTGACATTCTTTTTAAGAAGGTCCGTCAGAGGACGGGCAATGTTGGCGAAACTCGCAATGAAATGACGAAAGTAGAAACAGAGGCCTAGGAAGCTGTGGACATCTTTTGACGACTGTGGATTTCGGAAGTTCTGCACAGCGTGAACTTTATCGGGGTCGGGTTGAACGCCGTTGGCGTGGACAAGGTGTCCAAGAAGCTTAAGTTGGTGGCGACCATAGTGGCATTTTTTAGTGTAACTAAAGGCCTGCACCTCGGAGAACTTCCAAGATAGCGGAAAGCCTCTTGAGGTGGGTATCAAATGTAGGGGAAAAACAATGACATCATCGAGGTAGCAAATGCACGTCGACCACTTGAATCCCTGGGAGTAGCGAGTTCATCATCCTCTCAAATGTAGCACGGGCGTTACATAGGCCAAACGGCATTACCTGAAACTAGTAGAGGTCGTCGGGTGTAACAAATGCCGTTTCTTCGCGGTCGGATTCGTCAACAGAAATTTGCCAATATCGAGACGTGAGGTCTATAGGTGCAAAATATTGGACGCCATGCCGGCAGTCCGGTGCGTCATCAATGCGCGGCAATGGATACAAGTCCTTCTTGGCGATCTGGTTGAGGCGTGGGTAATCTACGCAGAACCGCCAGCTGCCGTCTCTCTTTTTGACTTAAATGACAGGCGAAGCCCAGGGGCTCGACGAAGTTTCGATGATGTTATTGCGGAGAATGCTTTCCACCAGTCGTTCAGCATGGGACACACGGTATGGACGGCTGTGAACAGGGCTGGCATCACCGGTGTCGATACGATGTGGAACAGCAGTCTGAGCAGTAGCACGATTAGCGAAGTCGAAAATGTCTCGGTTGGCACTCAAAAGGTGGTGTAGTCGCTGTAGTGTAGGTGGCCGTAGGTGGTGTAGCTTGGTCTGTGGGAAGATCGGAGGCTATCATATTGGCGAAATCTTGGACATGAGGAATTGAAGTGGTTTGGCTATCGGCAATTGGGGTTGGGTCAACGCACAAAGCTAAAACGTGGTAGTCACATATCGGCCGCAGTGTAGCCAGAGATATACCCTTCGGTAGAGCTCCAGTAGAGGATCCAAAGTTAAGGATTGGTGGGTAAATGGTGCTGTCCACAACTATCACAACAGTATGTGGTACGGCCACTTCGCGTGACAGCAACACTTCCAGAACGGGCGAAACACGTAGTCACCGTTAGAAACCGGAGGGCTTGACAACAAGTTAATGGAGGTTTCTGCTTGTGGCCGTAAGCGAACATCGTGCGTGGAGACAATACGGCATAAAGGTTCTTCTACTTTGAGCACATCTGAAGGCATCTGCACGGATTCTTTAGGGGTCGAATTGGGAGAAGCCAAGTGAAGGCGGAGGACACCAGTGAATGCGAATTCGGGCAGCACACATCCCCGCAATGGCGGATGTCCCTCCATCGGCGACCTGTACGGCACTGGGCACCGCTGCAGTGAGAACTTTGCGCCGGCGGTGGCGCAGGTCTGAGTTCATAACCGAAATATGGGCGCCGGTTTCAATGAGAGCACCTACTGGAACACCATCGACAGTAACGTCTAGTAAATTTCGTCTGGTGGGCAAAGTTAGCTGAGGATTGGGTGGCCGGGTTATAGATGCAGCGTCACCTCTGGGAGCTGCATTTCTTAGTTTTCTGGAGAGGAGCGGTCATACGGGGTCGGTGACAGGAAGCGGCGGGGCTGCGGCGAGTGGGACGGGCGGCGGTGCGGCGACGGCGGTCGATTGTTTCGGCGTGGTCAGGCGTCGTCGTCTCGGGAGGGCGGCTGATGACGGAGAAAGAAGCGAGCAGGACCTTCTTTCGGGTTGTTAAGGTAGGAAATCTGGGTCGGGGATGCAAACATTGACTATGGCAGTATCACGCCACATGGCCAAAACGATGACAGTGGGTGCATATTAGTCGGTCGTGAGGCGTTCTCCAATAGGCAGAGTTTCTGATCGGGTAGTGGAAAGTACGAGTATAGGGGGCTCACCCATCGCTAGTAGGCGGAAAGGAGCTACATGGGAAGTTAGGACGGCTAACGGTGCAGACAGATTGAATGCCCAGCTTGGCAAAAGCTTCGCGCATGACAGCTTAAATTAATGGTACGGGAGGCTTGCTGTCTTCAGTAACGTATTGGAAAAGAAGTGCTGGGGCCATGGCCTCGACCTCTCTACGTACGATTCTCGTCAAACCTTCAGGTGTAGCCGTGGTCACGCCAGATGACATTGTTGGTGAATGGGCCTGTGGCGGAATGTCTTCGCAAAATGATGTGGCGGCAGTGTTTGGGAGCCGGGTGAACTGCGATGTAATTCGGCGGATCTTCGCCTGCTCGAACTGGCGGCACTCGGTGATGATAACCTTGACGGTAACACAGTCTTTGCATATGAGCCGGTGAAAGCGTCATTGGCTATCCCTTTGAGTACATCCCACCTTGTCGGAGTCCGTCATCTGGGTGTCAGCATTTTTACAAAGGGACAGGACGTCCTGAATGTAGGCCACGTATGATTCAGTGGAGGTCTGTGCGCGTGTGGCTAGCGCGTTCTTGGCTGCAAGTTGGCGACCGGCTGGGTTGCCGAACAATTTGCGCAGCCTTTCCTTGCAGATGTCCCAGCTGGTTACCTCCGCCTCATAAGTTCGGAACCAGGCCCTGGCCGGTCCGTCCAGATTGTAATCGACGTTGGCCAGCATGATAGTTGGGTCCCACAGATTATAGGCGCTGACCCGCTCGAACGAGTCTATCCAGTCCTCAAGGTTGAAGTCGTCGGCTCCGGTGAACTTACCAGGGTCACGGGGTTGTTCAGAGACCAGGATAAGTGGGGCGGTTTAGCCGGGGGCCCCATTGTTGGCCATGACAGTTGGTGGTTGAGCAAGGTGACGCCCACTGCGTAGCTCCGTTGTGCGTAAAGCGTCACCTCGCACTTCCCACCAAAATGTTACGGGGAAGAGACTACATTTGGAGGATTCGTACAGCAAGATACAGGCACTGGGCAAGACGAACAAGGCTGAGTGCGAGAGAGAGCCGTGATGATAATGACAGGGTCAAATGATGATGATCGCCGTTGGTCGCGCACATTGTGCACCTTTTATCATGGGTCCTGTTCGCCAACAACATAACCATGCCGGGTACCAATATTGAATTCGTAGGAATAATTTGCGTTCTTAAACCACGGGTATCAGACTCGGAAGATTTTTATTTGTTTCCTCTTGTTTTGTTATAGGTGTATTAGTTATGATGTTTGACATCACGTGACTTAGAAACGGTCATTTTTTGGCAAAATGTAAAATGTCTTCTGTAGAAAACTCTAGTACTAAATGCTTTAGAACTTATCAAATGCAAATAGACCACAAACGCAATAGGGGTTGGCCAAGAACCAGTTGGTGAGATGAACTACAAAAATATTGGGGGAAAACATGGACTCAGCTAGCACTCGAAAGGCATGAGTGGAAATCTTTGGGAGAGGTTGTCGTCCTGCAGTGAACACAAAAAGGCGTGTAATGATGATACATAAATATGTATATACATACGTGATTAGGATGTTCTCTTTGATATGATATATATTTTTGTTTTAGTAAAAACAGGTCCTTTGCAACGTCTTCAGTAGGTTTGGGTGTGGGTCTCAGCCTATTACATGTTTTAAACAACCGTATTCAGCACCCCAAAAAAGCGGGCCTTTGGCTGACCTTCAAACACAAAGCCTCCCGTTATCGTAATTATTACAACGGTGGTTAAACTCATTAACCTAAGGAATCTGTCATGACCATTGGCGTACATCACGCGGACTCTCTGACCATAATACCCGACGGTCAGCGACCAAGTCTGTGTCTGTTACTTCCTACAGCTAAACATAGCGTGCTGTACCTATCATTCTATAAGTGCTGCACATGCCACACTTGAATCATACACCGCTTGAACATCTAAAATTGTTATGAAAACTTTTGTGTTGGCAGCTGTGAATTTATCTTGAAAACAAGGAACTGGTGCCTGTTTAAAATTATGCTTTAACCAATTTTAACGAAACAATAGGCTCACCGATACATGTGCAAGGGGTGCTGTTTGATGTATGAGTATATATGTGCCATCTTTGAAGGCTTGCTTAGTAAATTTAGGAACACTTCTTGGGAACTAGGAACATCACAGAAATGTTTTACCGTCATTTAAGCGCCAGTTTAATACAGTGGAAGCCGAGCAGTTGTGCTGCAGGGCACAGTGGTCTGTCCTTGGTGGGACCCCTTCACTTCGCTCAATAAAACGTTTCCAACAAAACAAGATGCCCCGTGTCATGGTAATCCGCGGTATATGGGTTTCATGCCGCTGCAAACCAAAGCCTTCTAAGCGTGTCGCCTGGTAGTGATTATGATTATGATTTCCATTTGTTTCCCCTTTGTAGCGGGGTGATGGCATGTCATCTTACCAAAAACTACTATTATAGCTATGTTGTTTATTTTTTGTTTAATACTAGCGCTGCTTAGGGCCGGCACAAAAAGCCTATCAGGCGCCAAATACTTTTTTTCGTTACAGGTGTTAACTTTCCTAGGCAATATTCCCCTCTCTGCTTTTTGTCCACCAGCATTCTAATCTTCTTTTCGTCCCCTCGACAGCCTTCAAGTTAACTTCCTCTGTCCTACCCTTAAGTCCTGGGGCTTCTGGAAGCAGAATATTTGCCTCATGTAGATTTGGATGGATACCCTCACATTCTAACACTATAAGCCACATAGTTTCTGTTTCTTTTCCGCAGACCACGCATACCCCATCATTTTGTGAATACTTCCTCTGAATGCTGTGCTCTGCTTAAAATCAGACGTTCTATCAGGCCTCGAAGTGAACCAGAGAACGGTAGGGTGTTTGGCCTTAGCCGGGCATGGAAAAATAACTAGCGAAGCAGTACAGGGAGATATGGGCTGGGTGTCGTTTGAAGTACGAGACACACAGAGGAAAAAATGTTTTGAGATGAGGTTGAGAGCAATGGATCAACGAAGGTGAGCAGCTAAGGTTTTTAGGTACCTATACATGGAAAGCGCGGACACGCAGAAGTTAACGTAGATTAGGAGGCTAACGATGAAATACTGAAAGAACAGTGGAGAATCCAAAACAGCCAAGGTAACCAAAAAAGAGGCAAGGCAGATTGAAACGAATAAATTGGGAGAAAAAAGGAAAGCTAAAACATCGTTAGAGATGTACGGGGCTGAGAAATTGAACATCGGAAAGGAAAGTTTCTACAATAATTCCCAGGGCAGTGCTTTGCTTTTAGGAGCTTTACACACTTTACACACCGAATCCAAGCTTTCCTGCTTAAGTGCAACCACTTAAATTCACCTTAGTGAAACAACGCTCTTTCGGATGCACCAGTACCCGTGAATATCCCCGTCTTGGTGCATAAAATAGGAGGATCATAATTTACCCACCTCTATGACTCAGTGGCTAAGACGTTGCGCTGCTCAGCACGACGTCGCGGGTTCGATTCCCGGCCGCGGCGGCCACTTTCTGATGGAGACGAAAAGCAAAAACGCCCGTGTTTACGACAGTTCGGCGCACGTTGATGATGATTTAGGGTTTTATGGTGCAAGGCCGACCAGGGCAAAGAGCGCCATGACAATGGTGGGACGTTATGAGGCGATAATAAAATGGAATCTGTCAAACATCCATTGCATTACACCTAAACTATGAAAGTTGGTGTATAGGGCCATAATTAAAAGTAATAAATGTTTGCATGCAAGGTGTTAAAAACCTCTCGATACCGCCATTGTTTTGTGACGCAACATGAGGCCAAGTGAGATCATGGGGAGTATGATTTGTACTTTAAGAAGTCAACATCGGCAAGGCAATTAAAGACTCGTCTGTAAGAAAACATGAGACTATCTGATAAAAATAATGAAGGGTGCAAGGTTATGCAATGAGCGTATATTTCATGAAAGGGAGGTTTTCTATGTTGCGCATCTCACATTCAGTAAGCATATGAAGAACTGAGAGCTGCCCCCCCTACGGATGATAATGTGGCTTGTTTGCGTCTGTTGAAAAGAATGAGTGTGGGATGTGTGTGGTCAATTCTCGGCGCAAGTTTAAGATCCCCAGGTGGTCAAAATTAGTCTGGAGACCTCCACTACTGCGCGCCTCATCGCTTGCGTTGCGTCGGTGCGTTGAAGCATATATTCAATCGAGGATCATGATTTGCAAGATAAGCGTCAGTTTACCTGTCACTGTGAAATAATGCTCGTAATTGGGATCTCCTGCCGTGCCTTCGAAATCGGAAATATTTAATTGACAACTTATAGGACCGACACCTATATCCAAATTGAAAAAAAAAGTTCAACAAACAATGATATCGACAATGAGATGAAGTATGCTCACGCGAAATACTGAAACAGATTTTGTAGTAGCCAGTAGGTTGCTTATTCAGTTCTTTAATTACACATACCCTGATTATCAAAGGAACATGTCCTAGTCATAGGTAAATGATGCTCAAGCTTCTGTGCTTTCTTCGTTCGATTCCCAGTTCATGTGAAAATGTGTATTTAAATAATTGTAGAAAAGCACCCAAAAATTGTGTTGCGACATCCTCAATTGCAAATCACTATCCAGCCAGGCAAATAAAATATAATTTTAAAAAATAGAAGTATATTTACTGCATCCTAGCATCAATTTTGTGCGAACAAAACGCCTAGAGAAAATGTGTCAGGCAAGTGCGTGCTATAGCAAAACCTTGCACTGGACCCATTTTCATGCTATCAATTATTATAAGTGTTGGGATTTACCTATTATCTGGACTTCGCAAATGTTATTTTACGATTTACTTACGCAGGAGTTAAAAAAAGCACAAGAAATGTTTGCGGACCAAAGCAGAACTTTGCATGTAGTGTCAAAGAAGATATTCGGTGTGCCCAATGATAACGGTAAAATATAAGTTGTTATAAAAATGTTTTTGTGTGCCGTGCTACACCAAAACAATTTACACTGCTTCAAGATATTCACCACCACAAAGAATCATATTACTATTGGCGATCATAATGGAAGTTGAGGGGCACCACAGGCATTGCCACCGGCACATTTGGCGTCTCGTGGTGACTAATTAGCTGTTCACGTAAAAGACTGATTTCAACATATGCATATCCCTTGCCTCTCTTGTACCATCATTAGGTAAATACTCATCGCAGTTCCTTGCCTATGCTTTACAAAGTATTATATGTTGTATTACATCGATCTTTATTCTGCATGTCAAGACAGGCTGAACAATATGTTTCAGAACACGTTCGCGTCTATGCGCAAAAAACTATCTGCAAGGAATTTCCGTGGTCACCTTATGGTTGAAACTTTCTTTCGCAAATAACGGGCGACTGACCAACAATGTGCGGTGGTTTATGAACCCAAATCTGTGCAGGAAAATTTATTTTAAAAGGTAATCTTGTCCTACAGTGAGCCTGTGTAAAAAAGCGCCCACGTTTCAAAACCACAATCTTTTAAATTAGGAGTAAGCGTTAAACTACACCTGGAAAAGATAGTAGCGCTGTTACAGCCCTATAAATACCCCAAAACCTTAGGTGCCGACGTACTTTTGCCGCACACTTTACCCACACATATACGTTGGCACTACAGACTACTGAATTTCGTTCTTAAAAAAACAGCAAGCACAAAAGCAACCACCAAAACAAATGTACCCTTCCAGAACAGGCCCTCTACTTTATGTAGGTTGCTTTCACAAACCTCCGAAGAGCTGCAAAACCGTGCTAACCACAAGCTGCATCAAGATATAAGACTGCCACCACCTTATTTTCACCGTCATGAGGCACACCACTCGTTAAACGAATTCATGCGTCCTTACTCATGCTGCACTGAACGTCTTCAATTCACTGGTGATTAGAAACTTTGGCAAAATAACAAGGATATGAAAATTAGACAATCACCCGTAGAGACGACCTTATGCCAACTTTGCAGCGTGTTTATGCAATTCGATAATGATATTAGGCGACTCCGTCTGTATGAGCAGACACGCTTTGTAGAATATTGTGATTTCAGTTTTATGGGTAGGTGGCACTAGTGTTCTTTCAGCAGAAAGCTTTACTTCCTGAAACTTCATGTCGCTACTCACCTAATGAGGTTGTCATTGTAGTGGAATGCTACTAGAGGTTCATTTATCAACAAATTGTTTGCGCTTGCAGTTATTCACAATCTACGATATGCCTAGTCAGGGTGGTATATTTAGAGATGGTCCAACTTATGGATTGTTCAATTTTTGATACGTTACAATATGAATATTCGAGGAACGGTAGGTTGAAATACATCGCTTTAAATTGAAACAGAAAAAAACGTTTCAGTAGGCGTATATTGCCCATTATTGAAAACGTTCACACAAGCAGAAAACGTGCATAGCTACTGGGAGAGGCTAAAGGTCGAAGACGGGAAAGTTGACTCAGACAGCACATAAAGTTGGTTTGGAAAGATTTTATCTACTTATTTATATTCATACCTTCACTGCTGCAAAGCGGAGGCATTACATGAGGGATTGTGCAAGTGGCAGGGTTCGAGCTAATATAAACCAATAAGAGGTGCCTTCGCTGTGAAGTGGGCAAAAAGGATGAAAATTCGAAACTCGAGCAAACCGGGCAGCGCGATACCATAACACAAGCACCGGATGAAATGGGCGCGCTATTTGATGAAAACAGTCCTCATACACTGGCAAACGTATTACGAAAGGAATAAATACCAGTCATTATATACTTTACTACTTAACTTCATTACGAGGCTTCATTGGATAAATTTGAAATGAAAAGGTGAAGGAAGTGGCCAAAAATAATTACACGCGATAAAACCCCCCAAAATGACCTAATATATATATATATATTTATATATATATATATATATATATATATATATATATATATATATATATATACAAATAAGAGTTGGAAGTCATGAAAACCTCGTAAAGCAAAGGGGAGGATGCGGTAGGTCATTGAAAAAGATAAAGAATTTGGAAAGAAAGAAAGAAGCGGAGAAAAAATGCCCGCCAGGTGGGATCCCAACCCACGACCTCCAGAATACCGGTCTGGTGCGATAACCACTACGCTACCGGCGGGGCGATTTTCCCCTCCACATTCTGGGGTATTTATGTTGAGGTATTTTTGTTTCCTGTGCTTGAGCGTCCCCTTCACCCAGAGTAGTCCGAGTGCCGCTGGCTACAACCCCCAAGCACAAGAAACAAAAATACCTAAACATAAATACCCCAGAAAGTGGAGGGGAAAATCGCCCCGCCGGTAGCGTAGTGGTTATCACACCAGACCGGTATTCTGGAGGTCGTGGGCTTGGATCCCACCTGGCGGGCATTTTTTGTCCACTTTCTTTCTTTCGAAATTTATTATCTGTTTCAATGACCTACCACATCCTCCCCTCTGCTTTCCGAGGTTTTCTTGACTGCCAACTCTTATTTCTGTGTTATTTTCAACGAGCCCCTCATTTCCTATTCTGATTCGCTACATGCATAGCGAGGGCCTCTGTTCTGGCAGTCTTGTTGCCATAGGAAGCTTAAGAGGATTCAACGCTGGTCGACCACTGTCGACATGTCGTAGACACTCGAGTCACGGCCCGGGGGTGAAAAAGAAGATACCCTTCACCCCGAGTAGTTCGAGTGGCGCTGGCTACCACTCCCAAGCACAGGAAACAAAAATACCTAAACATAAATACCCCAGAAAGTGGAGGGGAAAATCGCCCCCCCGGGAGCGTAGTGGTTATTGCACCAGACCGGTATTCTGGAGGTCGTGGGTTTGGATTCCACCTGGCGGGCATTTTTTCTCCAGTTTTTTTCTTTTTTCCAAATTCCTTACCTGTTTCAACGACCTACCACATCCTCCCCTTTGCTTTCCGAGGTTTTCTTGACTGCAAACTCTAATTTCTGTGTTATTTTCTACAAGCCCCTCCTTCCCTATTCTAATTCGCTATATATAAATATATATATATATATATATATATATATATATATATATATATATATATATATATATATATATATATATATATATATATATATATATATATATATATATATATACATAAATATATAAATATATATCTCTCTATCTATGTATCTATCTATCTATATATATATATATATATATATATATATATAGTTTGGAAATGAGGGGCTCGTTAGGAAATACAGAAAGAAATGCCGGCAGTCTACAACGCCAAAGAAGGCATAGGGGAATGGTTAGACTACTTTTTTACCGTTAGTGACGTTACATTATTATTTATTTATTAATTACGTGAGAAAGAAACAAATAAAAACACGCACCCAGAGTGGGGACTGAACCCACGCCTTTCGATTAGATCTCGAATGCATTACCAATTCGGCTATCTGGGCGACTGTGTTCCCTTCACTTTCTGGGGTATTTAAATTTAGTACAACTGTATCTAACCCTTGAGGGTGGTAGCCAGCGCCACTCAGACTACACTGGGAGAAGGGGACCTTCTTTTCAACCCCCGGGGCATGACTCTAACGTCTACAGCCTACAAGGCATTCGAGACCTAATCGAAAGGCGTGGGTTCGGTCCCCACTCTGGGCGCGTGTTTTTCTTTCTTTCTTTCTCACGTAATTAATAAAGGAATAATAATGTAACGTCAATAACGGTAAAAAGTAGTCTAACCATTCCCGTATGCCTTCTTTGGCGTTGTAGACTGCCGGCATTTCTTTCTTTATATATATATATGCAAATAGCTGGGAGGGTGGCTTAGGGCGTTGGCACAGCTCACATTCACGCACTTAACCAACGCGGCACTTCGTGGTAGAGTCCTGTCCAGAAAAAAGGAAGTCGCACGTGGTCCTAAGTGGGGGCCACTCCGAGATGGCCGGGCATGGGTGTGTCAAGAAACTGGTGCAGCACATTCGGACGTAGGTGTTCCGGCACGACGAACAGATTATCAGGACCATCCGAGGGAAAGTTGCACCGATAGAAGACTCCATCGTGTACAACGAAGGAGCGGAGGGCAGGTCACCTGAACCAAGGTTAATGTTGTCAATGATGGAGCGAAAAGATGGGTTCCGCTTCTGTTCTTCGCCAATGTTCGAGAAGTCGGAGACCGTTAGAACACCAGGGTCAGTGTCGTCCGCCGAGTGTTTGGGAGGGCTGACCGGGTTTCGAGACAAACAGTCGGCGTCTATATTTTAGCGTCTAGACTTGTGAATCACCGAAAGAGAGTATTCCTGCAGGCGCAACGCCCAGCGGCGGCTGTCCTTCAAGGAGGACAGCCAGCACAGTGCGTGACGTCAGTCACGACTGCGAAGTGCCTACCGTATACGTAGGGGCGGAATTTGTGTAAGGCCCACACTAGGGCAATGAATTCGCTCTCACTTATAGAGTAATTGTGCTCGGAGAACGAAAAAAGGCGGCTGGCGTACGCGACCACTCGATCAGCACCTGCTTAACGTTGGGCCAATACAGCTCTAATTTCAGTAACCACTAGCGTCGGTGCAAATTTCAGTGGGAGCAGAGGCGTCGAAGTAAGCCAAAATCGGCATTGAGGTCAAGGGTCCAATCAGTGCGGAGAATTCTGGCTTTTGGTCGGGGCCCCAAATAAACGTTGTTTTCTTCTGAAGGAGATCGGTAAGAGGGCGCTGGATGGTAGGAAAATTTTTGATGAAGTGGCGGAAGTATGAGCATAAATAAATGAAGCTATGGACGTCTTTAGGTGAGTGGGGCTCAGGGAAGTTGTGGATGGCACTTATTTTACCAAGGTCGGGTCGAACTCCCGTCGAATCAACCAGGTGGCCGAGGATAGTCAGCTGGTGGCATCTGAAGCGACATTTTTTAGCATTGAGCTGAAGACCGGCCCTACGAAAAAATGATAGGATTGTAAAGAGTTGGGAGATGTGGCTGTAAAAGGTGGGTGAGGAAATAATGACGTCGTCCAAAGAACATAAGCAAATGGACCATTTAAACCCCTGCAAAAGTGAGTCCATCATTCCTTCAAAAGTAGCCGACGCATTACAGAGGCCAAAAGGCATCACTTTAAACTGATAAAAGCCGCCGGGTGTCACAAAAGCGGTCTTCTCTCGGTATTTTTCGTCGACTGAGATTTGCCAATAGCCTGATCATAGGTCTACAGATGTAAAATTTGGCTCCATGCAGACAATCAAGGGCATCGTCAATGCGGGGTTAAGGGCAAACGTCCGTCTTTGCTATCTTGTTAAGGTGTCAGTAATCAACGCAACACCTCCAGGGGCCATTCTTCTTTACCAGTACCACGACAGATGCCCACAAGCTGTACGAAGGCTCTATGATGTCTTTGTGAAGCACATTGTCGACTTCCTGTTGTTTCACACATGGTACTGCCACATCCAGATTGGGTTTGCATCACGAGTGTTTATCCGGAGCTTAACAGCAGAAGGCTGGCCTAACGGGCGGTCATCCAAGTCAAATGTCTTTATAGAACTCCAAAAAGTAGTAGAGCCCTTCATATTCTGCTGCTGGAAGTCGGGAAGCAATCATGTCCACTAGCGCGTCGTCCTGCCTAGAATGCGCAGGCATCTCGGTGAAAGGGCTCGACGGTGCTTCCGCTGCCAGAGCGGAAACTTGATGACCGTCCAAACGACAAACGGTTTTCAGCGAAATACCGTGCGGCAGCACTTGCGTTGACAGGACAAAGTTCACAAAAGGAAGGCTGATCACATTATCAGTAATTGTCACTATGGTGTGGGGAAGAGTGACGTCACCCTCGAGTACAACTGAGCGTATCAGCGAAACGACGTAGTGGCCGTTAGGTACGGGCGGCACCGATGACAAGGGCACCAATGTCATGCCTTTTGCCGGCGGACACACGTTTCTTTCGCAATAAAAGCATGGCACTCGTTCGTCACCTGCTGTTGAAAACAGAGGCAGCTCTAAACGGAGGACACCAGAGGAACAGTCTATGAAGGCAGCATCTTCCAATCAAAAGTCAAGAAGGAGTATAAGGTCGTGTGGACACTTTTCAAGGACAGGGAACTGGACGGGGATTTGGTGGCCGGACATTTCTACGCGAGCAGTGCATAGTCCATTGAAGAGCGGAATACGTCCGCCGGCAGCACGTACGACAGTGTTTGGAGTTGGCGGCGGGGATTAGAGTTCATTACAGAACTTTTGGCTCCAGTGTCAATAAGGCCACGTACAGGGACGCCATCTACACAAACGTCGAGTAATATATTCCCTGTTGGTAACGACAGTAGAGGATTTTGTGGTCTGGTCGTCAATGCAGGGTCACCTCCAGGCGCTGCGTCTCTTAGTTTTCGGCGAAGTGGCGTAAGGGGTCGGAGATGATGAGCGGTGAGACGGCGGTGAGCGCGACTGGTGACGTTGCGGGGATGGTGAGCACTTGAAGCGAGAGGTCGAAATTCCGGTGGTGTCGTGTGGCTGGCGTCGAAGCGAGAACGAACGCTGGGCATCGTCGGCGTACTGGAAATCTGGGTAAGTGTGGCGGGTAGTCCAAAGATTACGGCTTTGGCAGTATCTAGCAACATGGCCAACCCGATGGCAGTTGAAGCAAAGCGGTCTGTCGTCCCACGTCCTCCTTTAGGCTGGATTCCTGTAACTGGACGGGGGATAAGCATTTGGGCTTGCCGTACGGAAAGGGGTTTTCTGGATACTGGGATGGTTCACAGCGCAGACGGAGCGTATTCCCGTTTTCGATCTCCTGACGTACCAGGGCTTGTATAAGCGGGATGGTCGGGTGGTTGCTCTCAGATGCGTGCTGAAAAAGGGAGGCTGGCGCCATTGCCTCAAGCCGCCTCGTGTGACGCGCGTCAGACCCTCCGGAGCATCTCGGCCAACGTTAGACAGGGAATGTCGGCGAGAGGGTACGGTCTCCTCGCACGAAGATGCCGGAGCGGTGTTCGGCAGCCGAGTGAACGGCACTGCGATGCGAAAGCTTTTGGTTTGCTCAAACTTCTGGGATTCTTTGATAATAGCACTGACAGTGGTGCAATCTTTGCAGAGCAGCAAGTGAAAGGCATCGCACGCGATTCCTTTGAGCACATGGCCTACTTTGTTGGCCTCTGTCATCTAGCCTCAGCCCTCATGCAGAGCGACAGTACGTCCAGGGTATAGGACACGTACTACTCCGTGGTCGTTTGTGGACGCGTCGCCACTTCCTTTTTTGCCGCTAGCTGACGTGCATCTGGTTGGCCAAGTAGTTCTCGCAATCTGGATTTGCAATCGTCGCAACTGGTAAGCTCGTGCTCGGTCGTTCCAAACCGCACCTGCGGTGATCCCCTCAAGTAATATCCGACATTGGCAGCATGATGGTCGGGTCCCCTGTTGTGGGCGCTCACGCACTCGTGCATCTTGAGCCAATCGTCGACATTAACGCCATCGGTGAGGAAGCCAGGTTCGCCAGGGTGGGAGATGATAACGTATGATGGCGCGGATCCAGAGTCCCCAGAAGTCAACATCGTTCCTTTTGGGATGTGGCGGCCGCTCCGAAGCTGCGATTCGGGCAGCACCTCTACCACAATAATAATAAACAGGGGGAGCTTTCATGCACAAACATTTTTAGAAGGAAGGATGGCGTTACTGCAAGAAAACCTAGTGCATCCCCGCACGGGGCACATTGAGCAATCTTGGTGATGGTATTGGCGACACCGCGGACCCCGTTGTCACCAACAGGGACGATGTGTTTTAAGGTGAAGGGTAGAAACCTCAAAAGGTGGCCGTCAGAGACCAGGTCAAGGTCGGGTGGATGGGCTCCCTCTCTGTCTACCAGGCAAGGAGCTTCGGGACATCTAAAGGTATCAGGGTATGGTTTGAGAAGAATGTAGCCCCGTTCCCTGCTTCCAATACATGCTGTATGGTATCTTTGAAACCCCCCTCCAAACATGATCGGCCCCCGAAAAGGGGCCGCACCGAAGCATCTTTTTCACCACTCTCAACGAGCATCCTTTCTAAGCCCGATAACTATTCTCGTTGGTTGGTGATTGAGAAGCGGCTGCGGTGGCAACCACGTCGGTTGGGGATGCTCCTGCATCCACAGTTTCCTCTCCACTAGACCAAAGCATATGCGAGGTCATGGAGGAGATGGTTGCGGAGGCACCCGCGGCAGCTCCCACCCTCGCTGCACCGCCTCTGCCGTCCGAAGCGTTCTTTAAGCCCTCGTCGGTTGTGGGGCACGCAAAGCGTGCCCCAAAGGGTGTGCGGTCCAAGGAGCATGATCACTCAGGCACTCCAAGGACATCCCATGACGAAATGGATGTCGGACCGTTCTTGTCTGCTGTGCACCGCAAAAAACGTTTCCCGACGCCAAAGCCTCCCGACAAGTCTAAAAAGACGAAAGTCAGATCCCCGAAAGACGACACATAAACATACACACTCCAGTAGCTCTCACATTAAATAATGGGAACAGAAAACATATTTCAATGGAACTGTAGAGGCCTGCTGAAAACTCTTGACGATGTGTACGAGATGCTGCAATCCAACCAGCCAAGTGTCCTATGTCTACAAGAAACACATTTAAATTCCAAGCATAGAAATTTCTTGAATAGTTACCTGGTATTTAGGAAGGACAGAGATGGTGGTGGAACTTCTTAAGGTGGTGTGGCCATCTAAGCCCGAAACTCCTTGGCGTGTTACAATATCTAATAACAGACCGTCCTTGAGGCTGTCGCTATTCGTACCATTATTTTAATAGGCAAATAAAACTATGCTCCGTTTACATACCCCTTGATTTCCAGCTCTCGAGCACGGATTTTGAGGGCCTTGTACATCACCTACTAGCACCTTTCATTCTTTTAGGCGGCCTCAACGCACATAACTCCATTTGGGGCTCTGCTCGCACGGATGCCCGAGGTCGCCTTATCGAAAAATATCCAACACCTAACAGAGAATGCCTATTCAATAAAAACAAGCCTATATACCATAATATAGGATACCACACTTATTCACACCTCGACTTGGCTATTGGTTCTGCAGTACTCTTTCCATCTCTTGAATGGGATGTTGGCACTAACCCATATGGTAGTGACCACTTCCAAACCACATTAACATACGTAGGTAAAGGCCCCAGCAGTTCACCTCCCCCTAAGAGGTTCAATGAAGCTAGAGCGAACTGGAGTACATATACAGAAACATCCAAACTACACCAAACATTCATAACACATCTACACATTCAAAAAGCCACCTAACTAATCACGGCACACGTCTTCCACGCTGCCAAAAAGGCCATTCCCCAGGTATCCGGTGCTTCAAGCAAACCGAAAAGGCCATGGTGGAATGAGAACTGCAGGCGAGCGCGACAGGCCCAGAACAAGGCGTGGGGTGTCCGTCGCAGGTACCCCACGTCGGCTAACTTAATTTTTTTCAAAAGGGCAAAGGCTTTGGGGAAGCACGTGTGCCGGGACGCGAAACGAGATAGTTGGCACTCCTTTATAACACCTAGAAATTCCTACAGAGACACACGCAAGGTATGGACACGAATACGTACACTTAACAGCCAACATACACCTAGCCTGCCCTTGGTCAGCACAACAGGAAACGCATTTGAAGGTCAGGCTAACACACTTGCACAACACTTTCAACACGTCTCCAGCTCTGCACACTACGCAAACACTTTTCTGAAATATAAAGCCTCTTGTGAAAAAAAGCCCCTACGCAACAACAACAAATAACAAACTTTTTACACCTTCCTGATTTAACTACATACGCTGAGGGCTGCTCTGAGCATGTGTAAACCCTCAGCTCCATGCCCAGACAACACCACATATACAATGATACATCACTTACACACAGACACTTTTGTAACACTCCTTCACCTTTACAGCAAGATCTGGCTTTTGGGGCACATTCTAAATTCTTAGAGGGAGGTCATAGTTGTAGCGTTCTTGAAAGAAGGGAAGGCCTCATCCTCTCCCGCTAGCTACCGACCCATTGCCCTGTTTAGCTGCCTGTGCAAGCTTCTCGAGAAGATAATCAATAGGAGACTCGTGTACTTCTTAGAGTACAATGGTGTTCTCGAGAGCTGCCAGGCTGGCGTCAGGGCGGGGCCATCCACCAACAATCAACTGGTTGTGCTGAAATCATATCTAAAAGATGCCTTCATCCATAACCAGTATTGTATAACAGTCTTCGTCGATATGGAAAAGGCCTATGACCGAGCCTGGCAGTACGGCATCTTGAGTGACCTCAAGTCGTTTGGTCTCTCCGGCAACATGCTGAACACCCCCGCTAGCTACATGTCGGAAAGGAGTTTCGAATGACGGTTGCCAAAGCTCTCTCGAATGTATACGTGCAGGCAAATGGCGTCCCTCAAGGCGCTGTCTTGAGCTGTACACTATTTATTAAGATGAACTCTCTCCGGAAGGCATTGTCACTAAACATTTCCTGTTCTATATATGTACAAGATGTTGAGATATCCTTTAAGTCTTGTAACTTTTCAATTTGTGAACGCCAAGTTCAACTTGGTGTGAACAAACTTGCTGGCTGGGCGGACATAAATGGTTTTAAACTGAACCCTGGGAAAAGTACTTGTGTTCTGTTCACCCGCAAGCGCAGGATTATGGCGGACCCCCAGATTACCCTTCATCGTGCATCTATTACTGTAAAAAAGGAGCACAAGTTTTTAGGTGTCTTATTTGAATAAAAACTCACGTTGGTCTCACACATTAAACAACGTTAAACATAAATGCCTGAAAACACTGAACATTCTGAAGGTCCTCTCCCACCAATCCTATGGTGCAGACGAAGAACTCCTTCTCCGTGTCTTTACCGCCTTTGTCGGGTCTCGGTTAGATTATGGTAGTGTCGTGTATGGTTCGGCATCCAAAAGAGCACGAAAGATGCTTGAACCAGTGCTCCACTTGGGCCTTCGCCTTGCGTCTGGTGCGTTCCGCACTAGCCCGGCCCAGAGACTGTACGTTGAAAGTAACAAATGGTGCCTGGAACATCAACGACTGTACATAGATTTATTCTATGCTTTTAAGGTCTCATCATTGAATAACCATCCTTTTAAACCTGTCCTCAACGATACATCTACAACCCAGCTATTCTCAAATCGTCCATTTGTTTCTTTGCCCTACGCAATGAGGGTGAGAGAGGAAGCTTCGGGTCTTTCCGTTGGGTTTTTATGTATGCACATCATCACTTTGTGACGTTATACCACCATGGCAACTGCAGCCTGTTTGTTGTGATGTTTCTTTTGTGCGAACGAATAAAAGCAGGATTCCCAGTGCTGCGATTCTGAAGCACTTCTTGTCCCTGCAGGATAAATATAACTGTGCCAAATTTTATAGTGATGCCTCGAACACTTTAAATATGGAATCTTGCGCCGCTCATGGTACTAACTTTTTTTCTTGCAGAACGATGCGCGTACACACCACTATCTTCTCAGAAGAAGCCTGTGTAACTTTAATAACTGTTCAGCACATTCTTAAAAAACAAATACCTAAGTCCGCCATCTTTACACACATTTTGAGCGTTGTGCATGCATTGTCGTCACACAGACCCAGAAAAAACTACATTGTCAATCGTGTTTTTAATGCCATAATGTCTGTGTATGCTAATAATTTTTCAACTAATCCTGTCCCTGGTTCCAGGACACGCTGGAATCGCGGGAAATGAGACCGTTAATCAAATGGCCGCTGCTTCTGCACTCACAAACACAGTGGACATAACAACAATACCCTACACCGACCTCATGCCACACATAAGACAACACCTTCGCAAAACATGGCGAGCCAACTGGGATACACAGACAAGTTATACATAATAAAACCACACATACGACGATACACTACTGACTCACACAACAGATTCATCGAAGTTGCCTTAGCTAGATTGCGGATAGGCCACACACACGTGACACACTCCCATTTGCTCACTGGATCTTCAAGACCCTTTTGTAGCAGATGTTGGGGAGGGCCTATCCGTAATTCACATTCTCATTACATGCAAAGAACTCCACAGAACAAGATGCAAATATTTCCCACAACTATACAGACAACACATCCCACAGATTCCCACTACACACAGCACTGTTTTTAGCGGATGATCCCATGATTCCTCTACAACACACTTTTACGTTTCTTAGTGAAATCAAATTTTTACACATAATTTCATATCACGCGTAGTTTTTGCACCTAATTTTAAGCCATGCACTATCACACCCTCGCCTTTTACACCAGCCATCCTCATTGTCTTTTACTGCTTTTACTGATTGATTTTTGCTTTTGTTGAACAATTTTAGAGTTTACATCTTCATCCATCATACTTAAGCATTGCTTTGGCGCTCTTTTTCCTAGTTGGCCTTGCGCCATAAACATCCAACCATCATCAAAACCTAGTGCATAACGTTTCCGATACTGTGGAGAATCGGACAGTATTTTATGGTAATGACACTTAACTAAATAATAGGAATTAATTATCTAACTCAAGAAGTACCCTCCTAATCATTTAAGTGTCAGTGAGGCACTTGCAGGCGCCCACGAGAGGCATCTAACTGGTGTATGTAAGCGACGGACTAATTACACACCCATTTATAGTGACGGATAAAGAAGCCCCGAGAAATATGAGAAATACCACGTGACAACTTTGTTGGAAGTTTGCTTTTCTTTTACATTGATGTATACATATCTATCTATCTCTATATAACTTTATATACGTAAATTTATATATATATATATATATATATATATATATATATATATATATATATATATATATGAGAGAAGGAATTCTTGGCTACTGTTTAAATATTCAAAAACTTGGGTGCGACCAATTGGAAAACACTAACAAAGGCTTTATTTCGACAGTTTCAACCAGTGGCCTGGTCTGCTTCAGGGAAAATTACAATTTTCCCTGAAGCAGACCAGGCCACTGGTCGAAACTGTCGAAATAAAGTCTTTTTTAGTGTTTTCCAAGTGGTCGCACCCAAGTTTTTGAATATATATATATATGTATATATATGTATGTATATATATATATATATATATATATATATATATATACATAAATATATACATCCATACATATATATATATATATATATATATATATATTAAGGCGAGGGAAGACCCCACACAAGTCGGCAGCAGTACCAGCAGTCTGGGTTTTAATCCACCCGTCGGTGACTCGACAGAACAAGCCACTCGTGACGATGATTATATACAGATGATGATTATAATGGGTATGCACTGATGATAGATTGGCCCTACCAACTGACGGCGATTGGCCACAGCATATATAAGGGTCCAACAGCCAAGCAAGTGCTCATTAACGTTGAATGCACTCACCCCCGCCCACACTATTTCCTCCCTCGACTGGAAGCGACCTCCTGGTCGCAGTGAGTGACGGTGTGCGCTGGTTGTATCGTTTCATGCGGGAGACGTGAACTATTTCAGTTCCTCGCCTTCGGCGGTCAGTGGGGGAAGCTGCTGGAGACACCCGATAATTCACTGGAGATGTCTGCTCAAGCACAATGTACGGACCAAAATATCGATGCAAAAACTTTTCGCATAGGCCGGGGGAGCGTACGGGCGTCCAAAGTAATACTTCTTCCCCAGGGCGGAAGTGAACGGATTAATCGTACTGAGTTTTCCGTTCTTGCTGGGCGGCTTCAGTGTGAAGGCGAGCCAGATGGCGACAGTGGTTGAGGCGAAAGACAAACAAGTCAGAAAACGGTCCGGCAGGAGAGTCCGGTGCGGCAAAGAAATTGGTATCAATGATGAAGGATGGGGCGCGTCCAAAAACCAGGAAGAAAGGGGAGTAGCCTGTGGGGCGCTGGATGGCCGTATTGTAGGCGAACGTTACAAAAGGAAGAATTTGATCCCAGTTGCTGTTGTCCGGCTTGATATACATGGACAGCATGTCGTACAGAGTTCGATGAAAACGTTCGGTGATGCCGTTGGTTTGAGGATGGTACCCAGTGGTAGTTTTGTGAACAGTATTGGCAGCTCATCATCATCTTTATTTCAACATCAACAACTACAAGAGTTCTCGATACTGGGGGCACAATCAAAAAGCCGTGGCTCGGCTTGACTGGGAGAGTGCCCCGTACATATGGCAAAACACAAAACTAAGTAAAAAGCACAAAACTAAATAAAAAGTAGCAAACGCACGAGTCACATAAATGCGTGTAAATTTTGCACAACTATACAAATTACACACAACTAAGTAAATTTCACACAACAGTTCAAATAAGCGTACTTTGTAGATACACAGCTGTACATCGGCAGATTCACTTTTAATTTATACAAAAAAATAAAGAGTCAGCAACACTCAATCTGTGCGTAGGTTTCCGCAAACAAAGAAAAAAGACGAAAAAACGGAAAACGATTATGAACCTGGAATCATTTAAAAATGTTATTAAACTTTGTTACTGAACACCTGACATGTTCAGTAATTGAGGAAGCTGGTAACGCAACATCTGGAAGCCGTAATTGGTGCGGCTGTGGGGGAAATGCCAAATACCAGTATTGATATTGTAGGGTTTAACGCGCCGACGCAACGCAGGCGATGAGGCGCGCCGTAGTGTAGGGCTCCGGATTAATTTTGACCACCTGGGGATCTTTAACGTGCGCTGAAATCTCGTACACACGGGCGTTTTTGCTTTTCGCCTCCATCAGAAAAGCGACCGCCGCGGCCGGGAATCGAACCCGCGACCTCGTGCTCAGCAGCGCAACGCCTTAGCCACTGAGCCACCGCGGCCGGTCAAATACCAGTATTACGCGTAGGGTAGTTTATCTTTTTTATACTTAAATCGGCTATAGTGTTCAGGTACGTGTTTTTATTTTTCAGACATGTTCTGTACCGGCGGAGTAGTTGCAGCCCATAGAGGTCATTTACAGGCGTTATTGATAAGGACCTCCAAATTGGGGCTGTATGCGCGTCGTAAGGGGCATCTGCTACTATGCGGACTCGAAGCTCGAAGCACTTCAGCCACAATTTGGGATAAGAAGGCTCTGCCACGGTCGCTCAAAAGGATTCGAGGGGCACCATGGCGCAAGATGATATTTTGCAGCACAAAATGTGCAATTGCCTGAGTGCATCCCGTTCGCAGAGGTGATGTTTCTGCGTACCGCGTCAAATGGTCGACAGCCCTCACAGTCCAGCGATAGCCGGCAGGTGTTCGCGGAAGTGGCCCATACAAATCAATGCCCACTGTATCAACCGGCGAAGGCGGACAGGGAGCTGGTTGTAGCAGACCAACTGGGGGAGATGTAGTGCGTTTCCTGTGCTGGCATTTGTCACAAGATAAAACGTATTTTGCCAGGCTGGTCGACATCCCAGGCCAATAGAAACGACTGCGGATTCGGTTACACGTTTTGTCTAACCCTAGGTGCCCAGCCGACGCGTCATCGTGGAACGCCTCTAAGATGACTGCCCTGAGCTTCCGAGGTAAAGCAGTTACCCATCTACTGCCTGCAGGATGGTGGCTGTAGCAGCAGAGGGCTCCATTCACAATTTTATAGTTCCTTAGCTGTCGGCGTAGGTGGCTGTTTGGAGGTCGTGCGGAGCCTTCAATTCTCTATTATTCGTCGACAGTAACTATCGGCACGTTGCAGGGCGGATAGGTTGACTGTGTCCGATGCCATGGCATGAGGAATGGGTGTGATGGGCAGAGCAGGCTGAGTCGATGCGGAGGCAGGGGCTGGCGATTTGGACAACGGACAACGTGAAAGGGCGTCTGCATCCAAATGCTTCTTCCCTGAGTTGTATGTAATGAAAAAACTGTACTGCTGTAGACGAAGAACCCAACGGCCAAGGCGTCCGGAAAGGTTCTTGAGTGTCGACAGCCAGCACAACGCGTGGTGGTCGGTAACGACAGTGAAATGCCCGCCGTATAGGTAAGGGCGGAATTTTTGGATTGCCCAAACAACAGCGAGGCATTCCTGCTCTGTTATACAGTAGTTTTGTTCTCCAGCAGTAAGTGAACAACTGGCATAGGCGACCACCCGCTCCTTCCGTTGAGCATCCAGTTGAGTAGGACGGCACCGATGACTTTCCCACTGGCGTCTGTGTGCAGTATCGTCGGAGCGCTGTCATTAAAATGGCAAAGCATGGGGCGCGATGTGAGGGCGTCTTTCAGCGCCTGAAAAGCCCGTTCGCAGTCTTCTGTCCAAACGAAAGGGATGCAACGACGGAGAAGGTTTTGTAGAAGCGAAGCAACTGTTGCAAAATTTGGATAAATCTGCGGAAGTATGATCCGAGTCCGAGAAAACTGCGGAGGTCTTTCTGCTGTTGTGGACGGGGAAAATTTAAAACGGCCGAAATCTCCTCTGGGTCAGGTTGTATTCCGTTCTTGCTTATGACGTGTCCTAATACTTCAATAGATTTGCTGGCAAAAGTGCATTTGTTTGTGTTGATCTGCAGTCCCGCATTTGAAAGACAGCTGAGTACTTCGTCCAGACACTGTAAGTGTTGTTCAAATGTAGTTGAGAAAATGATGTCGTCCAGGTAGCACAGGCAGGTTTTGCATTTAAGGCCACGAAGTACGGTGTCAATCATTCGTTCAAACGTTGCAGGCGCATTACAAAGCCCAAATGGCATCACGTTGAACTCGAAAAGCCCGTCTGGGGTGGCGAAGGCCGTCTTCTTTTTGTAATCTTCTTGCCTTTGGATCTGCCAATACCCCGAACGCAAGTCGAGGTTCGAGAACTATTCCGCTCCTTGGAGACTATCCAGAGCGTCGTCGATGCGAGGCATCGGATAAACATCTTTCCGAGTGATTTTATTCAGCGCCCGGTAGTCGACTCAAAAGCGAACGGACCCATCCTTCTTCTCGACTAGCACTACAGGCGATGACCACGAGCTCGACGATGGGCGGATAACGTCGCGCTTGAGCATTTCAGCGACCTGCTCCTCAATAATTTTCCTTTCGTGTGACGACACGCGGTATGGTCGCCGGCGCACAATCGCCGAGCCTTCCGTCTCAATTCGATGGGCAGCCACAGTCGTCCGTTTGAGAGTGCTGGAACTCACGTCAAAGGATGCAACATGCTTCGCGAGTATCGTGAGCAGCTGTTCCGTTTGCTTTGTCGTAAGGTCGGGGCTGATAGTTGCAGCGATACTGGACATACCAGCCGAAGAAGCAAAGTCACACTTTCGCGAGGAGGGTACTGCACTGGAGAGGACTGAGACAGGCTCTCTATCAATCACAGAAGCGACGGTCATGCCTTTAGGTAGTAAAATCGGCTCTCGGGTGGTGTTCAGAGCGGCCAGAGCTGCAGATCCTTGGGAAAAACGGACGAGGCATGCGGACAGAGCGATTCCCCGGGAAAGCAAGCGGCTTGAAGGAGACGCTACTACATCACCTTCGAAAATGCTGCTGGAGGACACTACAAGAACTTGCTCCTCACCGGGTGGTAAAACATAGTCCGTGCGCGAGGTTAAGAGCTGCTGTCGTGAGTTCGGTGCAGGGGAAGGCTCTGTGTTGGAAATGCGAATGGCTGGTTGGCGACAGGTTATAACCGCAGAAGCTGATGAAAGGAAGTCCCATCCAAGAATTAACTGATGAGCACACTCTGGCAAAACAGCAAAATCAATATGGTGACGATCGTTACACATGCTATACAAAATGCACGTGCTATACAAGATGCGGCAGGCTCTATCAGATTCCTATTTGCACTACATAACGAAGCGCCATTGTAGGGCGTCTTCACCTTGCGTAGTCGAGCGCACAGATCACTATGCATAACAAAAATACTGGCTTCAGTGTCCACTAACGCTTGTACAAATATTCCTTCAACGATTACAGGTAAAGTGTTCGAGGGGCGCGCCGGAGGAGTTGTGAACAGTTCGCGCGATGCAGTTTCCCCTCCGTAAACTGCAGCATCTACTTTAACGGAAGGTGGTTGGCGTCGTTCGAATCGGCGTCTGGGATCCAGTTGACGGCGCGTACGGTCTGGAGAAAACTAAGGCGACGGGGAGCGGTCGTGAGGTGGATATCCAGGTCGTCGAGGTCCGTAGCTGTAGCGAACGTCGCGTTTGTAGGGCGCGTAGCCTCGCCGCTCATTTTGCTGGCGCCGTCGGCAAAACCGCGAGATGTGGCAGCGGATTCCACAATAGAACCAGACCGGCCGTTCGTTAAGACGGAAATCCTGAAGAGGTCGCCAGTTGTAATACGCATTCGAAGCAGGGGGCGGTGAGGAAATGGCCTTTAACTGGCCGACCATGGGCGGAGGCACAGGAATTCCAATCGGCGAGACCGGCGCATGCGAAACTGCGTCCGCGTACGAGGGCGTGTCGAGAACCACTGCGGGGGCGCTTCGTGGACTACACGTCATCGACGCCAGCTCCCCTTTATTCATTCCCCGCAAATCACTGGCAGGCTTGGTGCAGCGGTCACCATGAGAACACGATGAGCCTTGCTGTTTGAGCTCCTCGCGGATAATATCGCGTATAAGGGCATGCAGCTCCGACTCCTGAGGAAGAGGAGCTGATTCCTGCCTTGGCTGCAGGCGAATTGCTTTTAGCTGGTCCAGGCGCTGACAGGTGGTCCGAACATCATCCACACTAGTAGGATTTTGCAGAGCAAGCGAGTTAAACGCAAACTCGGCGATGCCTTTGAGGAGATGACGAACCTTGTCAGCCTCTGACATGTCTGGGTTAACCCGACGGCTGAGAGAGAGAACGTCTACAATGTAAGACGAATATGTCTCGTCTGGGCGCTGCCAGCGGCAATCTAGTGTCCTCTTGGCCTCATCTGACCGAGCAGACGGTGTGCCAAATATCTGGCGGATCTTTTCAGTGAAAGAGGCCCAATCGGTTATGGTGTGCCCTTGGTTAAGATGCAGGGAAAGACCGACGTTCTGTACCCGGAACTTGTCGTCCCACCTGGTAAACTGGCATACCCGGTTGAACTGGTCAAGCCACTCTTCGACGTCTTCCCCACGACGTCCAGCGAAGGATGGAGGGTCGCGCTGGGGGCAAGTCCCCATCCATGCCGCAAGGTAGAAGCGCCAGCATTCGGTGCGCCTTCTCGCACCATTGGTTGGGTTGGCGGTAGCACAAGGCGGCCGGAACGGAGCTCCAGGGGTGCAGCTTGGTCAGGGAGAGGTCAGGATCGAAAGCAGCAACCTCCACCACTTGTAAGGCGAGGGAAGACCCCACACAAGTCGGCAGCAGTACCAACAGTCTGGGTTTTAATCCGCCCGTCGGTGACTCGACGGAACAAGCCACTCGTGACGATGATTATCTACAGATGATGATTAAAATGGGTATGCACAGATGAGAGATTGGCCCTACCAACTGACGGCGATTGGCCGCAGCATATATAAGGGTCCTACAGCCAAGCAAGTGCTCATTAACGTTGAAAGCACTCACCCACGCCCCCAATATATATATATATATATATATGCATGAATACACACACACACTCACGCACACACACACACACACACACACACATATATATATATATATATATATATATATTGTGAGCGTTTATTGGTGTCTTCACTCATGAAGAAGACTCATGGAATGAATTAATTGCTATTCGCTATTGAGACCAATTAGAAATCAGTTGCGGATTATCATCGTCGTCAGGGCTCGTTCTGCCTAGTCAACGAGTTTCCTGCTGGCTGAGTAAAGAGACGTGCCTTGGAATTACCATTCCCTTGTTCCATGGGGAAAGTGTGAGCGTTTATTGGTGTCTTCACTCATAAGGAAGACTCATGGAATGAAATAATTGCTATTCGCTAGTGGGACCAATCTCTCACCTGTACAGACCCATTATAGTCATCATTTGCAGATTATCATCATCGTCTGGGCTCGTTCTGCCGATTCACCGAGTTTTCTGCGGGCTGAGTAAAGAAACGTGCCTTAAAATTACCGTTCCCTTGTTCCAGTCTGCTATCTTTTTACAATATATATATTTATTGTGTGTAGGTGTGTGTGTGTGTGTGTGACCTTAAACATCAACTTGGAGGCAGCTTATGAGCGGAACAAATAGCTCCAAAAGCGCATTTTAAATATCTGCGCTATTGCAAGATAGCACAAAAGCAAACAAATGGAACGGTAATGACTTCGCAATGAAATATAAATGAAAATTATCAGGTGAGTTTCAGACATAGGTATACTGGTGCACGAAAGGGTTGAATACCTTTGAAAGTAACTCGTCAACAATGCTTCATGTAGAAACGTACAAAATGGGTCACCCTACCGTTTTACTTCATGGAACATCTGTCCCTGGTGTGCTTCCTTGTTATCAGGTTCCCGTTAGGTACTTTCCAGCCAATTTTGTCACACGTGCGGAGTGTAGTTATTGCTCAAAACATCGAATGTGTTTGTATTTTTTGTAGCAGCTCTGTGTGTGCTAAATCTTCTTTTTTTTATTTCCAGAGTGGCCAATTTTCCTTCGATATAACTTTAAATGGTTCTGTGGTGTGCGAAACCGAATTTAAAACCAAACCTAACCTTCCTCAATATATAAAACAGCTATCAAAATTCGAGGGACGGCTAAAACCCATGGGAAATGAAATCGCGCTATGCAAAGCCAGCGGTACTTACCACCAAAGTACATCTTGCAGCGACCGATACACAGCAATATTTGGAGGCCAATAGTCTTACTCAAGCAGTATATTTGTAAAAGCGCTCACATCGGTTGACACTCGCAAACATCGCAATATCTGCAAAACATTTGACCCCGTAAGTTATGTACTAGGAAACGACAAACTTCTGCAATAAAATACGCACAGTTCTTGAAAATTGAGCCCGATTTCAAAAAATGAGTTCTTAAGAAGCTCTTCTTCAAGCGCTCCATTCACGCTTCCAGAGGAGCGGCCATTCGGCCGATTCTAAAGCCCAAATTCAACTGCAGTAGCAATGGCAATGAAAATTTACAATGGTTTGCTTTCAGGTTGCCTTACCTGTAATTGAAACAAAACAAACTATGAATAGCTTATTTTTTATCTAAGAGATTATTGTGAATTTATTACTGTGAATAAAGTTTAAAAATCAAACATCTTCTGCAACCGTTCAAGGCTGGTGATGATATTGCTCTTTTTCTCGCGACTTTTGAGCGCACTTGTGAGACTGTGGGGTTCGCTCGCGACGACTGGCCCCCAAAACGTTTAGTGCTGCTGCGGTGCGAGCCACCGAGGTAGTCGCGCGGTTGAGTAAAGAAAACGCGGAGGCATATTACAACTCAAAGCAGCTCTGCTACGCGAGTATCGCTTGTCGGCAGGGGTGTTTCGGCAGGGATTCAGGCACGTGAAGAAATCCAGGGATTCGCATCAGTAATTGGCATACCGCATCCAGGCTAACCTGGAGGAATGGCTAAAAAGTTCGGAGGTTCATGGCGATCACGATAAAGTCGTTGACTGCATCGCCATGGAGCAGTTTTATAATGCCATTTTGCAGGATGCTAAGCTTTACCTGGGGGACAAACTCACAGAGGTGAATTTGGAAAAGGCAGCTGAGCCCACGAAGGACAATCAAGCGTGCCGAAATTGTGGCACGTTATCGAAACCGGAGAATGGCCACAGAAAAAAAAGTCTGCCCAAAACGTTCGAAGGGAAAAGGTTCCCGCCCCGCCGGAACTTCTGAAACGATGAACCAAGTGCCAGTGAGCCGACAAAGGGGGTCGGCGGGGAGCTTAAGGCCGACGCTTCAAAGCCGCCTGCCAATGTAAATCGCACTTTGGACGCGAAGAGGCCGATCGTGTGCTATAAGTGCAAACAGAAGGGTCACTTCGCCCTTAACTGCAGAGCAGGCGCAATGTACACTAGCATGCGTGATTCAGAAGAGAGTAGACGTCTTTTAACGCCGTGCACGCAGGATATACTAGTTAACGGAAAAAGGAAGAGGGTGTGGCGTAACTCGGGCGCAACAATAGATTTCGCCCAATCGAGTCGCGTTTCGCCCTGAGATTTCATCGGAGAGTGCGCGTGGATCCGGCACGTAGCAGGGGCACAAAGTGCGTGCCTGCCAATAGCCGGAGTAGTTCATCAAGGTTCTTTCGGTGAACTGCAAACCGAAGCAGCGGTGTCGAAACACTTGCCGGAGCATTTCTCCTACCTCATTTCAAATAAATCTGCTAAACTGCTGAAAGAAACGGGCAAGTCGTTTTCGGACGAAGCCGTATGCATGGCGCAGACACACTCTCAGGGGCGTTTAGTGTCCCAAGAAGCGGAACAGCCGCCAATGCAACAGGTAGTACCTGAACCACCAGCTAAGAACAGGTGCGTGCCGATCGGGCCGGAAACTCGCGGTGCGCGGAGGGGAGGCAGAAAAAGCGCGGGAAAGCGAATTGAGGGTGTGAAGCAAAAGGAACACTCAGTTTTGGCACCCTTGTTAGAATATTGCCAGCAACTCACCGAAGTGAATAAGCAGACTCTCGTTACTCAGCAGAGGGCGGATCCCTCCTTGAAGAAGCTGCGAGATAATGTCAAAAATGGGATAGCTAAAGAGAACATCTCGTTCTATGAGAGAGAGAGAGAAAACATTTAATGGTAAAAGCGAGGTTGGCTGAGCCATATCGCTCAGCATGGTACGCCATATGAAGGAACGAAAACAAGAGGGTCTCTGAACTAAAATAAACAAGGAAATAAATAAATAAATAAATAAATAAATAAATAAATGAATAAATAAATAATGAAAGAACGAGGTGATGCGCACAGAGTGTTCAAGCGCATTTACAGAGTTTTGAGAGCACGTACACAGTTTGGAAGTTAAGCTGGTCACAGCACTTGTTCCAAGCCAGTACTACGCAAGAACACCAACAGAGCTTTGCTAGCCCGTACGGCCTGGCGTGGGTCCGACCAAGGGCCCAAAACTGCCGTTAGTTCAAGGCCTGAGTGGTGTGGTATACACAAAGATGTTAGGAGAGTCTACCTTGGCACTGTGAAAGTTGGACAGTTACAGATGATATCTTTGATGTCTTCGGTTACATGGCACGTTCGACAGAGTGTTGAAGTGTCCTGCTGAATTTTGCAGAGTAAATGCCGTGTGTACGCCGCGTTAAGACGTAGGCGGTGCAATATCGCTTACTCACGCTTGCTGAGCCGAGGAGGTATCTTGAAGCTGCATTTAGGGTCAATTATATGCAGAGGCGTGTACTGACGATTCTTGTCGGTCCAAATGCACCGTTGTGTTCTCCAGGCAATCGAATGTGCGACGGTTGCCGCATCCTTTCTTGTAAAAGGAACGGACAGTAGTGGAACAGAGAGGCTCTGGGTCGATGAGGCTGCAGCATCAGCTGCCACATTTCCGGTGACTCCACAGTGAACAGGAAGCCATTGCATTTTAACGCTGCGCCACTGTTGCGTTGCGTGGAGGTGCAGATGATGTATCTCCCATGACATCTGGTCTTTCGGCAGTGATCTTAAGTATACTAGAGCGGACCGGGAATCAGTGAAAAAAGCCCATTTAGTGGGTGGCTGCTTTAAGTTGTAGTAAAATCAGCCCGCAGCCCAGCGAGCTAGGTAGCCATCGTTGACGTGTTGTGGCTAAGTGGAACGCAAATGGTGGTTCACGACGAGGGAATCCAAATCCCAATCTACGAAGAGGTACCCGTCACTGATAAGTCCGTGTACACATGAGTATGGGCTCTATAGAACGCATTAATGAGCCCCAAGGCAAAAACTTTCAAAGCTAGGGCCCGCATGGGTGCTTTTCGCTTGAAGCCAGGAACAGTGGTTGTGATTTTCATGGGAGGGAACTTCCACGGTGGGTGAAGAAAAGGGGTTGGGGCCTGGAAATGTGAAGGTAGGACCTCCTGCGCTCTGGACACACAGACCGCTGCTAGTGGATGCCCACGCTGTCTGGTTAAAATACGCAGTTGCGTTCTACATAGCTCCAGTGCCTGCAGAGTAGGAAACGGAAGACGTCTACTTTCTGTCATGGTTCCCACAGTGGATGCGGTCTTCGGAACCCCCAGGGCAGATTCTTTGTATTTTCGCCTGTAGGCCTTCTAGCACTCTACAGGTCCCTTTGGAGAGTGGGTTTACTGCTGGGATGCTGTAGCGGAGGATAACTTCAGAGAGAGCGTCATATAGCCTTAAAAGAGAGCTGACACTGCATCCACCAGCGCTGTTGGAGAGCATACCAATAATGTGCGCAAATGATGTCAGCTTCTCTTCTAAGCTACGAAAGTGTCGTGTCCATGTCACATGACGGTCAAAAGTGGCACGAAGGAATTTGTGGTGATCGACATATGGTATTGGTACGCCAGCGGCAATTACATGGTACATTGATACATCCCGTTTAGTGAAAGCCATTGCCGCGCACTTGGCGGGTGATACCTCAAGGCCTCATATCACGAGACATTTCGCAACCGAGTTAATAGCGCTGTAGTCTCGATCGAATCTCACGCCGGTTGTAGCCTGAGAACCAAATGCATATATCGTCTGGGTACATTGAGATTTTCACCGATTGCAGCAGACATCTCTCAACTCCGACCAAGGGGAGGTTAAACAGAGTTGAGTTCAGGACGCCGCTTTGGGGGACACCGCGGGGAACATTGTGCGTGGCATGTCGCCATCTCCTACGTGCATGTAGATGCTTCTGTCGGAGAGGTAATCGCAGATCCGATCATACGTGCGTCCGGAAATACCTGCGGACCTAATAGCTGTGCAGATAGCTCCATGGAGCAGGCAGTGATAAGCCGAGTTTGTGTCACAAAAGACTGGGATGGTTATTTTGCGTCGAGCATTTGCCTCCTTAACATGTGTTGCAAGGTCAATAAAGTTATCGATGCTGCTCCGAACCTTGCGAAAGCCTGACATCTGCGACGAATATATACCTGTCTCAGTGATATCCATGTCCAAGCACTGCAGTAACTTCTTCTCCATCAGTTTACCAATGCAGCTGAGGAGCGCAATTCGCCGATACGAGTCAATGTGCGTCACCACCGCCCATGCACATTGGAAGCGCGCCCGCATTGTGGTACAATGCCGGCGCGCTTCCGATCTGGGTCAAGGTGGCCGGTTTCCCAAGAATGGTTAAACGCTGAGAGACGCCACCGCTTCGCATTTACACCAAGATGTCTCAGAACCACGTAGCTAAACCCGTCATAACCTGGGGACGAAGCTTTATGAACTAAGGCCAGGGCGGCCTCGAGTTCCGCCACACAAAAGGGTGTGTCGAGGTAAGATATGTTCACCGATGAAGGGTTCCTGCGGAGCTTGTAGGAAGTGACCTTTAAGAGGCGGTGATTTGGCACAGAAGGCTTCAGCTACATCCGGGGGAGTTGTTTTCATTCTCAAGGAAATTAAGGTGAAGGGATGTAACCGAGCCCGTGATGCACGAAGACCACGAACTAGGCCCCATATCCTCGTGAGGGGCTTCCTGGGGTCTACTTTGGAGCAAAACGACATCCATTCACGCTTGGCGAACTTTCCCAGATGTCTTTGAATGAGCTTTTGCGTGCCTCTGGCTGCTCGTACGCCTACGTTCGCCAAGGTTTTCTGCGCACATCTTTGCGCCCTTGCACGGATCGCCAGAAGATTCTCATATTCAGCGTCACCCACAGTACACTCCTTTCGAAGCCTGGCGGCTTTGCTGCACAACCCCCCGGCTTTCGTGATGCTGTCGATAGCGTCATCGTAGGACGAGAAAGTGCCAATGCTCTCTTCTATTGCGGTGGTGAAAATTTCGAGTTCAGAAATTGAACCGTCGGTTTACGACGACCAGCACAAAAGTGATGTGCGTTGGTGACGTGGTCGCTTACGTGGGACTTAATGTTGGCATACGGGCTAGTGGTCGTCAGCAACGCCGCGGAAACCATGGCGACGTCAAGGGCACTCGAAATCCTTCCACGATTACACGTTGGGTCCCCGGCGTTAACTACACGTAAATAAATGCGGTCAGCAATGTTCAAAAGGCGACGTCCTTTAGCCGGGGTTTTTTTTGCTTACCAACGAAGGGTGGTGCGCATTGAAGTCTTCTGTCAGAATGTGCGGAGACAGTGTAGCGCGAATAATGTCTTCCAAGCGAGCAGCGTTCAGTGATGCGTTTGGAGGGATGTACACATCGATAATGGCAATAGAGATGCCAGCATGAAGCACTGTGGCGGCTGCAAATTCAATCGATCCATCAGGTGGCAGGTTGTATTCGAGTAGGGTAAGTTCGTTACGCACCGCTAGTAAAACCCTCGTCTTTGCTGCTCCGCTGGATGACCGCAAAAGTACCTACCCCGATAATCGTACATCTGCGCTTAGTCGGGACTTTGATATTGCGATGACCGGGAACTGATATTCTTCAACAAAGCGCCGGAAATCAGGAAGCCGCTATCTAAGTCCACGCGCGTTCCATTGGAAGATTGTTGCTTGTTCCCGAATTTGATGCACTGAGGGGGCCCGTATCATAGTCGTTGCCGCTACAGCCATTGTGCGAGGAGAAGGGAGATGAAATCGAGAATCGTCAACACGGCTTTGGCTACTGGTGAGGAAAGAGGGCTGAGAACCAAACGAAGAGCCTCCACAAGAGTGGAAATTGAAGAATCACGGCATCCGGAGCTGCTCCCGGCTGACGATCCTCACTGCCCTTTCAGTGTGGCACGAGAGTTGGGTCTAGTTGACCGAGCAGCAGGAGTGGGCGTTGTAGCCTGTGTTGATGATGGGGAATTTGTTGGCTGAGATTCTGGCGCTTAACGAGGAGCTGCTAGAGGGACACCTGTTGGATGCGAAGGAGGGACATGTGCTCGGGTCTGGAGGGGTAGTGCCTGTTCGATCCGGAAGAGGGGCACCGGCTAATTCCGGAGCGGGAACGTTCGTTGTTTCTAGAAGAATTGTAACCGCAGATGCAGTCGCCTCGAGGATTGCAGTTGGTTTGGATTTTTGTGGTTCGTTGCTATGAAGGGAGGGTAGTGCCGGGAAGTTTTTATCGACGTCCGTGGAGAAGTGTTTGTCTCCCTTCTGCGCGCGCCTCCCTGAAACTTTTTTGCATCCGCCAGCAACAAGGAAGGAGGCGTTGCCGGCTGGATGGCCAAGCTTCGTGGGGCATCAGGCAGCGGACTTTGAAGCGACGCCGGCAGCGGCGAACCGGGTGCTGCCCCCACCGCAAGGAGCATTTTTATAGCTCAATGCAGCAGATGACCAGAATTTTACTTTGGGATAGATAGGGGGCACGACGCCGCAATCCGCAGTATGTTGACGCCGCTCCTGACATTCCAGGTCCTGGCGTGCTGGCTGCCCGCGGGCATGCCCGCACTCCAACCTGCGCCGTTCGTGCTCGCCCCTGCCGAGCGCCTCCCTTCCGTACGGTTGCCTGTTGACGCTCGGAAACGCAGCCCCTCGCCTCCTCCACCCGTGCACCTGCCTCCGCTGACCACCCCCGCTTGGCTTCCGAGCTCCGTGACGACAGCCTCCCCGGATTCCACGGGCCTACTTAAATTCCGGAAAGCTGCCAAAAGTCCGGGGCACGACGCCGCAATCCGTAGTATGTTGACGCCGCTCCTGACATTCCAGGTCCTGGCGTGCTGGCTGCCCGCGGGCATGCCCGCACTCCAACCTGCGCTGTTCATGCTCGCCCCTGCCGAGCGCCTCCCTTCCGTGCGGTTGCCTGTCGACGCTCGGAAACGCAGCACCTCGCCTCCTCCACCCGTGCACCTGCCTCCGCTGACCAACCCCGCTTGGCTTCCGAGCTCCGTGACGTCAGCCTCACCGGATTCCACGGGCCTACTTAAACTCCGGAAAGCTGCCAAAAGTCCGGGCCACGACGCCGCAATCCGCAGTATGTTGACGCCGCTCCTGATATTCCAGGTTGGTTACTGCAAACTTTCAAAGAATTTAGGAGCGGCAATCGTTTTCTTGTGGCGGTGTCGTGCCCCTACGACTTTAACTGGTTGTGCCGCAGTGACACCAGAGACTGGCTATTTTGGTTTGTTAACCGTTGTACGTCCGCGGTGTGCCATGTTGCATTGTCACAATTGCTGCTAGCCCTATCAGGCGACGTGGAGTCGAACCCAGGCCCTGGTAGCATTCAGGAATCTAGTACACAGATCGACGCCGGAGATATCTCTGCTGTCATGCAGATGCTTACCAGGCTCGCGTCAGGTCAAGAAAGAATTTTGTCGGATTTAGTGGACATACGGACTAGACAATTCGCATCTGACGAAAAAGTGAAGAGCTTGACTGAACGTGTCAATCTTCTAGAACAAGCTCGCTCGCAGTCCAGTAACTCTTCGGCCGATTCCAAAGCCCCGTCTGCAGAAATAGCTGCTTTGAAAGCTTCCACGGATGATTCCGAAAATAGGCTACGAAGGAACAACCTTCTCTTTTTTGGTTTTGAGGATAACCCCTCCGAAACCTGGAAGCAAGACGAAGAAACCGTTGTTGCGTTCTGCTCTACTAAGCTAGGTGTATCGCTTGACCCACTTAATATTGATCGAGCGCATAGACTGGGCTCTTACAGTGAAGATAAAAACCGCCCCATAATAGTTCGCTTTGTTAGATTCAAAGATAAAGATGCGGCGTTGGGGGCGGGTCCGAAGCTGAAGTCCAGTGACATTTCCATCAGGGAAGACTTCTCTCGTTCAGTGCGCTTAGCCCGCAGGAAACTTACCGAATTTGCAAAGGCTCGCTCTTCCTCCTATAAATTAAGGCATGATAAGCTTCGTATGGACGGACGAGACTTCCTTTACGACGCTGATACGGATGATGTCGTGCTGCAAAAAAAGTGAACTTGAAACGGAGTCGAGCAATCCCTGTTACCGCAGTTAACGATTCCGTCAGCGTTCCTCGATGCAGCCTTATTGAGTATGAGCCATGCCGTCCTTCACTGGTAAACATTATGCTTATCAATTGCCGAAGCGTTAAGAACAAAACCGACGAGTTAACAGGGCTCGTATCATCTTTTGGCCCGGACATTGTTATCGGGTCTGAATCTTGGTTGGATGAATCGATTTCCAGCTCTGAAGTATTTCCTGCGGAATATGTGGCCTATCGCAAAGACCGCAATACGCATGGTGGGGGTGTTTTTGTTCTGGTCAAGCACAGCTTGCCAAGTTTCGTAGTTAACTTTGAGGCTAACAGAAGCGCCAACTACGGGGGGGCAGTGGGGCTCGTGCCCTCCCCGGACGGCTTTACAGGGGGGCAGAGCCCCCTCCGGCCCCGGCTGAGGATTTTTTTAAGGGCTTGGCTCGGCTCCGCGTCCGTCGACATCGGACTGTTGGCCGTCCTGTCTGCCAACTATTGTTTACAATAGGGGTTGGGATGGTTGGGATCTTGAAAGACAGTTCCGTCCTCCCGATGGGCAGGGGGAAACGCAGAGCCGCGTCGCTTTTCTTCACGGTGAGTTAAACGTGCTCAGTGTGCGGATTGTTGACAATGTAGCGCTGCACTTGGCTATGGTGGCTAGAAGGGTGGCCCTTCTAGCCACCATAGCTTGGCTTTAGCAGCACGCCAGCAAAGCGACATTTTGTCGGGAGCATAGGTCGGCGCACTCACTCGTGAGTACACTCATTTATACCCATTTGTACTCAAACTCACGAGTGAGTACGATGATGAGTGAGTACACACCCAGATTAAAAAAGTGAGTATGATGACGATTGAGTACAGGGGTAGTAAGTCCACTCCTCGTGAGTACAGTACTCATGAGTACTATACTCATGACTACTGTATTTTCGAGTTCTTGCACTCGTGAGTACATGCACTCGTGAGTACAGCAGTGTAAACAAGTTCTATCACAAACTCAAGTCTGGACGCACGTGTACGAGTTTCAGACATTTAGCGGTGGCGATGTGCTGCTTAACTCTCAAGGATGGTAAAATCAGGCAACGAAAACTGCACCTCCCTCCTTTGCATGTCCTTGTTTGGCGCTGTTCGCGTTTTTCGGCGGTCGCTCGCTAAGGGGTCGCGGTGAAAAGTAAAAAACGAGGGGGTTAGGTCCCGGTGGGAATCGCGGCCACAGTTGCTCTGTTTCTACTGCACCTGTTGATTAGAGCAGTTATTTTTGTTTAGAAATGCGCGGCCTGGGAACGCGTAGCTGCATGGTTCCGCTAACAGTCGCAGTTAGTTTACGTCATTCGCGTCAAATTGACTGCATGGTTTGTGTCAACCACATGGTTTTATTAGGCTCCCGTTTTGAAACTTTTTGCTCAGGTTTGGTAGGACTATGTCTTCGCGCTGTCCATTTACAAGGGAGCATATAGCCCCACCGTGCAGGTTGTGGGTTGTTAATCGGACATCATAATGCCCAGTCGAACGCGTGTGACGCCTTGTTTCGCCTCGCATATTTTGTCGAACAGCGCTGGCATCTTGCTGTTGGAGGAGCGTTTTGCTTTCGAATGGCAACCCGATGCGCTGCTTCTCGTTTATGCCGCCATGTAATGATGAAGCTGACGACGACGGTGAATTTCGGTGGTTGTTCTTCCCCTACCTTCATCTGCTGTTTACTGGCGTGGCGACCACTCCTCGCTAGCAACTTGTGCCGAGTTTAAGCTCGCACTGTGGAAGGCCTCGTGAAAAGGCCGTTTTATATGATAAACGCCAACGCTAGGCGTTGGGTTTTACCTTTAGCTCGCGTCTTGGAACGTCTGGTAAAACATGTTGCTTGCCCATAACGACGCCACCGCACTTTTTTGTCGATAGCTCTCAGCTTCATCAGCGCTTCTCGAACCAAGAGCTGCAGATTTCCACTGTGCAACCAACGCACCAACACGGGAATACAGTGACGTCAGTGCAAGCTATCACGCTTCCGAAAAGCCTGTCTGCAAACTTTGTTTTCTCGGTCACAAAGCACGCCAGAGCAGTTGGACAGTGCTGTAACGGCTGCCAAGCACCGGCAGCAACTGTGTGCACTGCAGCCGTCGACTGCGAGCGATACCCGCTCCAAGCCTCCAAAATACATACACATACTCTGTTGGGACCGGGCCATCCCAGCTCAGTCACTACTGTTGCGACGTTGCCCTGCCCAGTCCGCTATCGACGCGGCGCAGACCATAGCGACGAAGTAGCCGAGCTGACGGTTATTTGAAGCAGCATTTATATACAATATATACAAAGGTAGCAAGAGCGTTACATGGCTAAGACAAGCGGGATAGCACTTGTCAACTCAGGGCCTTCGATGAGATGCCGCCGCACCACCGCTGCTTCCGGGCTGGTTTTATACCCCTAGGGTTCCGTTGCAGCCGCGTGCAGTTCCAATGCCTCCAGTTGGAGCTATCACTGGCCGCATTATGAATCTGGCGAATGGAGGCGAAGCGATTGCGTCAGCCGAGCCTCCACGACCGGGAAAGGGAAGGCGACTCTGCGGCGGCGTCTCTAGGCGCTACTTGCTGCGTGTCTGCGGGGATAAGTCCGTCCCAGGCATGATTTGGGCCAGCCGTCGCGATGGGAAAGGGAGAGCAGACTCGGCGGCGCCTTTCCCGCCAAGTCGCGGCACGTCTGACGCGGGCGGTTTGACCTAGGCGCGAATCAACCCCGCCATCGGCACGTCGCCAGGTGCAGCGAATTTGTGTCGGGCGCTCTGGCACAACACACACATGGATACAAAAATGAGTAGTCAAAGTCAGAGCCGTTTCGGGGGCTCTTAACGGAAATGAACATAGCAGCGCGTAGCGCCCCTGTCGTGTCCCTTTCTCGTGTCCCTTTCCTTTTACCCCCGAACTGCCCATTAAAAGAAAAAGAAATCGACTCGTTTTTTTGTGCTGATGGTTCAGTCATGCAATATTTTTGAATAAATGTGACCAGTAAAACACGTATTCAAAGAAATTTCTACTGGATGCGTCAAACCGCTGAAGTTCACGGTTCATAGATTTGCAAGACGTCTTATTTGGGACACCTCGTAGTTAGCCGACACAATGTAAAAGGCCCTCACTGCTGCAGGTGCCCCTTATGGTGATGATGATAATGATGATGATTAGTGGTAGCCTCTTTATAGCGGGGTGACGACCTGTCATCTCATAGGGACCCCCCCCCCACCGCTTCCTCCCCCCCTCCCTTCGCCGCTTCAAGGCGCACTCCAGGTTTGCCCCCCCCCCCCCCCGGAAAAATAAGAAGTCTACGCCACTGGCTGTGAATCTGTTTGGTGTAAAGTTGTTCTCGAACAAAACAAACAGCTTACAGTTGGAGCATTTTACCGTCCGCCTAATGACAACAGCAGCCATACCTTTAATACCCTCTCTCAAATATTACTTACGGTTTCAACTGATTACTTTCTCGTCGGTTGTGACTTTAATATGCCGGATGCGCAGTGGATTAACAAACTTCCAGTACTTCCTTCTCGCTCATCCCTGTCGTCGGCTTTTTACGATCTTTTTGCAACACATGGTCTTTATCAATTCGTGGAAGGACCAACACGGCATCATAGCAATGCCGCTTCCACCTTAGATCTTCTGATATCAAACTCTCCTTCGTTGCTTCAATCTGTTTCCATAGTTCCCGGAATAAGCGACCATGATGCAGTGGTTGCCTGTCTCGTTGCTTCCAAACCGTACATACCGCCTCCGAAACCGAGAAAAGTTTATTTCTTTGATAGTGGAAATTACTCTCGCATTTCTGAAGCGCTTGAGTCAAGCTTCGATAGTTTCTCAGAACAAAGCAGCACTGTATCTGTCTCGGAGTTATGGCTGCTGTTTAAAGAGCAACTTTTAAAGCTCATTGACTTGCATATTCCCACTAAGCTTCTTCCTGCGAAACACCGAAAAAATAAACCTTGGTTTGATAAACCCATAAAGGTTCTGCTTAATAAGAGGAATCGTATATTCAAACGGTATAGAAAAAATTCCGATTCACTGCAATTGTCTAAGCTTCGAAAGCTTGGTTCCGAAATCAAGGTCAAAATCACAGAAGGAAAAAAGCAGTATTTTGACTGTCTTCGTTCTAGAATTAAAGAAAATCCAAAGGAACTCTGGAAATTGGTGAAATCTAACAGCAAAGACGATGTTGGTATCCCTCCGTTAATCCACAATAGTGCAGCTGTTACCAATGATAGAGATAAATCAAGCTGTTTTAATGATTACTTTGTCTCAGTGTATTCCACGCTAGTACCTCAACATCTTCTAGTCTTCTTGAGCAACGCACTTAATGATATGCCGGATATTGCTATTCACTACTCTGGAATAGTCAACCTTCTCCAAAAATTAAAAACACACTCGGCACCAGGTACAGATAGGATACCAAATCTTGTTTTGAAATCCTGCGCACATGTCATCTCAATGTATTTAGAAGTACTGTATCACAAATCTCTTGAAACCACAGAATTACCTCAAGACTGGAAGATGGGCGACATTGTTCCGATTCATAAACGTGGGCCCCGTGACAGTGTCATGAACTATAGACCCATATCTTTAACATCTGTGTGCTGCAAAACCCTGGAGCACATAATTTACACTAACATCTTTACCCACCTTCAAAACAACAGTTTCTTTGTTCCTTACCAACACAAGTTTAGAGCTGGTCATTCATGCGTAACTCAGTTAGTGGAATTTACCCATGACATATTTACATCATTTGATAAAGGTTTACGAACAGACTGCATACTATTAGATTTCCAGAAAGCGTTTGACAAAGTGTCCCATGTTCTCTTACTTCATAAGCTTTCACTTCTTGGTTTACCAGATAACATCCTTTTTTGGCTCAAAAACTATTTGACAGGTCGTTTACAAAGAGTGGTAATTAATGGCGCAGAATCAGAATATGCATGCGTATCTTCTGGCGTTCTGCAGGGTTCTGTCTTAGGTCCTCTTTTATTTCTTATATATATAAATGACATTGGCACAGGAATCACTTCGAAAATCCGGCTGTACGCAGACGATTGCGTCCTTTACAGAGAAATTCATAACGACTCTGACCGAGTAGCATTACAGACAGACCTAAATAAAATTTCTTCACGGTGTGACAGGTGGCTTATGTCCCTGAACATCTCGAAATGCAAGCATGCTTCACGCGCAAGCGTCAACCAATCGGTACACAGTACTGCTTGAACGGCTCCCCATTATCAGAAACAAGCGAAGCAAAATACCTAGGTGTCACGTTTTCCGCCGATCTGACATGGAATCGTCACGTTCAAAGCATCACTTTAAAAGCAGGACGAGTACTAAATTTCATTAAACGGAGCTTTAAGCACGCGCCAATAGATGTCAAGAGAACACTTTACCTAAGCAACGTTTGCCCGATTCCGGAATACGCGTCCGTTCTGTGGGACCCGCACACACAAATTCTTGTCAATAACTTAGAAACGATACAGAAACGTGCAGCCCTATTCATAACCGGCATTTACTCATTCCCAAGCAGTGTCACAGAAATAAAACGGCACGTATGTTTGGAAGATCTTTCACTGCGCCGTGTTGTTTCCCGCCTCTCTTTCCTTCGAGATGCCGTCTTCAATCGCACACCACTAAACAAAGAGACTTATCTACAATCACCAACATACATATCCGGGCGCCGCAACCACTTACTTAAGATAAAAGAAATGTGCGCGCGCACAACCACATACCAAAAATTCTTTTTTCCCCGCACAATACGCGAATGGAACCTGCTGCCTCCTGAACTAATCGAAGTTGCTTCTGATGTGACGTTCCCAACTGTCCTTCAAGAATATATTTATGGATAAAAATGTACTCGCCATTTGAAACTTTCTTTGATACTTATGCTTTGCAATGTTAGCCAGCGTGCTGTATAAATAAATGTATCTTGTTACCTCGCCGATACTTGTTTTTAGTGCTGTCTCATGTGCTCCCTCAGAATGTACCACATGTGTGATTAGTATTGTACTCACGATCTGCAGTGTGTGGCTTACTAACGCAAACCTTGTATGTTTTCTTACAATTGTTTTTTTTTCTTTCTTCAACCTTTCAAAGAGTGTGCAAAGTTGTATTTTATATCGATTGTTTGTCCCCCCTACTATAATGCCCAACGGGCGAAGTAGGTATGCACATAAATAAATAAAAAAAACCTACAATGTTAAAGAGAAGCGATTCAGCTAGCGAGAGATGTCCTCGTTCTATGAGAGTTCCAACCTAATGTATTGGCAGTACACGGACAACAGGGGCGGCGTGTACAATCAGCTGGTAGTGCCAGAAAAGTACCGCCAACATCTCCTTGATCTATCACACGGCTACGGATGGGCCGGCCACCTCGGGATGAAGAAGACCAAAGCGAGGCTAGCCCCGGAGTACTAATGGGCGGGGTGCTGGAAGGACGTAGAGCAGTTTGTTCGATCTTGTGATGTATATCAGCGGGTAGGGAAATCCACCGACAAATATAAGGCACCCATGGTGTTGGTACCCGTGGTTTCAGAGCCCTTTCGTCTGCTTGTGATTGACATCATTGGTCTCTTGCTGGAGTCACTGTCAGGCTGCCGCTATATTCTAACCGCGTTGTGCATCGGAACTAAATTAGCCAGACATCCCTCTAAAGGAGCTCAACTCGGTTAGTGTCGTGAATGCTTTGTGGCCTATTTTTCCTCGAGTAGGATTTCCCGCCGAAATTCAAAGAACAATGGGAGCGTGTTGACTAGCAACCTAACGTGTGTTTCTCAAACGGTGCGGGTTCAAGCTGGTGCATAGTTCGGTGCACCACCCGCAATTGAATCCGGTCGAACGGATGCACTCCGTGCTGAAGCGCCCATTGAGAGCTCTTTGCTTTGAGCACAAGCGTGACTGGGGGGCCTGCGTGCCCGGAGCGTTGTTCTGTGTTAGGTCTGCGCCTCACGAGAGCACAGGTTCCAGTCCCGCAAAGCTTGTTTACGGATGCGACATGAGGGGTCCTTTGCGCATGCTGAGATAGTCCTGGGAAGGGTGCGGGGACGGCCCAGGCGTCGTTGCTTACGTACTAGAAGTTTTGATGAGGCTTGGTAAAACGAGGGGTCTGGTAGAAAGCAACATGAAAGCTGTCGAAGTTTCTTCCAAGACTAACTACGACAGGTCTGCCCGAAAACGTACGTTCAGCGTGGGCGAGGAGATAATGCTGGTGCGCCCTTCCAAGAAAAACAAACTTGAAGTAGAGTGGGAGGGGCCCGCAAAGGCCGGGTCAAAGCTGTCCGACACCAATTATGGGGTGAAACTAGATAAGAAGTCAGACAAGGTTTTTCAGGGAAACCTTATGAAACCTTCTGTACAATTGCAAGCCCTTGTGAACAGCTTAACTTTGACGGCGTCAGCAGAGGAAATTTCTGACATTCCCAGCATGACAGATGTAAAGAAGCCTGCCATACACGGGTTGTTTCAGCTGATAGGTATAGAACCATGTCTCAACGAAGGGCAAAAAAATGACCTGAAAGCCGTGGTTCGGAAATTCGGGCCCGTGTTTCCCCATAGGCTGGGTAAAACTACGCTGGTCGAGCATGACATCGAACTGCTAAATGACAAGCCCTTTGGGAGCAAGCCGTACCGCGTTTTCCCGAGGCAAAAAGAGATCATGTCTGGTGAAGTCGGGCACATGTGTGACCTGGGTGTGGCTGTTCCTTCGAGAGTGACTACACCTCACCACTCCTTCTCCTAGAGACACCGGGCAAAGACCCTAGACCCTGCGTGGGTTACCGGAGGCTAAACGCCGTAACTGTGGACCAAACGTATCCAATACCAAACTTGGAGGAAAGAGTCGAGACTGTGTCTAACTCAATGTAAATATCCACGCTTGATCCAGTACGTGGCTACCGGCCGGTCTCTTTGTTGGAATGCGCCAGTCGTTACGCTGCTTGAATTTGGCCTATGGGCACGTTTCGACCGGTGATGCTGAACTTTGGCCTCAAGAACGCTCTATATTGTTTCTCCAGCCTAATGGATAAGGTATTTATCGGCTTAGCCCACTATGGCCTTCTTTTGCCGTTGTTGCCGTTGTTGCGGATGTGGCCGTCTTCTCCGACAGCTGGGAAGAACATATCGAGCATCTTCACATTGTGCTATAAAGGCTGCGCTAGGCAGGGCTTACGGCGCGGACAGAAAAATGCTACTTGGGATCCGCTGAAGTCAGCTATCTAGGACACGTTGTCGGGCGGGGTCAGCGCCGACCATCCGAGTTGAAGTTGGCCGTGGTAGTTGACTATCGCCGACCGCGTACTATTGGGCTAGATACTACCAAAATTACGTTAAGGATAATTTTAAACTAGCTAGCGCTCTCACTGACTCCCTCCGGAAACCCGAACCCGGTATTGCAAATGGGATGCGAAGAAAGGCCGCGTTTCTCACGCTCAAACAGGCAATGCGGGAAGGGCCCGTATAAGGGCACCGGGCTTTTCAAAGGAGTTCGTCATTCAATGCAAGGCGAGTGACAGGGCACTGGGAGGAGTGCTCTGCCAGCAGGATTCCTAGGGCATAGAACGGCCCATTTTGTATTTAGGTCGCAAGCTCAGCAGCAGAGAGGAAGTGTACAGCACCGCCTTTGCCTTGTACGGGCCATACAGACACTGGCTTGCTACGTTGCTGGATCCAGGTTTGTGGTAGAAACCTATCATTGCCCCTCTAACTTGCCTAAACAGCGTGTCATTAAAGAACGGCCGTCTCCTCCGTTGGAGCATGGTCCTCAACAACACAATTTTGTGGTTCGCTACAAGAAGGGCATGCTACACAATAATGTTGATTATCTTAGCCGCACTTACTGATCAACGGAGTGCTTCCCAGAATACCTTTATGTGCCTGTGTATTTCACCATTTTGTAGAGAGTGGCGCATTTTACCGTCAACCCGTCTTCTGCGCTCGGGTGAACCACCAAAAACCTGCTGTCGGTCTTCCCTAATCGACGTTCGGTGACCCGGCGTGTCCACAATGCCTAACTATGCTGCTACTGGACAATACCACTTAGAGCGACCTCGTGGCCCCTCAAGCGCCACCCGGTCAGTGGCGGTGCTGACAATAGCATTGCTTGGCAGCCTGCACTGCAAGCTTCAGCGGCGTGCCTGCGCATCCTTGTCTTGCCTTTTTGTGGCATGTCTGACGACGATGGAGATGTCTTCAACAAGCCACCCCATGAATATTACAACAGAGGAATCCAAGACGTCTTCGCGGTGATGCAACGTCACCAGGACAAAGGGGGCTCTGATCCAAGGCGGATTGCCACGACGGAGGACACCTAAAGCTCACCTGCGCAAGAGAGAAGCGTGTCTCTCGTGTGTGTGTGTGGGGGAGGGGCGCTACTATCAGTGCGATGATTTTTGTGCTTCGTTCGTCCTGACGACAACCGAATAAAGGTTGAGGGGGAATGGACCCAACACGCCTATTCAATATCTCGCGCGCAGGAGCGCACTGCCTGTTCTCTGAGTTCGAGATGTAAATACTTGTACATAAAGTTTTCTTCTGCTTCAAATTCGTTATCGTGACTGTGCCGCCACAACACCAACCATGGTCCACTTCGACCACGCTACACCGACTTGCAACAACCGGAGTACTTGAGAAAGTATGCCCCTCCTGGTTACCATCCCTACCACAGCCGGCCAACACGCCTCGCAGCCTTGCGTGACCCAGCTTACCCTAACGTCGCCCGCTGTCAGAGGATCCACCGTTTCATAGCGGGAACATCAAGAGGTTAAGAACCACGCGTGGAGCTAGTTCTGCAAACAGAATGTAGCCCTGCACCTCCACCCCTATTCCATTAGGTTACTATGGCTCATCACTTCCCAAGTTCCTCAGGGAAGACTGCATTCAAGGCCCCTTTCAAGCAATGGTTCCCGGTGTGCGCTACGACCAGGGCATCTAGTGGTACGCCCATTTCTTCAGCAATGGTCCGCCCAATATAAAGCAATCTATATCGCATAGGTTCAGTAACTATCGCGAAATACTGACATCCCGTTCTCCTCCCACACTTGGTTATAGGGGCACCTTACCGCCCTCAGCCGTGGCCATCCACCCATGCTGTATTTTACGCGCGTGTTACTTTCAAAGGGTTGAGAGTTGGGCTAGTTGGTAATGATGCATCTCGAAAAACAAACTGCGCGCAATTTAACGGGGACAAGAACACATGAAGACGGCACACGCGCAGACCCTCAACTAGTTTATTATTGCACAATTCGAAGCTTTAAAATCCCAAGCGCCCAATCGTCCCCAATGTGTCACAGTTCTCGGCGCACTCATCCGAAAATAAAAAAAAATCGCAACAACAAAACTACAAAACGAACTTTGAGGCGCACGAATGGCGAGAAATCAGCAAAGATAACCACATCATGCATAGATTAAGACCCCCCTCCCACCCCCAACACGCATGCCCAGAAGAGGCACCGAAATAGCGCTCAATGTGCATCTAAGTATGCGACTTCTCGATTAAGCAGGGCGATAGAGGGATGACTGATGCAATCTATGTATGATGCGGTTATCTTTGCTTATTTTTTGCCATTCGTGCGCCTCAAAGTTCGTTTGGTGGTTTTGTTACGTTTTTTTTTGTATTTTCGGCTGAGTGCGCCGAGAACTGTGACGCATTGGGGGCGTGGCGATTATGCGCTTGGGCTTTTAAAGCTTTGAATTGTGCAATAATAAACTAGTTGAAAGTCTGCGCTTGTGCCGTCTTCATGTGTTCTTGTCCCCGTTAATTTGCGCGCAGTTTGTTTTTTGAGATGCGTGTTACTTTCCCTAGCCACTGATTCATTCCCAATTTTTATGCTTCCACACTTGAAGCAACAGCGTCATACTGCATTTACTGCAGCAATGGGTCACAGGTACAGCATTCGCTTCGTATGCGGAAGGTACCGGGTTCGAACCCGCGTACCCCCGTGCACCCACCGGTATCTCTAGGGCTTTCAGGTGTCCGTGGTCTACTACGAAACTTTAGAAAAGGAATTCAGGCTTGAGAAGCTCCCGTTACTGTTTCAAGGGGCCCCTAACCTCTGTCCATCTGGCAGGCCCCCGCCGTTCTACAAGATAGCAATGCAGGGTGGAGAAAGAATTCATCGGCATGCAGTGCAATAGGTTAAATAGATAAACGCAACTCTCCAGCCTGGCACTCCACCCTTTTGTGGGACTATAACGCCTCCGAAGTTGGCCGCGGCTGAACGGAAAAAAGAAGCTATGGACTACAAAAATGTATCTTTATATAGCGCCACTACGTATTCTAAAAAAGGACGCCAAAAAATATGCAAAAGTGCTTTAAACAACTTCGAGAAAATGGTGGCGAGCACCGTTCACACAGCGATGCGTCATGGAAGCGACAAGCGTCGCCGAAAAGATGAAGCTGTCCTGTTAAGGAAGATGGCACCTGTAGTGTTGTTCGTTTACACCAGATGGCCTTCTGAGTCATTGGACACACAATGGATGGCGCTACTGCGCTCGTGTGTATATAAACGATACTCGCTGATTAAACTGGGTTATTGTCATGGATCGTACAGTGGTGTAGTGTGTTTACTTTTACGTGTCGCCGTGCCGGCTACACGACATTCTGGCGACGAGGATGTCTTCCACGGGCATTTTGCCACCGCCTCCGTTTCTTGCCACCCCTGGCACGCCCGATGTTCCATGGGCCCGATGGTTACGTCTCTTTGAGAGGTTTCTGCGGGCGTCCGGAGCGACCGAGCTACCGGCACCCCGTCACGGAGCCCTCTGCTTCACTGTCTTGGTACGGAAGGAAAGCGGATTTTCGACGCGCTTCCGCCTAGTACGACGCAAACCAAGACAGAGCTAACGAGTGCTGCACCCGGTGTCACGCCCACGCCAGATGCCGCCACTGGAATCATCGGAACCACTGCAGCTACTGGAACGCAAGACGGGACCACTGGAGCCCCGCGCACACCCGACGAGTACGACGTAGCCGTTGAGATGCTTTCGAAGCATTTCGTCGCCCCTTGCAACGTCCCCCTTCAACGCCATTGATTCCGGGAGCGTCGTCAACTGCAAGGTGAGCCCATCACTGATTTCGCCGTAGCGCTTCGGGAGTTAGCAGCTCTTTGCAATTTCGCCACCCAAGCGGACGAAAACCTGTGTGAACAGTTCGTAGCAGGCGTCTCATGCCCGCGGCTACGAGAGCGATTGCTGCTGGAAGGCGATAACCTTACGTTCGATCATGCTGTCGAGGTAGCACGGATTCATGAGCAAACCCAGCGGTAATCCGAAGCCTTCGCCAATCCGGTGCAGCGCATTCAGCATCAGTTGCAAGACAGCTCAGCCAGGCAGGGTCGATGAGAGAACGGCGATAATGGCACACGCCTCCCGGGCCGTCGCCACTTCAGCTCACGCGCGTACAGCGCACATTCACCTGATGTGAATGCCGCCGCCGCTGTTGTCGCCGGGCATAGAAATGCAAATGCCTGCGGAAACTGCGGCGCAACAGGTTGTTCGCCTTCGGAATTCCCCGCGCGTGGTCGCACATGTTTTGCCTGCGGACGCCGCGGCCACTTTAAGGGGGCATGTCGCAGCTACCGTCGCGGCCGAGAAGGGTATTCTGCAAAGGTCCATGAAATCGTTCCGGAAGATGATGCTGCCAGTGTCATTAGCATCTTGGCGGTCCGTACTGATAAGAGTACAGGCGTCTATGTGGATGTCAAGGTCGCGCCAGTTACTGCGACGACACGGGTGCATACCATGAACTTCTTGGTTGACACATGCTCGGCCGTCTCTATTATGGGTAGGCACCAATTCCAAGGCTTGTTCGAAAACGCAATACAACTGACAAGTTCCCATCTTACATTGCTTGATTTTTCGCACAGGAAGATTCCCGTTCTCGGATCATTTCACGCCCTAGTCACGTACAAGGGGAAAGAAGCCATTGTAACTTTTCATGTTACGTCATGTGGTACATCTCTCCTTGGCCTGCATGCCGTTCAAGCCCTTGGCTTTCGCATCATGGGAGAGGAATTGCGCTGCCTGCAAATGTCCACGCAGGAATGCAGAGAGCTTCCAGCTATGAATTCAGGCCTTCCCCAAAGCACCGTGCATAAAAAACCCCTTGGCCCTCCCAAGTTTGGTATGCCACCAACACTGTGGACCAAGTTTGGCCACTTGTTTTTGCCTGGCCTGGGACTTGTAAGAGGTGTGCAACACAAAGTTAAGATGAAATACTCCATCGCAATAGTCGCACAGAAGCTGAGGCCTCTACCATTTTCAGTCCGCCAGCCTGTCTCTGACGATATTGAGAAGCTACTTCTGCTGATGTCATTGAGAGAGTCAATGCTTCCGAGTGGGTATCTCCTATTGTAGCAGCCCGCAAAGCAGATGGTAGCATTCGACTGTGTGTCGATCTCCGGGAACCCAACAAAGCTATAGTAGCAGACACCTTCCCTTTGCCTCATATGGAGGAGCTGCTTCATGCCCTCAATGGAGCACGCTGCTTTTCCAAGGTGGACCTGGCATCAGCCTACTACCAGGTTGTACTCTACCCAGACAGCAGAGACCTAACTTCATTTATAATGCACGATGGCCTCTTTAGATTCAAGAGGGTCTGCTTCGGGTTGGCATCGGCACCAGCTGCGTTTCAGCAGATCATGACGAAAATTCTTGGAGGTTGCAAAGGGGTCTTGTGCTACTTGGATGACAATCATTTTTGGCAAGACGGAGAGCGAACACAGGCAAAACCTGGAGCAAGTGCTGGAACAAATAGCAGGAGCTGGGCTCAAGCTCAACGAAAAATGCGTTTTCAACACGTCGGAGCTGTCGTTCTTAGGACATCACGTCAGCGCAGAGGGTATAGCACCGCTCCAGGCCAAGGTTGATGCAATCATTAATGCTCCTGCGCCTAAAGATACAGCCACGCTACGCTCCTTTTTGGGTCTAGTTGAATACTATTGTAAATTTGTGCCATGACTGGCAGTGGAAGTAGAGCCCATGCGCCGTCTACTTCGCAAATTCGTGCACTTCGACTGGGATGACGCCGCGAAAGAGAGCTTCGCGGGAGTAAAAAGACTTCTAGCATCCCACAAGGTCCTACGAATGTTTGACCCGGCGCTACCTGTAATTGTCGCAACAGATGCCTCTGCGTACGGTCTCGGTGCCGTACTGCAGCAAGTGGAGGGGTCCCATGTGCGGACTGTGGCATTTGATCGCGGACATTAACAGAGACAGAACGAAAATACACGCCCGGAGAGCGTGAGGCCCTTGCCTGTCTGTGGGCCTGCGAGAAGTGGCACGTTTACCTCTGGGGCCGATCATTTACTCTACTGACGGATCACCAGGCTTTGGTGGCATTGCTCTCATCCCGTAGCACAGGACAGCGGACACTTCGTATCGCAAGGTGGACCGCACGACTGCTGCGCTACAACTTCCAAATACAGTACCGCAGCAGAGCCCACAACCAGGTAGCAGATGCCTTGTCCAGACTGCCCGTGCCAGACACAGAAGGTGGCTTCCAGGTTGATGAAGAGGTTGTGTCCTTGGTTACATCGTCTGTACATTGGGGCAATCTTCAGGTTGCTACCGCTGAGGATGACATACTACGGCAGGTCGTGCACTTTGTCCAGTCATCATGGCCAACAAGGAAAAGACTTGCCGCAGAACTGACGCCGTACTACGATATACGAGACGAGCTCTCGGTAGTAGATGGGTTGGTTCTGCGCACAGAACGCGTTGTAGTGCCTGCCAAGCTAAGGGATACATTCATTCAGTTAGCTCATGAGTCGCACCCGGGAATTGTGAAGACTAAGATGCGCACCAGGGAAAAGTACTGGTGGCCTTGCCTCGACAAGCATGTGGAGGCCGCCGTCCGGAGCTGCAGCGTCTGCCAAGCCTCGGACAAGAGTGTCAAGAACTGGCAAGCACCACTCCAGCCTGTTCCGCTTCCTGACAGGCCCTGGGACAAAATATCAATATACATAATGAGCCCCTTTGAACTTGCACCGGCTGACTGTCGATTTGTCATCGTGGTAGTGGGCTACTACTCCAGATGGCCAGAGATTGCATTCTGCAGTGACATCACTTCTCGCACGGTGATCAACTTCCTGTTTGCTGTCTTTGCGCGAGAGGGTTACCCTACTGAACTAGTCTCAGATCACGGCCGACAGTATACGTCGAGTGAATTCGAGTGCTTCCTTGCGGACAGGGGCATCAAGCGTTTCTTCTCGGCAATTTACCACAGTCAAGCCCATGGCTTAGTGGAAAGATTCAACAGGGTCTTGAAATCTTATATTCTTGAATCCCCATATTCACCGGCTGCTTTTACCGAAGCCCTCAGTCTGGACCCGAACTCATAATAGCACTGCAGAGCTTTATGCAAACCTCGTCCAGAACTCACGACTTATTCTGCTCGGCGACTTCAACCTCCCGGATTTTGATTGGTTGTCCATGCGTTACACATCCCCTGGTTCAAGTGCACTGACAGACCTAATGTTAAACTTTAATCTTCATCAAGTGGTACGTCATCCCACACGCACTCAGGGTACCGCGCACAACATTCTCGACCTAAAACTTTTAAGTGATCTCTTTTCTCTGCAGGAAAGCCAAACAATCGTAATCGATGGCTTCTCCGACCATGATATACCCAAATGTACCTTACCACTTGGCACTGCTGTTCAAAAAATACATACTCAACGAAAAATCGTCAATTTCAATAGGGCGGACGACGCCAGCGTGACAACCTACCTGGCCCACGAATTCCAAAGCTTCTCTCAAATGGCTTCCGATCCATTTATTAATGTAAACGATCTTTGGCTTCGGTTTAAATCCATCATTGTAAACAGCATAGAAAATTACATTCCCCTGAAAACTCTAAAAACACGAAAACACAACCTGTGGATTACCCGCGATATAATTCACGCTAAGCGTAAAGTAAAAAGACTACGGCGTACCCTCAAAACAAAGGGCGGCAGCCCTTTGGTAAATAGTCGACTAAAAAGTGCCACAAAAGACTTCAAAACGCAAGTGACTAACGCAAAACAACACTACTTTAACGAAACACTGCCACAATTCATCACAAACAACCCGCAGAGGTTTTGGAACTATTTCCGCACACCCATAACCACAGCTCCAGTGGTATCGCCGGAAGAAAAAACAGCAAAGGCTAACCAGTTCAACGACTACTTTCACTCCGTTTTTATATCCGATAACGGTGCGCTCCCGACACTAAGTTCTACCGCGGATCCACCTATCGATCCCCTAAACATAGCGGACGCCGGTATTTTTAATCTTCTACTCAACCTTGACCACAAAAAAGCAAATTGCCCCGAAAATATCCGGAACAAATTTCTGAAACGATACGCGGACTTGTGTAGCCATTACCTTGGAATTGTGTTCAGAAAATCTCTTGAGACTACGCAGTTGCCAGATGACTGGAAAATAGCCAAAGTTGTACCAATTCACACATCCGGCGATGACACACCGTGTAATTACCGACCAATTTCCCTCATTAGCACATGTTGCAAAATCATGGAACACATCATACTGAAACACTTAACCACCTTTCTAGAAAACAATAACATTCTTACGCCTCACCAGCACGGCTTCCGAAGGAGCCTATCAACCATCACCCAGTTAGCCGAGGTAGTACATGATCTCGCGCTAACGATCAACAACCGCAGTCAAACAGACATAATTCTTTTAGACTTCACAAAAGCATTCGACTGTGTGTCCCACGCCAAGTTAATCTCGAAACTGAGGGCCATTATCGGGGAAGGACCTATTACAGCATGGATCACAAGCTTTCTGTCCCAGCGATTTCAATACACTGTTTGCGACCAAGCACCATCCGATACAGTTACCGTCACCTCAGGCTTCCCCCAGGGATCAGTATTAGGACCTCTGTTATTCCTCATTTTCATTAACGACATCACCTGCAACGTAGACTGTCACATTAAACTTTTTGCAGACGACTGCATCATATACAAAGAAATTAAGGGTCCGAAAGACCACTTCACTCTGAATAGTTCACTCCAAAAAATTGCCGAATGGTGTAACACGTGGCAAATGTCTATCAACAAAACAAAATCAGTGTGTATGTCCATTACAGCGAAAAAGAATCCCTCTAACTTCTCCTGCGTTCTTGAAGGAACCGTCCTTACCAAAGTCAACCAGCACAAATATTTAGGTGTCACTCTAACATCAACCCTTCAGTGGGATTCACACATCGACATCATCACTTCAACTGCTCTGCGCAAGTTATTTTTTCTTAGACGCCGCTTGCGACTCGCACCATGGCGTACCAAGCTGCTGGCCTACACCATGTTCGTACGCCCAATTCTCGAGTATGCCAACGTTGTTTGGTTTCCGCACACAATTTCCAACTGAAATAAAATAAAAAGGGTACAAAGAAAAGCCATCAGGTTCATCTACAACAGGTACACCCGTAACGACTCGCCCACAAACTTGCTACTTCTTGCGGGTCTTTCAACGCTATCGGACAGAGCAAAAGTAGCGCGCTTGAAATTCCTACACCAGGTACTACACCATCGGCTGAAAATAGATGCTTCCAAATATATATCACTCTCGAATTCACGCCTCTCACGCCGCAAACACTCGTACACACTAAAAGAGTACTCTTTCCATAATGATACATTTCAATACTCGCTTTTTCCGCTTGCAGTGAAAGAATGGAACGAACTGGACGCAACTATATCAAATACAGTATGCTTTTCAACTTTCTGGAAATTACTGGATAACGACTCAACCGATCACAATGGCGAACTTTAAAACATGTTTAGACCACTTTGTATCTGTACTCATTTCCATAGCCACCTGCTTTAAGTACAAATTGCCTTCCTTTCAAAGTGACATTCCTGTCAATGCCACTTTTGTTTAATTTTGTTTTCTTTTTGTAAAGCACTTCTGTAGTCCACGCAATGAACTCACTTCGCGGTTTTCTCTACATGTCTTTTGGATATGGTTGCACCCCAGCCCAACCAATTGTGCAGGGAATAGAAACCCGACGTCTCGAGGCCGGCACGGCCTCGAGGCTTCGTGGATGTCGGCGCCCCCACTCTAGTGCCGTCTTGCATTCTTTCAGCGCGGTTGACCTCTCCCGGGTATCTTCGCTGAGGAACGTAGCCCTTGTTTCTACACGGACGGGTGCCTGTCGGCAGGGCTAAGCCGAATGATTTAGCCCGGTGGGGCAACAAAGGGAGGGGCTGCTTCCCCCAGTTCGTTCCCCTTTCGAGGACGGCCGTTCTGGCAAGGTCAACTTTCTGGTATCCCGTCCCGCATTGTTCGGCGACGGCGCTGCGTCCTTTCTTCTGTCCGCCGACTTCGTTTCTGCGTTCCGGGCGCCCTCTCCCTTGTCGCGCGGTCTTTGGGGTGGGGATCGGGTAGCCCGTCGTCGTTGGTGGTTATGGACGATTTGCACCCCTCTTTTCTGAATAAGCCGTCTGGCGCCTCGCTTGCTCATGGCACGCCGGGCACCGGCTTCAGCGTTCCAGGGCTCCGACGGTCGAAGCCCTCTCGAAGTTAGCCGCCCTCTTTTGCTTACGGCAGCGGACACGGAAAAGATAAACCTTTAAGGCGCGTTCCCACTAGGCCGACACGACGGCGACGACGACGCGACGGCGACGCCGACGAGTCGCCAAACCATCGGCCAACTGCCGAATTGACCGACCGCGCTGTCATACTACGCCGACGGCGACACAAACACGTCGGCCGATGGAAAGTCGCCGTAGTGTGACTGACTCGCCGACCGAAGACGCCAACAAAACCGGTCGTCCGACCGGTCGCCGGACGCGTCGTCGGGAATCGACCGAGAAGCGAAAACTGCTCCCCGACAACATTCGTGCCGCAATGAATGCGGCTCTATTTTGATAGTTTCTGGAGTGTAATAAACTCAGTAACGTCCATGAAGCCCATACAACTCAACACTAGCGCTGATGCAATCCGTATTTTGGCGTTCGACGCTTCGTCCGTGCTCTTCGGCGACGCCGCTACCCCGGAGCTGCAAACTGCAAATGCGTGTGCGATCGGCTCGCCTGTAGAAAATGTAAGGTCAGTTTCGTGCAGAAGAAGTTACGTAGGGTAATTTGGGTAATAAGGCATCAATATCGGCCAAGGTTTTTCATGTGAAACGTAAAACCAAAGTACGGCAAGCACTATCCCCGCAGTGGGAAATCGCAGTGGCAGCCGCGCACACACATTATTGCGAGCGCTTTCGCGAAGAAGCGGAGTTTATGGCGATAAGCTATTGTGGGGGCTTCGGGGAACCTTGCTGTGCAAGCGCTACTTAAGAAATTTCAGTTTACCAGCCAGGAATTCTGTAAACCAGCTAGTAAACACCGACGTATGACACGGAAGGATGGGCCTCCATCTGTTACCCAGGCTATTTCGCAGTCGAGTAGGCATTTGTGCGGTGGCGCAGTGCTCTCGCGCGTCGCGCCCGTGCGCTCAACGTTGCCTGTTCGATTCCCGGCGGGGTCAGGTTTTTTTTTTGTGTGTGTGAGCGGTGTTTTAAGGGGTATGGTTTGCGCATCCAATTTGGGAATCGCGTGATTTTGAGAAGCAACTACCTTTGCAATTAAATATTTCCTTCGAAACAGCGAGTGGCGTCTTGAGCCACAACAGTTAATTTCCCTTTTCTTACTCGCACCATGTTTCTCGAAAATGCACTAGCATGGTGCAAAATCAGGCCTTCTCCATTAGAGGAGGTTAAATTTCTGCTGACGTACGCACTAATTTATATGCATATTTTACGTGCTACAGAGGTCTTTTCGCCGGGGGTTAACATCCATATTATTACTGCCGCGGCAGCAGCGCACAGCTCTTTTTTCTTTGTCCGTGATCTAACAAGAAGTTGAGGAGTACATACGGTACAAGCAGCGCACACGCCAGTACCCCCGAATGGCTTCAGTCGTGCTGCGGCGACACGATACACCAAGTTTGACTATGGAGAAAGAAAGATCCCCGGCGGAGAGGCGAGGCGGCGGAGTCGGCCGTCGCGCGGCCGTCGGTGCGGTGTGACAAGCGCGTCGGCCGACATCGCGGAGACACTGACGCCTCGCCGATTTCTCGCCGACGCCGACGGTTGGGCAACGGTCGGCGTCGGCGCGGTGTGACATGGCCGCCGACAGCTCGCCGACACGGTGTTGGCCGACCAAATCGGCCGATGGTCGGCCTAGTGGGAACGCGCCTTTAGAGGGGTTCTCTTCTTCTTCTTTCTTTTTGTTGGGTCCGCAATTATTCGATTCTTCTCTCTTAGCGTGCATAATCCGGGAAACAAACAGTCGCCGCTCTGGGCATAGGGAGGACACAGCTGATGCCTTCCGGTCGAGGGGTGGAGCCGAACTAAACCGAGGGTGGCGACCGGTCTGCGTCGTCTTCCTGTGAGCGGAGAGCTCCTGCTTCGACTCGTCACTTGGACATCAAAGAAGGAAGGGGGGGGGGGGGGTTAGGGAGCAGTCGCGTTCGCTTTGAAGCGTGAACTGGATGTCGGGGTGGAGAGAATTTGATGCCTTTCCGAAACTAAACTGCGGTGGTCTACACTACGCAAAGACTTTATATGTCTATGTCTTTACATTGTTTGCATGTCTGTACGTGTGTATTGTTGTCTGTATTCTTGTGTCTACACCATTGTTGTGTCTATACCGTTGTTTTGACCTTCCCCTTATGTAACACCCTGCAAGGGCTCCCTGAGGGAAACCTCAACGTTGACGATGCTGCACAACTCAATGGTTCTGCAAGTGAAGTGAGTGTGTGGTACCCTTTTATTGTACAGTTTGTTGTTGTTTTTGCTTGTTGGCCAATGTTAGGCCCATCGCTGTTGTTCCTGCTGAAACTGTATGAATGCCCACCGGCTATGGTCTCGACCGAGACTGGCAGTATTGAAAATAAAAAAAATAAAAAAAACTAGCTCTTCTAGAGCAGCGACCAATCAAGACCACTGCTATAGAGTACCTGGGTAGTTACCGAGCCACACCCCACAGCGCCACTGGCATCCCCCAGCAGTGTTGCTTCATGGCCACCACATGAGGACATCATTACATGTTCTTGGCCAGCCATCAGTGGATTTCGGCACCCATCCCGCCCGTGAACTGCGTAGACTTCGGCGTCGTGTCTCGCGAATACCAACAGAGAAATAAGGCGTATGCAGACAAGCGAAGAGCAGCCAGGGAACCCAAATTTAAAGTGGGGGCCTACGTGCGGGTGAAATGCCCGGTACCTGGAATGAAAGGCCCCCCTTGTTTTGGTGCTCCACTCAAAATACTGAAGCGGGTAGGACGATGGTCATTCCACCTGGATGACGGCTGTACCTGGAATGCCTCCGAACTGTCTGCTGTACCCCATGAAGCTGTTCACGAAGAAACAGGGGCAAGGCAAGGACCGCTGCGGGAGGACAAGGAGACCGACGGGTCGGCAGGAAACACCACAGCACGGACACCGTCCTCAAACGCAAAGAGCAACACGTCCCAAAATATCCCAATACAGGAAGCTGCACAGTCTCCGGGGGGGTCAGCACTGCCTCCTCATACGCCAAGCCCACGACGGCCTCCACCAACGGGGACCACGACCTCAGGACTGGGTGCTGATCGTGTCGACGAACCAGAGGCCTTCCATCAGCCACAGGAGCAGCCGATGCCCCTCCGTCGCTCTACGCGGGAGCGAAGACCACCAGAGAAACTCAGATACTATGTGCGGTGACTTTTTTTACAGTGCAGACTTTACTATAATTTTACCGTCATGGGTGGTGACTGTTTCTGTTCTATGCACATAATCTGTGTTCTATTGTTAAGGGAGGGGGTAGATGTACTGTTGTTCGTTTACACCAGATGGCCTTCTGAGTCATTGGACACGCAATGGATGGCGCCACTGCGCTCGTGTGTATATAAACGATACTCGTTGATTAAACGGGGTTATTGTCATGGATCGTACAGTGGTGTAGTGTGTTTACTTTTACGTGTCGCCGTGCCGACTACACGACAGCACCCACATTCTGTACTAAGCGGACATTTACCCGCCTAATATAGGCCTGGGCTATACAACGTGCCGTAGTTTTCGGCTCTAGCTTAATTTTGACCACCTGGGAATCTGTACGTGCGCCAATATCTGCATACAAGGGCGCTATTGCCTTTCGCCTCCAACTGAAAAGAGGCCGGGCTGCAGGGAATCCAACTTGAGTACTTGGGTTAAGCAGTACAATGCCTTAGCCTCTGAGTTGCTGCTGCAAATGACATCCACAGTCAGGGTTCGGTGAATCAGCTGCTAGCATAAATTCGTTCCGAACATCTACTATTCAGACGGACTATTTCGACAAGCTCAAGACATCAAAATGGTAATGGACCAGGGAACCATAACATCGTTGCTCTGTCACGGCAGGTACGTTTTCATGCGAGGTTGCTACCGGCTTCCAATGGCGATGCTCCATGGCGCCTAACCGTCAAGAGCGGATGTGCTTGTCTGCCATGCCACTGGCCGTGCATAACGTGTTGTCAAAAAAATATCTTGGCATTTACGCAAAATCTACGACTGCGATGTTTGAGTGCATGAGAGATCCTGAACCTGGAACCTGGCGCAGCGCAAGTGTCACAGTAGAACGAGGATGCGTGCTTAAGGCTCAACTATAATTTTATATAGCGGAGTTGCAAAACGAACCGTTTTTTTTTTTGTTATCAAGAACGGTTTCTGCGCTGCGAGGTGTTTTTACTTCCCTCGGTGGCGCTCGTACGGCGCTCCAAAGACTGTCAATAGCCAAACCACGAACTGGCGCCAGGACAGCAAGGGGACACCAACACCAAAGCAAATGCCAGATACAACATTGCGTCATCTAACGGTATACAGTTGGTTAGGCAGCAGGGTGTATTATGAAATAAAAGAAGTAAAATGTCCTGGTAAATGTACAGCTGTAAAAAAAATGGCTGGCGATTTTAATAATACGAAATTTGAGCGGAGCGCTAACTGCGGTCTTCTTAGCGATGACGCATAGCTGCTGCGTCTCCGGGAGTGATCGCGTCTTCAGCGAATGCCTTACGCCTTTATCGCGTAGCGCATCGCCTCCACTTAGCATGCTGTCGTCATGGTGTTTGAACCACCCGCGGAAAATGTGACGTTGTTCTGATGATTCATGCAACGAAGACGAGAAAGAAGCGATGTACATGCAACCTGCAGCGCGTGCTGGGCTTTTGTGCTTTTTTGTAAACTTCAAATAACATACGCTTGCATTTTGAATACCTAGTTTCTCGTCTCCTTTATCGGGCTCCTGAAAACGCGGCGGGAGAGATTTTTGAAACGTCTAATGTAGCCTTGGCCTACCTCCTAACCCTCATGCTTTCGACATTCTTTTCCTCGTCCGCTTTACTGCTCGCGCTATCTTGTCTATCTTCAATGTTGGCGTCGTTCGCTGGGTTACAACAAGGCTGACGGACAATGCGAAATCAATGAAGCGGGCGCCTAATGCTGCGCACTAAAATGTTTTCACCGCAAGTACGAGAATTACTTTCTCACTCTATTACTGTTAGATCATCACCGTATGTTTTGTCCGCCAAATTATGAAAGGTTCCCTAGCGCGGAGCATTGCCCTGTGTTACCACACGATCTGAACACACATCACGCAATCATCAAAATTCTTAGTTTTGCTCAAACATACAAACTCTTACAACTCCACAATTTCTCAGCCACCGCCTAATCAGAATACAGCTATATTTACTCAGACATTTAGTAACGTAAAATCCAAAATTTGCTCACAGAAAGATTGTGTGCGGCCAAACTGCCGAGGTTGAACTCCATGCTCATGGAGCCCCTCAAAAAGATGTCCTGACTGGCAACACAGTCAGCGACGATGGCAGCCATAATTAAGTGACCTCTGAGAAAGCAAGTGTGGACAGAACGTGCACCGGTAGGCTCGGGAACAACATGCTACGTCTAAGATGAAAGAAAGAATGAGTGTATGTCAGAACAGCATTCCATTTGCAACAGAACAGTTTTACAGGTAACTTGCGCTTTTGCCCATAAGCTTCTTGGCCAAAGGAACCGAAGCCAGCGCCCATATAGCGTCACGGGACTTCAAAAGGCGTCCAATTCTTACTCTGCCAAACAGTAAGTCAAACGGTATACCATGAACAGAAAGAAACTGAACTGTGTGAAAGATAAAACTGTATCAATGAATTAGAGATAAGAACACAAGTTTCCAAATCAGTTTTCGAATCTTCTGCTGTATTTTGGGGCTACAATCTTTACCTTCCAAACGATCAATAGCGCTACGCTAACAAGCTCCGGTACCAGGTCGTGCAAGGTACAGTTCAAAACATTGAATACCGCACTTGCGCTCACTGCTCCACACCATCATCTCCAATCTTCTAAGACCACGTTCTATGCCAAACAAATCAAGGGGTGGTTTCTCTTTTTGCTTATAGAAAACCTAACTGGCGAGGAGAAGTACTTTCCACGCGGCCTATTCCTGCTTACAAAAAGAGGCTTGTCGGCAGTTTGGGGCAATGCTTCACACTGTAAAAGAAAGGTTTGTATCGATATCCCCGCTGTAAGAAACTTTCCCCTCTCTTTTATAGATAATTTGTTATGGAAACACAAGAATTTGAAGTAGCTGGTGCAGCAACGCTGCTGTAACGTATAAACAGCACAAGACAAGGGACATCATTGTGATATGCCTTTTACGGTGGCTACGTCATTATTTAGAAAGTGGCAAAACCTGAAGTCAACAAAAATGAAATAAAATTAGTTTCTGCCTGTCTTTCGTTTGAACGGCTTCCAGGCTTACGCTCACTCGCAGAAGGCGCTATCTGGTGCTTCGGGGTGAAGGGGCGTAGCGCCTTGTCTCCACTAACTGATGGTGCGAGCTGGAGAGTTGTATTGAAGGTGTGCCTCTACCTACTTTGTAAACCCTTCGACCTCGCAGTTAGGGCCATCTTTAACGTTCGGTAGCGCGGCGTGAAAATTCTGTGTAGGCTTATAACAGCAGAGCTGTTAAGCTTAATATTAGTCGGGTAGCGTTCACAAAAATACAAAAATTCTGCTCTGCCTGCTCGCATGGGATCACAACGGGCATATTTGTTTGTGTAACTTTTACTATATCATTTTAATGGTGATGGTCTTTCTTGAGCTAATAAACACAAAGCAATTGCGTGGCTTGCACTAGTAGTGCAACGTTACAGAAAGAGCAGAGTTGCGGTCGACCAAACTTCTGTTCCCCTGGGATCCACTGTCAATGGGGAGGGAGTGGGGGAGAGCGACTATTCCGGCCTTTTAAACCACGGCTAAACTGTGCTTTACCCCTCAACACTTTACCTAGCCTAGCGACAACATCCCATATCCCATACAAAGCTTAGCAAAGCCTAGCAAAACGTCGCAAAACTTCGCAAAACCCGAAGTAGGTAGATTGACCCCCAGCTCCACTATTTCTCCACCTTTGCACCAGAACTAAAACATGCGTAAATTGGTTTTTGTACACTAACTAAACTAGAGTCATGTAACGGTGCTTAAATGGCAGTACATAAACCAAACACGAAAAATATTTACCCTCACCTATATTACCTTACATCTGCTTACATGGGCTGCATGATCGGGGTGGTTTTCTGGTGCTGCTTTAGTAACCTGTGGAAGAAGTGCGGAGGGTTGTACATGGTTCCCCTAAGGTTAACAAATTTGCTGAAACCTAAAACTCATAAACTGATAACCAGTAGCCGGTCTGCGGTTTGTGATAAAAAAATTCAAGCCCTGCATGTGGTTGCGACCACATCCTTTTTGTGTAACACAGTACACACACAATTATCCCGCTGTCGAAAGTTGTCCCTTAAAAAGAGGCTTCTGCAGAGCGCGTAAGGTAGTCCGGAACTACAAAGATCTATTTCTTTTTCCCTCCTGGCGACAAAAAGGCATTTATGAAATCAATACTACATTTTATGGGAGGGAAGAAGGGTGGCTATTTCCTTCCACATTGCTTCAGGGTTATATGAGTACATTTTCTTCGTTCACCGTGTCGGAACCTGAAGGCAGTGTGGATTACGTGAGGTAAAGTAGGGGACTGTAGCAGTTCGGACTTTAATCTCTCCTAATGTACGTGTCTTAGCGGGATCGTTCGAGCTACTTGGGCACAGCACGCTCCATATATTTTGTGGTGAAGGTGGGGGCAAATACAGATGATACTGTGTCGTACTGGCAATATATTTAATGACGAAGTGGGCGCTTTGGCTTCCTAAAAATGTCAAGTTCTGTTTGGAAAATCTGGTATGGCGACGTGGGGCTTTAGGCAACATGCGAGGCGCTGCCTGTGTTGCAACAGGTTGTTGTCTATCACCAAGCTTACAATTGCATTATCTCCTCTAAATTTCGGTTTATTCAGGAGAGCAACCAAAATCCGAACTACGAGAAGTTTAGGTATGTTTCTCATAATGCTTGTAGTCGACGTTAACCTTGATTCTTACGGATCGACGGTCTGTCACACCAAATGGAAAGACAGCCGTCAGAGTTTCGAGCTTACGCAGGACACAGCTATTCTTAATAAATGTATATCTGCCTCAGCGGGAAGGCGACGCGCGCTCAGGGACCAAGCAATTGAGGTGGACTGGTTTTCAAATGCAGCCTAAATTGTTTATGTTTCCGCACACCGCAGTTCCCGCAAGTTATTGATTTTTTACAGTGGGGTGCTTAGAAAAAGAAAGAGCAGCACGTTGGTAGAATTCCTTCCCGAATGTTTGTTACATCCGGCGATGAATGCAGTGCAGATGAGCGTTCGGCTTCTAATGGGCACCCGCAGCGGTGGCTCAGTGGCTAAGGCATTGCGCTGCTGAGCACGAGGTCACGGGTTTGATTCCCGGCCGCGGCAGCCGCTTTTATGATGGAGGCGGAAAGCAAAAACGCCTGGGTGCTCGAGATTTCGGCGGACGTTAAAGATCGCCAGGCGGTCAAAATTAATTGGGAGCCCTCCATTACGGCATGCCTCATCGCCTGCGTTGAGTCGGCGCGTTAAACCGTACAATAAAATAAATCAAATCTTCTAATGGGTTTTGATTAAAGTACTAACGGTGCAGTATTTTGGGGCAAACATAACACTGATCGCTTACGCATTTAGTTCCCTTCTTGGCGTAGGATGTTTACGAGTTTTACACGTGTTGTCGTGACAAACAGTAAATTGTCTAGAATAGTGCCGGCTAGCGATATTATTGTGCTCACATTACAACTTGTGCGAATCAAAACCTGAAGACGCAATTCAGGAGCCAGATGCTCTACATGTTTGTCGAACAGGGTTCCTTTATCGCAATCTTGGAAATGCAGCAGTTATTTCATAGCTGCCTCATTCCCAGAGGACCTTTTCTGATACGGCTAAAAGCAATTCAGAGAGCATTGTGACTACTAAAACATGAAAGACTTGGACGGCTCTTCTAGACAGCAGTTATCCAGCCTGTAAATCCGCCAAATCGCAAGAAATGTGGAACTGCAACGTCGTATGAGAGATTTTCAGGCTAGATTTTCAGATGTTCAGTGAACGAATTTCTCCGACTCGTAGGCGGCCGGCAGACTAAACGCTGGGCCGACTAACTCTGTCGGAAGGTCGGCGAACAATGCAATAGCGCAGTCCAGCCAAGTCTTCTCCTCCTGACGTCACACGAAAACGCCACAGAAAATGGGTGAGGATGTAGAGAGGAGGACCGCATTTTCGAATATATTTTTCTAATAAATCAATTCGCGTAAACGCACTCGGAGTGGTTGAAACATGGCCTACGGACGCCGGACTACAATTTGCGCTAGTAATCCTGCAATGATTACAAATCACTTCAGTGTCCTTTTAAGGTAGCTCGGAAGCTACTTTCAGTAGCGATTACTTTTCGATCGGATAAGTTGGCGAAAAGGCGCCCTTTGAGTAATCGTTTTTTCTTGAAACGTGTTAAGGCAACATAAAGTGTTGGAAGGGAAAAGTTTTATTTAAGTTAGGTTTGTGAATAGGGGGTACGTCTGGGCAAAAGATTGAGGTAATCACTTCCGAAGCGCTCAATAAAAATGGGCTCTACGCGAACAATCCTTTGTAGTGCTCGAAAAAACCGTTGTCTATTTCGTCATTACTTGTAATTACACCTTGGCATTCAACTTCCACAATATTATTTCGACGGGCATGTCGCTTTACGGTGTTATGCGCTGTCTTATTTGGCGCTTCATCGGCGATAACGTAGCACTCCGTCTAGAGAGCACCTAGCTTCTGTTTCACTATGCTATCTCGGCCGTGAACTCGCTTGGCATTCGGAACTCTTACCGTGTTATTTTTAAGTGCGAATGCACTTCTTAAGCGAGCCTGAATCGTCCGCCGCCGTAGTCCGCATAGCAACAGCTGCGGGTGCGCGCGCCCCTCGTCTTCCTTAGCAACGGGGGGAGATGGGCGCGCGCTGCCTGGCCGCTGACATGGCACATACCCACGTGGGGATTGGCCAGGAATCGGGCGTGAGAAGGGCTAATGCACCCGCTTAAAGGAGTACTGACACGAAATTTCAAAGATGGGCGCGCGCTGCCTGGCCGCTGACATGGCACATACCCACGTGGGGGATTGGCCAGGAATCGGGCGTGAGAAGGGCTAATGCACCCGCTTAAAGGAGTACTGGCACGAAATTTCAAAGCTGAGATCCGCTCTAGCAATCGAGTACAACGACAACGCAAATAGGTGTCTGTGAATAAATGCATCTTTCTTTCTTTGTAGTTGTGTGTGTGTGTGTGATCTCTCTTTCGCGAACATTACCGAACCGCGCAAATTCAACTCGTGCATTCGCACTTTCACATTCTTCCCCTCGGGGAAATGCGGGGAATTTTTTTCTAGATTCTCGAGAAAAACAATTTCGTTAACCCTCACCTCTTTTCTATTAATACAGCAAACTTGTAAACCTCTACCCCCAACAGTTTCATCTCCGTGGGCAAAGAAAGCCAAGGTGCCAAGGCCTAAGACACCCAGCGCACGCGTCAGGCTAATCAGGCATACAACATAGAGCTCAGAATTTGTTTAACTAAACCACAAAACAAGCATAGAAACCGCGTCATGGATGAAGGCGACTGTGAACAAGGAAACCCCCCACCTTGTGTTCCTGTTAAGGATTATGCTTGCAGATTGTCTTTGAAAGCTAGGCAGGACTAATATCACTAAATTCTCTTGCGCATGACACCCAGCGCATGCTAAGGCTAGGCGGGATCCAGAATTTGCCGCCAGAGAAGCCAAGCGTAGTCAGTATATACGGTATTAGAGTACCGGCACTGAGGTACGCAGGTCAATGCGTAAATGTGGGCTAGTTGGTTCGAACTGTGAAGCATGGTTAAGTAACGCGGTAGGGACGGGACAAAAGTAGAGACCACACATGACTGGCGCTAGACATCAACTGAATTTTTACTACACCTATCGAAATATATATGCAGGAGCACGCATGCGTGAACATGCTCAAAATAAAAAGAAAAATCATGTAACGGTAACGGAATGAACCACTTGACCCTGTCATGATTTTTCTTTGTATTTTGAGCATGTTGACGCATGCGCGCTCCTGTATATATATTTCGATACGTGTAGTAAAAATTCAGTTGATGTCTAGCGCTAGACGTGTATGGTCTCTTCTTTTGTCCCGTCCCTACCGCGTTACTTAACCATGCTTCACAGCACGCAGGTCAGCAGCGGAGGCCATGTTGGCGCTTATCCGTGTGGCGATATTGCCGCGTCTACGGCCTCGCTGTTAACTTCGATCGGGTATTTTGTAATAACACTGCCAAAGATGCAGTAAAATGGTATACTTGGACACCCTTCTGCTGCTGAATGCTGTTACACGCGTTATCTTTGATTCGCATTCGGAAAAACGTCACTAGCGCGCAGCCGCAGAGCAGGGAGGACAAACTAAGCCTACTCAATACGACCTACTAAAACGCAAAAAGAACAAAATGATGGCGCATATAAACCGCAGCAGTGTAAACAAATGTCCCTTAATATCAACTGACCAATGATCATGGTGGCGACATAGAACAATTGGAGAAAAGAGTGCCTATACTCTGTACCCATATCTAGTGACACCATCCAAGCGCGACCGCCCGCCGAGACAACTAGAACCATTTCATACCCTCCTCCATCAGCATTTGTAGGGGTTTACAACAGCTTTGCTGGACATACACTTTCCCAGGGCGGGATGGCGACCAATTTTTTTTATTGCCACTTATCGCTCTACTACGTTGAATGTAGTTTGCTGTTTGAACATTTCCCATTTCACACCGGGCCTTATTCTGTTGTCAATGTTCTGTTTACTATACGCATCATCAAGTTACTACTTGACACGTCAACGTCTAATATACAGTATAACCCCGCTGTTCCGTTCATTACTGTAGCGTTTTCATGGCTGTTACGTTGTGTGCCTTCGGTCCCGGCATAGCACCTATAGAATATAATGTATTGCGAACCTCGCTGTAACGTCGCAACTGTGGGTCCGTTCCCGTATAATGCGTCGCAACCTGACACTACGAAGCGGCTTGGGTACCACCATTTTCGCTTTTGGTGAGTCTTGGCCAGGCTTTGTTACTCAACTGGCTACAAGACGCCGCAAGCGAGTTGGAGAGGCCGTCACTAGTTGGACATCGTTCGATAGTGCTCTCAAGATCATCACTGAGCTTCCAACAGAAGTTTCTCTTCGGAACGCAGGAAGTGCATGATGTTAGTGCCACCGCACTGTGGTAATGGTGCTGTGCAGAGTTTTTAGATTGGGCCAGTTGGCAAAGACCCATACCTTCCAGTACCGAGGCACGGGCCGCTGCTACCGCCGAACAGGCGGTGGCGCTGCGGTAGCGTTGAGATCGGTCTCGGCGCGTCGTCTGCTGCTCCTTCCTTGCTTCTCTTGGCGCTTTTTTCACCACCCATACCGTGAAAAACTTCTACAGCGCCCTTCTACACCCTGCGCTTTCTACAACACCCATGCAGACGGTCGGAACAGCGAGCGAGTGGTACGGGAATTTTACCGCGCCCGATTTTCTTGTCGACGTTCACGTCTAGCGTGACGGCGAGCAAGTATTACAGTGATGTTACGAAGACTAACACGACTTGACGCCCGTTGTAATTGCTCTTGTCAACACTAAATGTGCACATAAATACAAAAAAAGACCGCTACACTTGGCAGAATGGGCAGGAACCAAGCTGGCAACGATGGAGGTGTGGATAGGGGGAGTTTTAACCACGCCAGTTAGACGCCAGCCCATTTTCGTGGTTTTCCTCAATATTACGTTTTCCCGGCTGTTACGTTTTCGTTTCCCGTTCCGGTGAAAAACGTATTAACGGGGTTCCACTGTATTCGAATTCATCTTCCACAGAAGCCAATTAACACTTTTTTTTGCTTGTTCTAACCTCTTATCAAAAATGCTACCAGGCAATGTCACTGAACGTGACCGGGCTCACGCAATAATCATGACATAACGGCGATGAATCCAGCGTGACATTCGCTATGTCTAGTCTGGTATGGCTCGCCGCCTGGAAAAACATGCATATGACAGCTCAGCCACCCTCAAGACACTCTGCAACGTCTTCTAACGTGAAGTTGGTTACATGATGCCCAAGTGCTGCAGTGGTTGCGCCTCCGTAGGATCTGGTACTTGTTTTGTCACCGGCTGCGAGCACGCAAATAAAATCGCTTTGAACGATCACTATATTGTCGCTATCGCACTATATGCGCATGCCCTCACGCAATGTTTTCTGTCATCTACTGAGTCCGGGGAATTCCAAACCTCCATCGAACCGAATCATGGCGCAGACGCCGCTTCGTCAATTCTATAGTCAAGCCAGGGCGAGCACTTTGCATCCGTAAGTGCCACCCCACTAGGACAGAGACACCACTCGGGAGGGCAGCCTCAATGACGGTGAAGATGAAAACGTACTGGCACTGTCTGTATCATCGGTATCTCTGGCTTAGAACTGCTGTAGCTAATTGCAAATCTTTGCAGATAGAGTGTAACATATACAGACTGTAGATAGCCCCACTTTTGCTATGTAACAACAATATGGGCTTGTAAAAATAAAATGCAACGCATTGCATGGCTTACTTTGCCTATTTTTGAAAGATAAGTTAATCGCAAAACAATTACTGCGAAACTTGTCACACTAGCTGCCTCAGTTGACTGTTACACCAAATAACCGGGGAATACAAGTCAGTGTGACATCAATGGTTTCACATTGATTAGTTGCTTTGGTATAGGGACCGGGCGGCCGTTGTATGGCAGCACCGTCGCTTCACTGAACAGCGCCGCCCGTGGCGAACCGCACGTTAGAAGAATGCCGGTGGTGGTCAGAGCAGCGTTGTTGCGCATGGCTTGCTGTCATTCTGCTGCGGTGCGGCTTGCATAGCGTAGATAACCACATGAGCTTTTTTTAGATCGGTAAACCTTGAGCCTGGAGGTGACCCCTACGAGGCAAGCAATGCGTGTGCTTTACGCCCATACTAATTCCCATACAAAAATGCCTTATGGGCGTCTATTGAAAAATGTATGGTGAGCTATGGCCGCCTATGGGTCTCTATGGTCACCCATAAAAAGGCATAAATTAGGCTATAGCCAGCTATTGAAGTTTTTATAGATCCTGCACTAAAGACTGTAAACCATACAATTCTCTTTAGACGCTTATAGAACAGCCTAGTGTGTTTAGTCTATAGAGTCACAGCTATTCAGGTTACTGTACCCAGCTAAAGAAATATGTATGGCTTCAGTTCTATCGACCAGCCGCGGCAAAGCTCTTTTGGCTGGCTATAGACCATTGTTTAGCTTGAAGTCTACAGACTTGAAACCATTCAGCTGTCTTTTGCCAGCTATTTGAAGAAATATGTCTTCAAGCTAAAGAGAGACAGCCACAAAAGCTCTTTTGGATGGCTATGGGCTGTTGTTAAGCTCTAACTTTACAGACTCAAAATCATTCAGCTGTCTTTTGCTAGCTTTTGAAAAGAGTTTGTCCTAAACCTATAGAGAGAAAGCCATAAAAGCTCATTCGGCTGGCTATAGGCCGTTGTTTCGCTCCGTCTACAGACTTCAAACCATTCAGCTGTCTTTGCCAGCTATTGAAAAAGAGTTCGTCCTAAAGCTATAGAGAGAAAGCCATAAAAGCTCATTTGGCTGGCCATGGGCCGTTGTTTAGCTCTAAGTCTACAAACTTGCAACCATACGGCTGTCTTCTGCCAGCGATTGGAGAGAATTTGCTTTAAAGCTAAAGAGAGGCAGCCATAAAAGCTTCTGCGGCTGGTACAGTACAATATATAACTGTAAACCTTTAGATGTGTGATAATTAAGCAACATTTTGCCAGCATTTAGAAAGCGTTTGGCGCGGAACTTACAATCCTGCATTCACAAAGGCTTCTTTAGCTAACTACATAGTAACATAACGCTCCACGTTTCCAGCCGCTAATCGAAAAGTGTTAGCCTATAAAGGTATAATTCGAGCAACCATTAAATCCTATTCTGCTGGTTTAAATATGACTTATGACGCGAAATTGATATACTCATGATTTACCTAGCTACATTTACAACAAATATTGGATAACGATGATGAGGTTGATCGGTCGGTTATATGAACGTATTTGTTGTTAAATAAGGTAAGGTAGTTATTATACCAACAAGACGGGAAAAGTACAATAAAAGGAAGCTACTGATTAACGCTCAAATTCAGGTTGCAACTTTGGATACTGCGCGTCGGCAAAGCCTGCAAATGAACGTTGACCGAAATACGTATAATTTCGTCGAAAAATTCCTTTGCGGCCTTTCGCTGCCACGGTCAAGTGAAAAAGCGGGATTCTTTGAAAACGGCCCTCACTATGTCAAAGCTGATTGGAAATAACTTACGCGGCCCACGGTGCGCTCTCTCAGAAATATGGTGGAAGCTGCGAACAACGGCATTCTTACTCCCACGGAGCCCACTTTCAGATTGGTCATTGAGAAAGGGAGAGAGCGAGCCACGCCGGACCGAAGGAGGCGCGGAGAGGAAATTCTGGGAAGCGATGAAAAGGTAGAGGGGACACCTCTGCTTCCTGTTTTATTTTCTGTTGTTTGTTTGGCATACTGATTTTGGCGATGGGTACCGAAGGACACGGCCGTGCGGCCCGCGCTGTGTTAGTATTCCTGCGCGCAGCAATGCTAGTGACAGACAATGTTCCCTGAGTACTGAGAACAGATACAACTTTTTTCGGATGAAAAAAACAAAACGTTAAGCGATCTTGTATTTACCAAAAAAATAATGACCAGCGAACAAGTTAGAAAAAGATCGAAAGATGGGCACGTATCTCTGCACTATTTGCTTTCGCGATGGACCTGCGTATACCTGTATGTACTGAGTCAGCCACATTTCGTCTCCTTGCTCATGTGCGCGGGCATGGCACGTGTTGCCTGGTGCTGGGGATTTCGACTCGACGGCAATGTGCTCGTGTAGATGGTGTGACGCCCAGCAAATGTGTCGCTTTTTGGGGTCGTACGTTTCGGTGTTCACGGTGACAGTGTTACGACTAATTCAACATCAACTTCAAGTCATGCGAAAATGAATACCTGCGATACTGTGACCTGCGGTACTGTGATACTGCAGAGACTCTATAGTGCGAGAAATGCAGGACTTTTTTTGGTGTTCACGAATACTTTTCTAAAATACCCTGCACCACATGGGCATTGCAACGTACACAGAAGTGAAGATCTGGCCGCGGTGATGTGACAAAAATACTTTTTTCGCGAACTGAGAAAACTTACAAGGAACTAATTGAGTGAACTGAGAAAAACGTTTTCTTATCATTGCATTGTGTGCGACCGTCTTCATTGTTTTATTGAGAGTGCATTTCCATTTTATCCACCGTACTCGCAGCTGTGTGCATTGAGTACTGAGTGTAATGAACGACTTCTGAGTGCTCTCTTTTCTGTAGACTACCCAGCACCTGTAGGTATTTGTGTCTCGGCGGGCGTTCGCGGGGAATGTGCCGCGTAGTGTGGCTGTCGAGCGAGTCACTTAAGCGTGAGCCAGAGGGTTGGAATGCGTGTTCTGTTTTTCTATCGGCGTATGTGAACAATGTTTACTGGTGGTGAAGTAACGTAGATAGTAGCCCTTTATGTAATGAATAGAATGAATAAACCCCTTGATTTTACTTCCTTGAATGCCTGTGTTTAAGCCTTTTGCGAATGAAAACTGGCGAAGTGTTCGCAATCGCAACCTCGCACTTCCCCTATATCACTGAAGTGTTCACGGAGCATATATTACAGAATGCACCTAAGTGCCACAGGAGAAGTTCTAGAGATCTGCAAGGCTCTATGCCGGCATGGCAGCGTGTTAATAATTTCTCAGCGGCTGCTGCTGTCGCTCTGTTTTAAGTAGTGGTGATTCTCTTCTGGCTGCAGCCCATGCAAAAATATTGTATGGTTGGCTATTGAAAAACCTTCTTATGGTTGTCTTTAGATATTTGGCTCAATTATCTTTAGACATTTCTATGGCTGTCTTTAGCCATTCCTATCGACATTCCTATGGGTGTCTTTAGATTCTTCTTTAGCCATAGCGATATCGAAAGAAGCGCTAAAGACAGCCATAGAACCGGCTATAGAAGAAGCTATAGCTCCTTCTATAGCCGGTTTTATAAGGACACCCATAGGGATTTCGATACGAATAGCTAAACACAACCACAGAACCGGCTATAGAAGACGCTAAAGACACCCATAGGAATGTCGATACGAATAGCTAAAGACAACCATATAACCGGCTATAGAAGAAGCTAAAGACACCCATAGGAATGTCAATAAGAATAGCTAAAGACAGCCGTAGAACCGGTTGTAGAAGAAGCTAAAGACACCCGTAGGAATGGCTATACGAATCGCTAAAGACAGCCATAGAAAAGTCTAAAGATTATTGGGCCAAATAGCTAAAGACGACCATAAAAAGTATTTTCTATAGCCGACCATACAATATTTTTGTATGGGATTACAAATAGCAGACGGCGCTCAATGCGCCAACCTTAAAGTGACCATATTCGTCGCACTCCAATGCAAGACGGGGGGTGGGGGTTGTAAGGAAGTACGTGGCACATTGCTTGAAGGGACACTAGGGTGCAACGCAATTTTGTTTTAACTGAAAGATCATTCGTTTCGTAGTTCTCTCAGCCTTCGTTCGACGAGCAACGATGCGTTATTTGCTGAATAAGTAGATAAGTACTGAAGCACGACCACCCACCGTTCGTCAAACGTAGAAGGGTACGTGTACTGAAGGGTTCGTTGGTATACACTGTAGCTTCAAGAAAACAGCTCGGACATTCGGACTAAGCAAGAAACACACAAGTTTCTTGCTTAGTCCTATCGTGCGTGCTCTTCTCTTGAAGTTATTCAAACGGTTTCTTTAGGCTCTTTCATTCATCCAACTTTTTATTAGTGCACTGGGCTTGATACCCGTTTTCTATCTTTCCGGCCGAAGGCGCAACAAAACAGCGTCCCACAAGTAGGCTGCAGGTCAGCGGGACCACAGCCGCAAAACCGGGACGCGTCCTGCCTAAATCAAGACGTCTGGTCACTTTAGCCATGCTGGAAGTCAAGCTGGAAGTGCAAGTCTCTTCCTTCAGGCAAATTTTTCATGCCTGCATGCAGTTTGCCGTATCGAGAAACATATTGCAGCTAAATGCTCGTGCAAAGCAGGTGTGCGCAGTCCGATCCAGAAATTCTGCGGCACTGGCCTTTGGCAGTTGACAAAACGATGTTGTGCCCAAGAGAAAGACCAAGTTGGGGAAGGGGGGAGGAGAAGGACTTGTAAGATTTACCTCAGAACTGAAATTGTGAAGGACGACGCTTTCGTAGCTAAATTACTACTGTACAAAAGTGCTTTAATTCCACAAAAATACGCCTAGTACAGTAATCGGGAATCGTTTACAGAATAAATACCGCATGATAAGAGAACGTTATTCTTGTCGTGGAAAAGCATTGATTAACAAGAATTGCATTTGTTGCTTGCTAGTTGGTTAATGGATTTTAAAAAAACAATTCCTGCGTGGGTGCAGGACGAAAGACAGGAGGGTGCCGAAAACCTATACTCAGTTTCACAACTGAATGCTGCGGTCGTTTTACGAACTGCAATTAACGCTTGAAAAATCATGCACTCCTTCATCTAACGACGATAATGTTACATCGCAAAGATTTCTTGTGTGGGTTTCCTTGGTTGCCTTCTGGATCTGTTAGCTGGATGATTTTGCTGTTAAATTTTGCGCCCAAATCCAAACTGCCTCCAGCATTCGGAAATGCGTCTTTGCTGGAGAACTCGGGCTAATGCACCCCTATCGAGGCAACTAGTCGCACATTTTAGGGGCGAAGCTCCTTAAGGCGTGGATCTGTCCATCCTCGACGTATGTATGTAGCCACCTCTAGTTTAGTTCTTGGATTGTTTACTAGATGGCGTGGCTACCTCTAGTTTAGTTCTTGGATTGTTTACTAGATGGCGGTACTTGTATATGATGAAAAGATGCGCTTGGATTGTTTACTAGATGGCGTGGCTACCTCTAGTTTAGTTCTTGGATTGTTTACTAGATGGCGGGGAGCGTTGTAATAAAATCCGTTCGCTGTTGGCGCGCGCTCGGAGTCGCCCGATGGATAAGGCTGCAGATGTGCGAGCCCGCGAGGCAGAAGCGCTCCGTGAAGCTGCGCGACGCCGCCGCCAAGATCCTGCCGTACGAGAGCGGGAGGCAGAAGCGTGTCGTCTGGCTGCGCGACGACGCCGCCAAGATCCCAGCGTTCGAGAACGAGAGGCCCAAGCGTCACGGCAACGGCGCGAGGACCCTGCCGTACGCGAAGCGGCACGGCTGCTGCGCGAAGAGGATCTCCAAAACGTCAGAGAACGGGAAGCGGCGAGAAAGCGCGCGTATCGGCAGGCAGACCCCGATGCAGTGAGAGCTCGTGAGGCGTCTGCAAAACACATCCGGCGAGCTCAGCCCCAAGGTGCCGACGCGCGGTTTAAGCGAGACTTTCTAGACGTTACGTTCGGACACAGATGTAGTGGGCGAACTTTCACTGAAGAGTCATGGTTTTACCGATGATTTCCCCTTAGGAGCTTCGCCCACTCATCATCATTCACCCCGTGGATATGCTGTGAATTTTTTTTTGGTTAATTCACAAGGCATTACACAATATTTTTAGGTACTTGGTAATGGATACTTAAGCATTAAAAACACAGGCTATCGATAACACTGCAACGTTTTTAACTATCAGTGCCAGCCTTTGTTACACGCAGGTGGTAAAATGGGAAGTGGAGGGGGATGGTTTGTAGCTTGGGCTGTTGGCTGGTTCAATAACTTAGGCCTTGGTAAAATGTTCACTACAAACGTGGAAGTTCCGCTTCGCCTGTCAGGCTCCCATGCTGCCAGTGTCGCTGACCAAAACCGAAGGCACAAAGTTCACTGTTACAGAAATTGAAAACTGCCGCGACGTCTCGACGGCCACGCGGCACTCGATATCGTACGCAAGTGCATTTCTCTTCAAAACACACGTATTGAGGTAGGAAACCTTAGTCATTAAAACCAGTAAATATCATGTAAAGTGACAAAAATAAATACTAATATAAATAGTTTTATTCCTACTCAGATCGCGCGGAGCCACGTGCAGAGCGCTTCAAAAAACACTCATTTCAATGTAGCTCATTCCCAAACCTAGAAGCGTCAGATAAGTTTACGTAGCCGTTAGTGCATTTAGGAAGAAATGAATACTAATAACGGTAGTTTTATTCGTTCCCAGAATGGGTGGAGCCAATCGTAGATCGCTGAAAAAAGGGCTCATGTCATTGTAGCCAATACCCAACTTTAGATGCGTCCGGCAACTTTACGCAGCTGTTATTGCATCTAAGAACTCAACACATCTGTCTAGAGTTTGTTTCACCACACATCTCCGCTCACAGCACCACCAGAACGTCCAAAGCACTGAATCAAGCACGGCAAAAACAACGCGAGGCTGCGTAGTTCAATGCACCGGCTCATTCTACTGACGAGGCGAGCGTCGAGTGGTGGAGCCATCGGTCCACTTTCCCGGTCCCTATGGTCCCGCTCCTATTGCCATTTTGTGATTTTGCATTTGTAATTGGTCATTTTGCACTGTTATGAACTGCTGTGAGCAGAGGAGAAAGTTAATACTACTGACTCTAGAGGAAAAGCTGCCCGGCCAGCTCTTGTATTGGAACCGTGCAGAACCTGAGCGACGCCATGATGCCACCCGCACAGCATCACCCGCTGTATTTTTTCCTACTAGAGTTGGTGGCAGTAATGGCTATTAACCTAGCAACCAAATAATTCCATAATGGCAGCCTCCGTTGCAGTAAACGTTTTTAGTTGCAGTGAATGCGCCTTAACAACGTGGCGAATAAAAACGTTGTGCGACGTTTTGCCTCTGGTAGGTACCGAGAGCTTGTGCCATGCCAAAGCGTTAGATGCAGGGCTGAATTCTCCGCAACTTATAAGGGTAGCGGGTATATTAGCGGGCACTTCGTACGCTCGGAGAGGTAGCTTTTGCGGATGCGTAACGGGACTTCGGTCATCGCTTCGGGGTTGAGCGGTCATGTGTTTTCGCGCGCCTCTGCTTCGGGAAGGGGGGGGGCTTCATTTTTGACGCCCGTTGTACCTGCCGGCCGTCGCCCTGGATTAGGATGTCGCCCGGCTTTCGCTCTGCTGGTGTGGGCAGTGGAGTGCCAGCTCCCGCCCCCCAGTACATGTCAGTCGGCCGCACTCCAATCCAGCGAACTCCTAACCGGTCGGCAACGCCGCAGACTTCGCTCCTCGTCACAGCAAGCTCGCCTCAGCGCTTCACCGTTTCCTTCGAGGCTCCTCGTTTCCCGGACGCAGCATTACGCCAGCCAACAGTGTTCGGGGTGTGTTGTGTGCCACGGAATCGACCACGGTGGAACTACTCTTCTCCACTTTTTCCTCACCTTTCTAATCTTGAATTTCTCTCACTTATCCCATTTCCCCTACTATTCCCGCTTCTAGACTGTGTTAAATGAAGGTGAGCTCCCATGAGAGCTTAGAAATATACCCAGTTCATTTATTTTCCTTCTTCCTTTAAAGGAGCCATGAAGAGAAAACAAAAGTTTGTTTTATTCGAAAGATTAGGTGTTTCATAGTACCCCAAGCGCTTTCCCAGAAGCAAATGATGCTTTATTCACTGAGAAATGAGGCAATTTATGCCAAAATTTTAAATCTCCCGCTAAAATTGCACATTTCGTCACGTGAACAATGGCGTCATACGAGCCGGTCCATGAAATAGATATTTAGTATGTCGACTCAATATAGCACCCACTCGCGGGAGTCGACCGAGACGGTGGCCATTTTAAAAATACTAGTAAAAGCTAGTGCACCCGCAGCCCTAGTCATGGAATCGCCTGATCCGGAGAACAAAACTCTCGCCGAGGAGCTCGGGCTTGCATTTAACAACCTCACACCACTTGAACGCTCAATGCTTCCAAGTGCACGAGCGGCAAGAGTTGTGGGATACGCGGTGGACGGGAAAGCGACCATTCCGCGATAGCCACAACAGACGAACGCCCAGCCGTCGGCACCGCTGCCTCGTCAGCCCCGTCGTGACGGACGAATACAGACTGGTACGTATATCAATTTCAGTAGCGGTATCGCTTATGCCAGTTCGCCGGTATCGTGTATGGAAAGCCGTTCGCTCGAGCTCTCTGCTTCGACCAGAAAGATACGAGCGTCAATGCGCGGTGTTTACGGCATTTTTTTCCCCAAGGTCAGAGCGATTTGACGAAGTCGGCGACGACCGCCAGCATGTCCCAGGAGTGAGCTAACGTAAGAGTCCCTGCCGTAACTGAACAAACTGAAGTTTTCAGTGGTTGTAAACTGGAAACGAGCTCGTAACGACAGCAGCAAGCCAACACCATTCGAAACTTACGCGACGACTGGCACTATCTCGTCGCTTCTTGCTGTTCCTTACTCCCCTCGTTTCTATTTTTACCTCCTGTGGCAACCTCCTGTGGCAACCTCCTGTGAAGGGATTACGGGCAACCTCCTGTGAAGGGATTACGATACGAAGCAAGGTCGCGGCTGTGCGTGCTCGAACGGTTCGTTGGCCCCGAAAAGCCTCGAACCCGAAAATTCGTCTGCGAGACGGCGAGATGTCGAGCTCGGCCGGCGCTAGTTTCGTATGCATTGGCGCACACGCTTGCGTGTTCGTTCGGACCTTCAACCGTTTACTCCACCGTTCTTTGTCATAAAAAGAATGTGCAGTATGTTTCACGGGCATTTAGCTCGCTATACAAACTGTAAGCCCTGCCTAACATGCGTTTGCTTTTGCCGGCCTCCGCCAATCGCAGAGCATTCCCAAGTGACATCACAGGTTCTGTTGCGGAAAATGAGCTGGTGGGTCGCATGGTCATTTCCTTTTTTCCTAATTATGTAGCTTATTTGAGCGAAGTTTACGTTATAAGTGGTGTCGTTATGGTTCTAACGAGGCAATCTTTCGAATGAACCAAACTTGCGTTTTCTCTTCGTGGCTCCTTTAAAAAGAAATCACTTCCCCCTGATTGCTTTTTTCCCCTGGTTTTTTTCCTGGTGCCTTCCCCCGTATTCGCGCATGCGCTGTGTGTGTATACATCCTTTTGTGTGTGGTAAAAAAGTTCAGTTGATATGCAGCGCTAGATCTGCGTAGTCTTTTCTTGGTTGTGCCGTCTGTACAGCGCTAATTTAACATGTTTCACACGCCTGCCCCCTCCCACCACCCCGCTATGTATGTGTCAGCTGATTGTTCTTGCAATCTATTGAGGTGCTCTTTACAACTACTTGCTTTTCTAGCGAATGGAAGTTCGAACTGGACAATGCTTCAAAGAAATGCTGGTTAACGAATGTCGTATTTGTTACTGCACTTTACGCTAACCAAACACGCTTTCTGAAATAGTGTAAGGGCCTCTTTACGCAGCACCTGCAGCAAGTGTGTAAACGTTTTGTCATCAATTGAAATGCTGTTATGTAGTGGCCCTTGCATTAGGTTAGATTCAATAAGAATGAAATACCCAAGCCTAATATTACTATGTTATGTGCATCAAGAAACCCACTGAAGAGATGTTTCCTTGTTCTAGGTAAGCTTAGAAAATTGGGCATTGGTGTATGCTTGGGGACGTCACGCAAGATATATTATTAATGTTGCAAAATGGCGTCGGGTTACACTTAAGCGAGTTAATAGCAGCTTAAACAAAATCTCCACAAAAGCAAACCCGCTAGAACGGTATTATGCAAAACATGCAGCGCCATTCTGGGAGGGTGGTAATTATAGCTTTCAGTACTCACAAACACAAAGTAGTGCAAGTGAAAATTACTGTCACCGCAGGGCTCTTTGCAGTTTAAAATTCCATGTCCCCCTCTCTAAGAAGCAGGAAAGAGGAAAATAATGTGGGGAACTGACTTGCTACTGCAAAGTCATGGCAGGTTATAAAGAACAGGAGGCTTTAAATCCAATAAACGGACATGGCTAGAAGTCAAAAACCTATTGGAAGGAAAACTAATTTGAATATAAAAAAACGTTTTGCAGTTGACAAGCGCAGAAAAATGAAATAAATTAGTACGAATAGAGGCAGCATAAATGAAATGAGTGGCAGAACGTACCAGAGGCATAAATGACAGGCAGCATGAACAAAAATGCCATTCTAAGAGTCAGTTTGGCAAAGAGCCTGCCAGAAAGGACCAGCGCCCCTTCAGCAGGAGGAGGAACAAGCATGTACGTTACATACAGTGTGTTGCGACGGTAATCGGAACGCTTTAAACAATTTTCCTAAACGAACCACAGCTCTGTTCGCGCTCAAACTTCACACGAAGGTCGCATTTTGTGGTCTATTTTGTTTAACACCGGGAACAATGACGGTACTTACCTGTTTTTCCTAAAAATAAATAAAAACGATTTTCGCCTATGGAAAAATGGCGGCGATTTGGACGTGCGATCCAAAAAACCGGGTTTTCTGATCGGGTGTTAGCACATTTCTAGGTGCATTTTCTGATCGTCTGCTGCCCCATTTGGCTGCGTACGTGAATCCCAAACATGCGTTTCACCCTGCAGGTGGTTCCGTCGTTCCAACATCAACTTGCACGGACGCGCACGTCCAAATCAGCCGCCATTGTCCCATACGCATACCTGCCAGATTGCCGGGATGGCATTAAGGAGATCTTACCGGGGGGGGGGTGGGGGGGAAGGGGGGGGGGCAACAACAGAATGCAACAACAGAATGGGTAACTTTACACAAATTTTTTTTTTATTTACTTACAAGATAGCAAGAAATGAACTGTTTCTTCGCCCAAACTACCAACAAGGTACACCACTTAAATGTTCGACATTGCTAACGCCGGCCTTTTCAGAAAGTCCTGGAAATAGTACATACTGCAGCGCAATACAAAACAGCAGGAACTGAACTGTTTTGTTGTTTCGTCTAAACTAACAACAAGCTACACCACTGGAGACTTGCTAAACCTTCAGAATGGCCGTGCTCTGGCGTAAATGAAAGTTGCGGCGGCGCTGCGTTTCTATAAACAGTAAACTAACAATGGGACGAACAGGTTCATTGTCTGCGCATGGCCGACTACGCTTTTTAAGCACTTCACTGATAACGATGCCAAATGGTGTCGGGTTGGATTGTCAGGTATACCTCCGGCGCATTGTGGCCATACTGGGAAAAGGATTAAGCCGAAGACGGGTGCATTTTCTGGAGATTTTTGTTTCGGTCGTACAATCGTACAAAACCATGAAAATTCGGGAGTCTCCCGGAAAATTCGGGAAACCTGGCAGGTATGCATACGCGAAAATCGTTTTTATTTATTTCCAGAATACACAGGCAAGTACCATCATTGCTCCCGATATCAAACAAAATAAACCACAAATTGCAACCTTCGTGGCAAGTTTGAGCGCGAACAGAGCGGCGGTTCGCTCAGGAAAAAAAATAAAGTGTTCGAATTAGCGTCGCAACACCCTGTATTTAGAGCACATGGGTGGCCGCCTTAGTCCAGGTAGCCCAGCGCTACCGCTGCTCGGGTTGCCCGCGGGATCAGGTTTTGCTGGTCCTGCAGGTCCTAGCTGGTTAGCGCGCATTCCCACTGATCGGGAGTAGGTGAATGGAGTGGCGAGGGGTGGTGTGGGTAGAAGAATACGAGGTGGGGGTTCGTGGCTGGGGTGCGGCAGTCAGGGCAGTTGTAGGTGAAACGGCTGGGGGAGATATGAGACAGGATAGTGCCGTTGTAGAATGTATTTGTTTGGAGACGTCGCCAGATGCGGGATTCTTTGTGGGTAAGTGCAGGGTGTGCAGGAGGGTATTCTCGGCGGGTGTGGCGATAGTGCGCTAAGATATCGAAATATGCGGCTGGTGGTGGGTGTAGCGTGTCTGTCAGGGTGTCCACGTCGCCCGTCCTCGTCGGGAGTGCCCGGTAGTGGAGTTCGTGAGCCACAGCGTTGGCTGCTTCGTACCCGGGGAAGGAGGCATGACCTGAGGTCCAGACAATATTTACGTTAGGGCTTGTGGAAGCTTTAGGGCAGGTAGGGGGATTTTTCCAAGGACGCCTCTCAGACAGGCTTGATTCGAGTCGGTGACAATCGTAAGGTAGTCGGACATTGCTGTATCCACTGCTAGAGCTATTGCTGTAGCTTCCGCTGCAGATGGGGATAGGTGGCAATAAGTGGCCGCGGAGTAGATGTTGCCGCTTCCGTCGGTGACCGCTAGGGTTGTATGGGAAGGCGAGTGCGGGATGTTGGTGTAGCGGGTGTCGTTGTCCGATGAGTACTCCTTGTGTATGTAGCGAACACTAGCGTTGCCACGTCCTTTGTTGTACTCGGGATGCACATGTGGGGAGATTGAGGTGACTTGGGTGATGGGTGATGGTAGCCCGCATATGAGGTGGTATCGGCTGTAGTGCTTCATGGGGTTCAGGTATAGGACGGCTTCAATTTTCAAGGACTGTGCGCCCTCCAGGGGTAAGCGTAAGGCGAGAGAGCTGGCTGGTTCTTTAAGCTTCTATGATTTAGAAGAGGGAATTATGTAGGCCAAGTTGAAGGAGCTTGTTCGTGGAAATAAAAGCCGGTACCCCCCGGGCTATCTTGTAAGCTCGCCGGATGAGAGCATCCCATTTGGAGTGTTCTTGGTGTCGGAGCTGGACATAGGGAGTGCCAAATTTAGGCCTGCTGAGCAGTTGCAATTGCACAAGTTGGCACATGTCCTGTTCTTTAGGACCGTGTTTGTGCGTACATATACGATGGATAACATGCGCTACTTGTGATATAGTGGAGTGTAGTTGCGATAGGAGTGCTGTTCCAGATCCCTCTGCGTGAAAACTTACACCAAGGATTCGTAGTGTCTTCACTTGCGGGACGGGTTCCTGGTGAATCATTACCTGAAAGTCCGGAGCTGGGTCGGGGGTCTCCCGCGGGAACGGGCACGAAGGACGAGAAGGGGTGATTTTGAGTGGTGACAGGTGAGTTCGCGTGGTGCGGGGTAGTTGAGAACAGTGTCCACCCCGTGTTGCAAAGCAGATTGTTAGGTGCCGGATGATCCTTCGGTGATCCAGAAGGTAAGATTGTCCGCGTATAGAGCATGATGACGGTTATTGATTTCGGAAAGCTTCTCAGGCAGATCTAAAAGGGCGATATTGAACAATAAGGGGGCGACAACCGAACCTTGTGTGGTTCCATTGGGGGTGTGGAGAACTTGGAGAGATCATGAATCCGAGTCGACTTGTGGCAGTTTGGTCTCCCAAAAATGCCCGAACATAATCGAAGAGGTGTTTACCACAGCGTGTGAGGTTTAATTCATTGGGGATGGCTTCATGGGTGACGTTGTCGAAGGTACCACCTACATCCAAAGCTAAGATTATGCTGCGATAAATTTTGCTGAGTTTGTCTATGACCTCTTCTTTTAGCTGAAGAAGGACGGCATGTGTGGAAAGGTGGTTACGGAAGCCAAACATGGTGTGCGGAAAAAGGTCATTATTTTCCAGCTGGGCAGTGAGTCTTGCGTGTACCATATGTTCTAGCAGCTTTCGAGACATGACGTGAGGGAGATGGGACGTAGGTTAGTGGGTGCAATCGGCTTATTGGGTTTGGGAATAAGAGTAATGCCGGCGGGGCGCCATTGAGGAGGGAGTGTGCCCGCTTTCCAGTGGTGGTTAAAGAGATCTAGTATAGGTTCTTGGGATTTTGTTGAGATTGAGATTTCGAAAGACCTTTTTGGTGATGCCATCGCGGCCCGGTGTTGAATTTCTAGTAAGCTTGCTGAGGGCCTCGTGTAATTCCTCAAAGGTGAAGGGGTGTCCAGCGCTGCGTTACTTGGTCCTGAATATAAGACAGAGGTGGGAATACGGTCTGTTGTCTGGTGCCCAAAGAGATGGTCACGGATAGAGTGCAGGAGTTCTCAGGGGAGGGGGGCAGATCCTTTTTCGGATGAACAGGTTGATTTGGTGTATGGTAGGGGTGCGTGTAGGTTTGTCGCAAATAAGCCTGCGAAGGATTTGCTAGGTCCGCTTCGTACTGAGGGTGCCCTTTATTGGTCGCAGAAGGAGTGCCAATTTTGTACTGTGAGCGTGTGTACATACTGCAATGCTTGCAGGGTATCGTTTGCGATACGTTGTTTGAGGGTTCGGTTGTGTTGTTGGTTCGGCCACCATTTGACCAGGCCCCTGAGGGCTTCCCATAAATGTAGCAAATGGTGTCAGCCTCCGGATGTTTATCTCTGAGTTGCACCGTTTTTGTGTGTTTCTGGACTTGGGTTTCCACGGCTGCCGTCCAATCTTCAGGGCGATCTGTGATGGACGGAAGTGTGGTGGGGTCCTTGCGGAATTCAGGCCAATTTATCATCCTAGCCTCCTTTAATGAGCGTGTAGTGCACCCGAGGTTAGTCGTTATCTTGATGATATAGTGATCACTACCCACGGTTGTTTGGGTTCCTTGCCATTCCATACGGGTGACGTTGCTTGCAAAGCTGAGGAAAAAATAAAAATTATGTAGAATATTTACATCATCTACACACCAAAACAGTCATATTTCAGTTGTAGACATGGTGCAGCGGAAGCAATCAAGCCAATTCTCTTTTTGGAGAAGCAGATTGAATTGCATAAGAGGGGAAACACACAGAGATTCTGTAGGGCGTTACCAGAAGGTAGCATTCTTCATTTGCCAATTTTATCGTTTCTCCTGCCTATTTTTATGCCGTTTCTTTTTTTGTCCACGGTGTTGTCTTTGTCCTTGCCATTTCCACGCTCTGGCTATTTATTCTCTCCGCATTTTTCTATCCTTTATTTTATACCAGTCCTTTGTTTCCCTTTCAAGTTCCTTATTCCATTATCATGTGTAGCGCAGCCAACCAGACAGTTTTTTTTTCGTTCTTTCCTTTGTAAACTTTTCTACCTTTCGTCTTCTGTTTCTTCCTGGCTTTTAACTCACACACTAGGTCATTTTAGACTCGCTATTAGCATTTCAAACTTCTGTAAAGACCTGGTGGGAATAATGCTGGTGAAATAAAATTTGATGAGAATTGCCTTTTAAGATTTGATGAGAATTGCCCGTTGCCTTTTCTGTGTTTCTTTTTTTCTCATTCTCGTATGCAACGAGCAATGTACTATATGTGCTCTACGCATGAAAAGTAATGTAGTAATATCTGTGTACAGGATTTTATTGGGTTTAGCTTGCACAAATAACTTGTCATGTCTCAGACAATCTGATGAAGAATGATAGGGCATGGTTGTCAATGTCAACTTTCTCTTTGTTTCGTTGCAACACAGAATATGTTGTGTGGTGTTAAGTAAATGATACATGGGGGCTGATTGCATTATAATGCCCCCATTATTTTTGATGAAAATAAGAATGCTGGTGACTTCATTCAGAATAAGCATTAGCCGAAACTTTCATAAACAGCTACCTCATTATTCGCACCCAGCTCTGGTTCATGTTGCTGTTAGCACGCTGGAATCGAAGCGTGGAAATTCGACAAGGTTTTTTTTTCAACAGGTACTTTATTTACAGAAATAAATATGAGTACAGCTGACATGGGGGCAGGTGATAAACCGTGAAAGTGCGAGACCGCCTAGAAGCCTTATTGTTATACATGGACACACAGGCATATAGATATATAGGAAAAGGTCTCGGCTACAGGTAATAACAAGGCTTCTGTCATGAGAAACAAATTTCACAATGCATCGAGAAAAATCGCCCATAACAGGTTGCGGACTCTGCGGTATATATACAAAGAGGAATAGCACTATTCGAGAGAAATCAAAAGAAAGGAAGACGGAAATAAATAGATGGATAAGGTGAGCACTGCCGCCTGCAGTATCTGGCGAGCGTGCCTTCAATGCCCACTCACCCCTTGTAGCCTATGTGCTAGACGGGATACTTAGGCGAGACAGACACGCGTTTATCTCGGGCTATGACCTCTTTTGTTTTAAAGGAACTCGCCGCCTGACCATCTTTCTGCAGTGCCTCACGCAGTGTCTCGTCCGACTCGGGTCCCTCCTGCACACTCGCCGTCCAGTTTACGTTTGGAACGAAGTGGCGCCAGGCTGGTTTCGGGCTCATCGAGGACTGAACCGCGTCCGTCCGTGCTCTCGAGAAAGGGTGGAGGCTCAGGACAAGGACACAGTCGCGAAGGACCGGACGTTCAACCTCCGCGCTTAGGTACCTGAGGCTCGACCAAGTTAGCTGCCATCGGGTACCAAAGAATGACTGAATTCCGTCCCAAAAGTAGTGGAGTGTTGCATGCAAGGAAGATGTGCTCAGGCGTCTCCGTTTGCCTGCACAGGATGCATCCTGCGCCGTAAGGCATAAAGAAGCCCCGAGACTCCTGCCGTGACATAACGGGGAACACCCCGACGTGAAAGCGAAACATGAAATCTTTAGACCCAGTGGGGCGGGTACAGGAAGAGCTCGCAAACGTCTGAATAAGTTCGTGCCTGGTGCACTCTCGGACAACTTCCGATAAAAAGGAGGCGGGAGGACTTTCGCCAGGAAGTCCCAGTAAAGCCTTCACAAGCTAGCGGCGAGGAGGTATTCCCAGGAAAACTGCTCCTCCAAGGTCATGAGTGCAACGGCTACCTCCTTGTAGAAACCAGTGTGACTTAGACCATGGTCAAGGCCCTCCGACGGGGCGATCCACCTGGCCAGGTGGGCGGAGCCGAGGTGCTGTAATGCCGCGTGGAGGAAAGAGCCCGGCTGGTTGCGGAAATACAAGAAGCGCTGTACGATCAGCTTGTGCTGTACGGTCACAATGCCTACATCTCCTTTCTCCAGACTCAAAAACAGGTTGGACCGACGCAAGGGTTCATATGTTGAACACCAGAGAAAGACGGCCCAGAACACGTGAAGTTTGTAAATTGTGCTGTAGTCGTTAGTGCTGATGCGTGCGCCGTACAGCATGGCAGGGTACACGAGAGCATTGGCGACGTGTGCCCTGGAGAAAAGGGCGATTGGTCTCGTCCTCCATGGTTGAAGTTTCCTCTCAGCAGCAGCCAGTTTCCCCCGCCATCCTAGCACGCATGCGCACTACCCAGGTTGGGATTTACTCCGAGGTAGCTTCCCAAACTATCCTTCCAATCAATGCCGAAAAGGCGCTGAGGCTTGCAAACCCACTCACCGAGACAGGCGCGCTCTGACTTAGCCATGTATATTTCTGCCCCCGAAAAGCCACGGAAGCGACCAGGCAGGTCTACAAGCTCACCCGCCTGCTCCACGGATGGGAAAAAGAAGGCCACATCATCTGAGTATGCCAGGACTCGCAATTCCTCGTCCCCTAGTTCAAGGCCTGTGGTTGTGTCTGACGCGGTGATCATGCGGCAGAGTGGCTCAAGGTACAGGGCGAAAAGCACTGGTGCCATCGGGCATCCGTGACGCACCGATTTCTGAACGGGGATGGCAACTCCCGGCAGACCATTTAAGACCAGACTGGTGGTAATGTCTTTGTAACCAGTCCCGATACACTCTAGCATGACGTCCCCAATCCCGCAGTGACGTAGGAGCGCTAGCAGATAGGGGCGGTATACTTGGTCGAAAGCTTTCCTTACGTCCAGCTGGAGCACTGCCAATGGGGTAACGCCTAGCTCTGCCGCCTCGCCGGCGCGTCTCATGCGATGTAAGTTGGTGATGATAGAGCGGCCGTTGAAAGAATAGGTCTGATGGTTTCTTACCACGCTTCCGACTGCCAACTCGAGCCGCTTAGCCAGGATCTTAGTGAGTATTTTAAGGTCAGCTGATAGTAGCGTAATTAAACGGAAGTCATTGACACCCGAAGTAGATTCTGTGAACGGTTTTTTTTTTGTATAAGGACCATATGACTGCCCCGCACGAACGGTGGCAGACGTATCTCTATCCGTATGCCTTCAAAGACGCCAGCTAGGACGGGGCTACGTTCTTTGCAGAATGTTGAGTATAACTCTGAGACAATTCCATCCAGTCCTGGGGATTTGCTTTTTTTGCTGCTTTTTATTTGCCTCCTCTACCCAAGAGGGTGTTGTGGACGTGTTTATTGCCTCCCTAATATATTGAGACACTTTTAGAATATGTTTTATTACTTCCTCCGGGACGAGTTCGGGCACTTTGTCGTCGCTGAAATGTGGAACTTTATTTCCTCTATAATTGCGGTTTGAGCGGTCGGTGACCAAGACATCTGCCGTAACCTACTTCGATGCTTCCGCGCAGGTAGCGCGTTCGATCGGAAACTCGCCGCACCTCGCGCCACGCGGCCGATCGAACCGCCGAACCTCTGCGGCCGGTAAGCGTAGGCATAGCATCGCTGCTGATATCTGATAACCGCTTTTAAAATCAGTGCTTATAACAATCCTTATCAAAAATTTTCGCCGCACTAACATCTACTTTCTCGCATGTGGAACTTCTTGTAAGCGATCAGATTGATTGGAAGGGTTGCAACAGTTGATTGGAAGTTGATTGCAAGATTGGAATTGGAATAGTTGATTAGAAAAGTAACAACAGCCCACGGTAGCTGTTTCTACCGTGGGCTGCGCCGGTTCTAGCCACTTAGCGGCACAAGCGGGCAGGCTTGGCCGGAGCGTGTGCGGACAGTTTCCGAGAGTAGAAAACGCTTCACAACCGCCTGCTTTATCCATTTCTTACGAACGACATGCGAAATCTACGTATTAAGGTCAGCGATCATCTTAGTTGATCGGTTGGATAGAGGAATGAGCCGCAGGTTTCGCTTCAGCCACGGTCACGCGCAGTCTCACTGGCTGCGAGAGCGACGCAAGAACACAAGCTCCAGCTTTGGGGCGCCTGCTATTTCGGCAAAATAGCGTGCGCCCTAAACGCAAACACACAACCACTAAAATGGTTTGGGTTCTCTGCATGCGCATTACGGCGCCCCAAGACGCTTGAGGACAGCAGAGCGTTGGGCCCCCTATTCTAAAACTCCCTTATAGGAAGGCTGTGCTACGCGTATCGGACTGCAAGGCGGATGGTTTCTTCCTTTCTTCTAACGGATGTATACAGCTGAAGAATGTATCCAGGTGGTCCTGGCTTAACCGATACGCGCAGATGTAATTGTCACAAATAAAAAAATTCAGTTTCATTTGTTGTCGGCTGTCTTGATGTCTGCTAAATGAAATACATATTAAGTCTGAATAATCTACATTAGCGAATTATGATTGTTCTATGCTGAGCAACGTAATTCCACTTCTATAGTTAATATTTGGCAGCTGTTTCAACATTACCCACTATGATTTAGCAGTTAAGGCACAATAACTAATTTATATGTGCACTCAAATTCATTTACTTGTGAAGGGAGACGTATTCCTTCGTCGGCTTCGCCTAGCACAAATACACAACAGGGCCATCGCGACTTGAGAATGCGCGTGTGTACATCAGCCCAAGAAGCTTCTAAGGCGGTTTCTATAGACACAGATCTCTAGCAAAAACCGCTGGCATTTCAGGCAAAACAGGGAGCGCACGGAAGCGGCTGTTTGCTTTCATTACCGAAGGCGCACAGGGAAGGACAGAATATTTTTTTAACCCCCAACGAGGCTGGTGCCCAGACATCAGCACCTAAGTCTCCCATGAATGAACTTTACTCCTCTTCTCCTCCTCTGTGCAGGTATAGACATGGAAGTACAAGCAGACGTAAAAAAACTTAATTTCGCTGATCTATCGAGCATTGGTAATCTGTTATGCAAATCCTCATTAGGAGAGCATATGGTTTTGTCCCAGAGCGTCCGGCCCAAATGCGTTGCACGGGGCGATGCGCCGACAGCGGGGCCGATTCACGCCTCATCCAAACCACACCAAACCGCCCGCGGCGACAGGCTCCAAAAAGCACCGCCAAAGAGTCGCCTTATCCGTAACGCGTCGCGGTACCTGGGCAGAATCATGCCTTCGGGTGAACGAGTGAACGACCGGCAACCTACACGCAGCCACACGCCGGGAGGCGGCTTCACGGAGACGGCATGGTTGTCCCCCTCCCTTTCCCCATCGTGGAGGCTCGGATTACACAACCGCTTGGTTTCTATTCGTTGGATTTAAAAATTCGTTCAGCGAGAGTCCTGATTAGAGCGATTCAAACTCCTCGGGGCTCCAATGAACTTCCGGGGGTATAAAAACACGCTCGGAGGCACTGATCGTCGGCATTCTTCGGCGGAACTTTTCGGAGGCACTGAGTGTAGAAGTGCTGTCGCCTTTGTGCGAGCCATGTAACGCTGTTATTACCCTTGTACATACTGTATATAAATGCTGCTTCCACTTTTCGTCGGCTCGAGAACGTCATCGCTCTGCTCAGCGCCTTGTGGTCACCAGACGGAGCAAGGCAGAGACGCTACACCGGTGACTGCGCTTGGAAGTCCAGTCGCTACAGCGGTGGCAGCGGTGGGATGGCCGAGTCCCGACAGCATAGGGATGGTTGATTCCCAACATCGGTTCCTATCTGGGAGGCGAGTCCCAGCATTGGTTACTGCGGTGGAATTCCCAGTTCCAACAACGGGTGCCCTATATCTTATCATTAAAATTTTAGATTCCGTGTTTCAGTGATCGAAGCAGTATGCATGATTGGAAAAACTTTACCTCTCTGCTTGGCGTTGTCCTCCTCTGCAAACCCATCCTATTGTGCAAATAAAATTATTATCATTACTGTTATTTGGTGCTTGTTTTAGTTCTCACCCAAACAAAACCGCATTTAGTGAGATTATAACAGCACACGTAAACAAGGACGTAGTTTTACGCTAGACATCGTACAATCTTTCGGACGCTTGTTTGTTTTCAGTTAACGAATCATTACACTCAAAAGGGGCCGATCTGCCCAGCAATGTCTCACGTAACATGACATGACCGGCTGACGGCGAGTTCAAATCGGCAACAGCCACTCCGAGGCAAGTAGGGAACGTATCTTTGAAGATGAGTGGTGGCGTCGCCTTTATTCTTATTGTCGCCAGTGTTCGGGTTGCAGGACGGGGGTAGATAAGATAGTTTCCGCAAGCGTCGAAGTGACACAGACGACACCATGGTGTGCGAGTGTGAAGCTTTATAAATTTCTCAACGTGACGTACGCTCCTCTCAAAACACCTGAGGTGAATTTTGCGCCTCAGCCCCATTAGGTTTCACTTCTATTTTATTTATTTTGGTTTTCTAAACATGAATGCATTGAAAAAAACATAAATATACAATACGTACTAAATGTACTCCTACGCTCAGTTTAGGGCCTTGAGTTTGTGCCTGATCTGAAAAAAATTGTTAATAGTATTGTCACGAAGCCAAAGACGACGCAGTTGTCTTCAAAGAAAATAAGTTTATTGGAGCAAACTTGTGCTCCCCTAACAACTCAAAGAATACAGAGGCGACGAAGCAGCAATAAACAAAGTGACGTACGCATGCGAGCTACGGCGAGTCGAATACCCCAGCGTCTGCTCTGCATTCTTTTTATCTTTCGGCACGCATGGTTCTCGAACCGTCAAATCATATCTAGAACAATGTAGATCCAAGAAGATTATTCTGGGCTGAACAGCCCAGAATAATCTTCTTGGATCTACATTGTTCTGGATATACTGATCTATAGCCAACGTTAGATCGGAATGCTCTCCCTATCAGAACAGATAACACATGCGGCACAGAAAGAAGCAATACAACACGCGCTTCCCTTGGCACAGAGATAACACAGACCGGCACAGCCAGGCGGTAAAAGCAAAAACACAAATAAACCCAATGCATGGTTCGCGGCAGTATCTTCAACTACTGATCTGGCAACACCAGCGTGCCATCATGGCGGCATCCATGTTTAGACACTTTTGAGGGCCAGCTTTACCCGCCAACGCAACAAAAAAGAACAAGAACAGGCAGCCAAACTCCCCGAGAAGCCGAAACCCGAGACTATAGCCACGGAGCTCCGGCGGGTTCGGACCGAGACCGTGAGAATGAACTTCGCCCTCACCCATGAAGGGAAGTTTTGGGGGGACTCTGAATTGTGGCTTCGACCAAAGAAGACGTGTTGTTTCTGTACGAGTGAAATAATCAAGTTATTCTATTATATTTAACCCCCTACTCTCATGTTGACCTTATTGTTTTTATGTAAATCAGTTTTTTGAGAAACAGATAACACCATGGTGCCAAAACTCAGGGGTACGAACTCTTTTTTTCCCAGCTTTTTTTCGATCTCCCCCATCAATTTCGGATGGAAAATAAAGAAACTGTAGCGCCCTCTGGTTGGCGCTCTTAGCCGGCGCCTTGGCGCCGGCTAGAAAAGACGAGAATAAAGAGACGAGCGGCGCGTGCTTGGTGCGCCAGCACGGCACGGGCAGTTCGATTCCAAAAGCCTGCCACGCTGGTACTTTCTCTCTTGCGCTGCGCTGCGACCCCGCGGTTCCCGACAGTGGTGACTCCGGACTAAAACATGACCGACCCCAGCAACCTCGCGCCCTCGGGCCCTCTTTTGCCTGACGTTTCCTCGCGGCCGCCGGACGTCGCAGTCATACAGCTCCGTCTGCCCACCTTCGTGCGCAAGAACCCACACGTCTGGTTCGCCCAGGTCGAAGCCGTCTTCGATCTGCACCGCGTCACCTCGGAGACTACTCGGTTTCGCCACTTGCTTTGCAACCTGCCTCCGGAGGTGGCTGATGAAGTGGCAGACGTCATCGGTGCACCTTTGAACGATACTCCGTACCAGCGGCTCAAGCAGAGTATTCTGGACCGAACCACGGCGTCTGAGAGCGCGCGCCTCCGGCACCTGCTCACCCACGAAGAGCTTGGAGATCGCCGCCCTTCCCAGCTGCTCAACACCATGCGACAGCTTGTGGGCGCGAGCAACCTGGACTCCAACGGTGCACTTTTAAAAGAACTCTTTCTGCAGCGCTTGCCACAGTCCACTCGCATCGTTTTAGCTGCTGCAGGGGACTTGACCCTCGACCGCGCCGCCGAGCTTGCTGATAAAGCTCACGACGCGACTTCTCCCTCAGTCACCCCCCTCGCTTCGACAGCAGAGTCATCGGCCGTTTCCCGCTTAGAGACTCGGATCGATCAACTCGCCGCTTCCATTGAAGCGCTTCGGACGTCCTCTGATCGCCGATGCGGCTCCTCCCCACGTCCTAGCCGCCGTTCGTCTTCCCCGGGTGGTTCTTGTTCGCGCAGCCCTCGAAGCTCGGCTATCTGCTGGTACCATCACACTTTCCAGCACCGCGCCCGTCACTGCACTTCCCCATTCAGCTGGTCGGGAAACGCGCCGCGAGATTACTAATGGCGGCGAGTGACCTCGCCTTACAACCTGGCCGCCTTTTCCTGGTCATGGATCGCATTTCTGGTTTGCGCTTCCTGGTAGACACGGGTGCTGAAGTCAGTGTACTACCGGCCACCAAGGATGAGCGTACTTCTAAGTCACCTGGACCTACACTTCGTGCAGCGAACTCTACCTCTATCGCCACGTATGGTCTGCGGTCCCTCACCCTCGACCTTGGTTTGCGACGCGCCTTCCGGTGGGTCTTCGTAGTAGCCGACGTCAATCAGCCCATCCTCGGCTCCGATTTCCTCACCCACTTTGACCTAGATGTCAGCATGCGTCACCATCGCCTGATTGACAGCAAGACGCGCCTTTCCATCCTGGGCATATTGTCTACTGTCGCTCCAACTGGCATCCGCACGCTGCTTCCCTCATGCCCGTACGCAAGAATCCTCGAAGACTTCCCTGAGGTCACGAGACCCTGCAACTTAAAGCAGCCGCCCAAGCATAGCGTTACCCACCACATCGTCACGCGTGGTCCACCAGTCGCAGCTCGGCCGCGCCGCCTCTTCGGTGAGCGTCTGGCGTCTGCTAAACGTGAATTCGAGCACATGCTGGAACTCGGTATTATCCGCCCATCGTCCAGCAACCACGCGTCTCCACTGCATATGGTTCCTAAGAAAAGTGGAGACTGGCGTCCGTGCGGTGATTACCGAGCGCTCAACGCTCAGACTGTCCACGACAGCTATCCCCTACCCCACATCCAGGATTTCACAAGCCACTTGGAAGGGTGCACAATCTTTAGCAAAGTGGACCTTGTCAAAGCGTATCACCAAATCCCCGTCGAGCCTGCCGATATCCCGAAGACGGCCATCACTACACCCTTCGGCTTGTTTGAGTATGTGCGCATGCCCTTTGGGCTACGCAACGCAGCTCAAACATTTCAAAGGTTCATTGCCGAGGTGACGCGCGGCCTTCCGGCTGTATTTGCGTACATCGACGACATCCTAGTCGCGAGTCCTACTCCACAAGATCACGAGCGTCACCTCCGAGAACTCTTTGAACGCCTTCAACAATTTGGTCTGGTTGTCAACGCCCAGAAATGCGTCTTCGGGACGCCCGAGCTCGAGTTCCTGGGCCATCACATCTCGGCGCAGGGAATACATCCTTTACCCTCTCACGTTCAAGCCGTGAAGGACTTCCCTGAACCTACCAGCCTCCGCCAGCTTCGTGAATTCCTGGGCCTGGTGAATTTCTCGCGACGCTTTATACCCCACTGCGCTGAGCTTCTGCATCCACTGACTGAGCTTCTTCGCACAACCAAGAGCTCCTCATCCGCGATTTCCTGGTCTCCCGAAGCTCAAGCCGCTTTCAACGCCGCTAAACAAGTTGTCGCCGACTCGGTGCTTCTCATCCACCTGAGAACCGACGCGCCCACTCGCATCATGGTAGATGCATCCAGCGTTGCAATAGGCGCTGTTCTCCAGCAGAGAATCGACTCCGAGTGGCACCCGCTGGGTTTCTTCTCTCGGAAGCTCCAACCTGCCGAGACGCGCTACAGCGTTTTTGGTCGTGAGCTGCTCGCCATTTACGCCACCATCCAGCACTTCCGGCACTTTTTGGAGGGCCAGTCCTTTCACGTTCTTACGGACCATAAGCCTCTGGCGTACGTTTTCCGTACGAACTCCTCCAAGTACGTTGCACGGGAACTCCGTCAGCTCGCTTATATATCGGAATTCACGACGGACATTCGGCACATCAAAGGCACCGACAACGAGGCGGCTGACGCGCTTTCACGCATTACCTCCATCGGCAGTGCTGCATCTGCTGTGGACTGGGAACGCCTAGCTCAGGCGCAGATTCAAGACCCTGAGCTGCAAGCACTGCGGGACCACCCGGGTTCCCTTCGTCTACAACTTGTGCCTCATCCGTTCGTGCCTGACTCACTGTGGTGTGACATGTCAGCGGCGGCGCCTCGTCCCTTCGTTCCGGCTGCCTTTCGTCGTGCTGTGTTTCACTCGCTCCACGACATCTGCCACCCCAGCATCCGAGCCACGCAGCGCCTCATCACACAGCGGTACGTCTGGCCGAGCATCAACGCTGATGTCCGCCAGTGGGCCCGTTCGTGCCTCGCTTGTCAGACAGCCAAGGTGACCCGCCACACGAAGACCCTAACCCAGCCTTTTTTGCCACCTAGCTGTCGCTTTGACCACGTCCATCTTGATTTGGTCGGACCATTTCCTCCCTCCCGTGACTGCCGGTACATTCTCACAATGATTGACCGCTTCACCCGTTGGCCCGAAGCCGTACCAATTCCGGACGTCACGGCAGAAACGGTTGCAAAAGCCTTCGTTTCGACATGGGTTTGCCGTTTCGGCTGCCCGGCATTGTTACCACGGATCGAGGCAGGCAGTTTGAATGCACCCTGTTCACTTCCCTCAGCCGCTTGCTTGGCACTAAACACTGCCGCACCACAGCATACCATCCCTGTGCCAACGGCATCGTTGAGCGGCTCCATCGCCAGCTAAAAAGTGCTCTCACTGCGCGCTTGGATAGAGAGCACTGGGTTGATCACCTGCCTGTAGTGCTTCTTGGCCTGCGTGCCGTCCTTCGTCGCGACCTCGGCTGTTCAACTGCTGAACTTGTCTACGGCGCACCCCTGCGGCTTCCTGGCGATTTGTTCGTCCCTACGGCCTCCTCGCCCCAGCCGCTTGAGTACCTCCAATGCCTGCAGGACTGCATGCAGCACCTGCGACCGGTCCCACCTCGGTCTTCAGACCACCGCATCTTTGTGCATCCCGACCTGGCGTCTTCGACACACGTTTTCCTCAGGCGGGACGCCGTAAAGGCGCCTCTTACCGCCTCCTACGATGGGCCGTACCGTGTCCTTAACAAGACCCACAAGTCCGCCACCATCCTCTTGAATGGCCGCGAAGAAGTCGTCTCGTTGGACCGCCTCAAACCGGCCTACCTCGAGACGCCACCCAACGAACTCCGCGCAGACATCGCAGGCCTAAACACTCCACCGCTCGCCCCCAAAACCAACGCCCGCCAGCCTCGCCGTCGCGTCACGTTCGACATTCCGTTTGGGCGGGGGGCCCTGTAGCGCCCTCTGGTTGGCGCTCTTAGCCGGCGCCTTGGCGCCGGCTAGAAAAGACGAGAATAAAGAGACGAGCGGCGCGTGCTTGGTGCGCCAGCACGGCACGGGCAGTTCGATTCCAAAAGCTTGCCACGCTGGTACTTTCTCTCCTGCGCTGCGCTGCGACCCCGCGGTTCCCGACAAAACCATTAGGTTGAAGTAAACAGAGGGCGAGAGTAGGGATAAAGACAAAGGCGATGGAGAAGCTGAAAGTAAAGCGACGCACTCGGCGATGACAGACCACCGTCATCATCAACGAGGCGACAACGGCGCTGCAAGACGTTGCTGTGGAACCATTAAGGGCACTTTTGCAGCTATTGGACGGAAAAAACGGTGAACTTCGAAAAATCAACGAACTCATTGAGGATGACCTGCCAGAGGATGCCTTCGAAGGAGAGCATGAGGAGACAATTCAGTACGACGATCGGGCAACCAAGGCGACGGCCTCCTCAAAACGAAGATCGCGGAACTTCCGGCGGGCACCAACATCGCAAACGGCGTCACAACGCCACAGCCTAAACTGCCTGACCAACCTCGACAACAAGGACTACGCTAACCAAGCTGCGTTTGGGACCTTTCAGCGGGAGCTGTCAGCAAGGGAAGCTTTCTGGGAATGTTTCCAAAAGGCAGTGCACGACAACAAAGAGCTCTCTAAAGCTGAGAAATTCGAGTATTTAGGATCGCTGCTTCCGGGAACCGCTATGACAGCAATAAGAGGGCTTCAGGCGACAGAGGCATGCTATGAAGATGCTGTATAGATACTGCAGCGAAGATTTGGCGACTAAGAAAGCATTGACCCAGAAACATGGCTAAATTGAGAACTCTTTCCACCATAGCTTCGCCAGAATACGTACGCAGGCTGCGCCGGTAGTATGATCACGTGCAAGCCCACACTCGTGGACTTCAAGGACATGGAATGAGCATGTCTTCATACTCGGCAATCCTTAGCGGCGTCATACCTTCGGAGCTCCCAGAAAAAATGGTCGTAGACATCCATAAGGAATTAAGCCGAGCCACCAGGGCCGAAACTCCCACCAATGAGTCACCGCATGAGTCGGTCGCCTCTTCGGCGTCAGGCGCAGACAGCAGGTAGTCGGACACACTTGAATTTCTTCTCCTCGAGATAGAAAGCAAGGAAAGGTGCACCGAAGGCGCCAGTGTCCCAAAGCCACCCAACGTTCCACACGGCGGTGCAAAAAGTAAACAGCAACGCGCGCCGAGCGCCGCGGTACTTAACGCGCACACCAAACACGTGAGGAGGTGTTTCTTCTGCGCCTCGACGAAACGCGAGACATAGTCCTGCCCGTCAATCCTCCCGCCAGAAGAAAACACGAACAAATTGGCAAAAGCAAGGCGCTGCTTTCATTGTATATCGTGGGAGGATTAGTCGAAAAGATGTAAAAGTAAAGTAAGGTGCCTTCACTGCTGCAGGCGCCATTGCTCTTCGGTGTGCAAGCCCGACTGGGGTAAAGCGGGAAGGGACCTTCAAGAAGAAACTACTTCGTAACAAGTCGCCACAACCAACGTACATGCAGCCACTAAACGAGAAACGAACGATGAAGTGGCTTTGTAGACATTCCGCACTTAAGCCGTCGGAGAAACAAATGCGGCTACATCCGTGGTGTACTAGACGGCGGATGCCAAGAGACCTCCGTTCGGGTAGACGTTTCTATAACTCTTAACCGCAGTTTTAAGACGGAAGGACTACCACCTAAACGAATTTCTGATGACAGCTGCAAAGACTGAAGGTTTCCACATTGTAGAACTCTGCTTAAGGCGCCAGTACAGCGACACCGAAACGATTATAGAGGCCGTGGAGGTACAATTTATTTGCAAATACGTTGTACCGGTTCCTGGTGACCATGCGTTCGTACAGGAACTTGAGGTAAGGCAGGACTTACCGCGAATAAACTAATCTACCCAGGAGTGCCAGCTCTACAGGTAATTGCACATTTGATTGGAGGCGATGATCTTTGGAAATTTCTATTAGGTCAAGTCCTGTGCTCCGCAGAGAACGACGGCTTGGCAGCTTTTGAAACAAAGTTTGGCTGGACATTCCAGTGTCCCCTCAGCATTGACAGCTCTCATACCATGGCGACAAACGTCTGAATTATATCGATTGGTCTGTAAAGCGACATCAAACAACAAGCAATTTTGGAAAACTTTTGGGAGGTGGGTGCGATTGGGGTCACCAATGAAGAGGGCATGAAACAAGCAGAGAGCTCATTCACTCTTGCAAGCATCCAAACAAGGGGGGCCCACTATGAGGTGTTCCTTCCATGGAAGGAACCGGCTACAGAACTAGTTGACAACAAATAAATGGCTGTGAAACAGCAACAGAGTCTCACAAAGAGGTTGTGTCGCAGCAAAGAACTTGCAGAAGAATCCGACACAGCCATCAGATCCTACATGAACGAACGAAAGTGGAACATGATACAGCTTATTACCATCTGTACTACATGCCTCACCAGCGAATAATTCGGAAGCAGTCAAAAGCAACGATACTACTCGTTGTTTTCGACGCCTTTTGCGATGCACCGGAGGAGTCGTAATTAAATGTGCGCCTAGAGAAACGACCAAAGCTCATCAGCGACATTGTACGCATTTTGGTGCGCTTTTGCTTGCACCCCGGCGCTCTCGTCGCCGACATCGAACAAGCCCTCCTCCAGTTAGGCGTGTGATCATGGGACAGGGATATCGTAATGTTTCGGTGGTACAGCGAAGCACCCTTTAAGACTGGCGCCCTTCCAAATATTGTCACAAAGCCAAAGACGATGCACTTGTCTTCAAAGAAAACAGCGTTTATTGGAGCAAACTTTTTCTCTCCTAACAACTCAAAGAATACACAGGCGGCGAGACATCAGTCACGAAAATGACGTGCGTAGGTGAGCTTCGAGAGTCGAATACCGCGGCGCCTGCTCTACAGGCTTTTATCTTTCGGCGCCAGTGTTTCTCGAACCGTCGATTTACATCCAGAACAAAGAAGATTATTCTAGGCTGTTCACGTTAGTTCGGAATGCTCTCCCTATCAGAAGAGATAACACATGCGGCATAGAAAGAACAAATGAAACCTGCCCTTTCATTGGCACACAGACAACACATAACACAGACCGGCGTAGCCTGGCGGTAAAAGCAAAAGATAAATAAACAAACCCAATGCATAGTTCGCGGCAATTTTGAGGAATGGAGAATCCAAAGAGTACCTTATGGAACTGCAGCGAGTTCGTACTTGCTAAACGCGGTCCTCCTTTGCCATTTGGGAGCCCAGGGTGTCGGAGTTCAGGAAACTGCAGCTGTACTCAGGGACTCTTTCTACGTCGAAGACTTGTTCACGGGAGCTAGCACTTCGGAGGAGGCTCTAAACGAAGCTGCGGAAGCACAAAATATAATGGCATGCAGGAATGCGCCTGAGAAAATGATAATCCAAATCACAGAAAGTTAGGATGGCACTCAGTGATCAAAGAACTCAGTGATCAAAGAAGTAGCGCTTTGGAAGAGCCGCAAAAAGTGCTGGGTCTTTTGTGGACGCTCTTCACAGACGAGATGTCAATTTTAAAAGCTGCGGTTATTATCACCACATGCACAGGAGTCAGAACTAAACGCGCGGTGCCACAGGCTTCAGCGAGGACCTTTGACCCGTTGGGATTAGCGGTGCCTTTTGTGGTACGAGCTAAAGTGCTTTTTCAGCGCCTATAGGAAAGAGGAGTTGGCTGGGATGAGCAACTGCCAGATGATCTCGAAGTGGAATGGCAAGGCCCGTGCTAAGATCACAATAACCTCAAACAGCTCTCTTTCCCCCATTTGCACACTACCTAACGGCGAAGCAACTTGGCAACTGCATATATTTTCTGATGCAAGCCCGCAAGATTCTTGAGCCTGTGCGTACCTACGAACGCAAGTTGACAACGAAGTGGGTAACGCCAACCTTATTTTCGCTAAGTCCCGAGTAGCGCCGTTTATAGGGATATCTCCGCATCGATTGCAGCTGATGGCTGCCCTGATTGGAGCACGTATGGCTAATCACTGCTGCTGGCCCTTCTGCTGGTCAGGGCTTTTTGCTGGCCCTTCGACGCTTTGTAGCGCGCAGGTGAGGTGAGGTGACTGTGAGAGGGAAAGAGGGTGCCAGCCGGCACCACATATGTATCGCAGGGAGAGAAAGGGAAGGGGAGGGGGTAGAAATATGGGTTGAGGTAGTGGTACAGAGGTGGTTGGGGCAGGAAAAGGAAGGGGTAATGGGGAAGAGAAGATAGATCAGCGACGACCACCCGGGTACAGGAAAACTATCAGCAGGCCTTTTTTTTGAACATGAAAAGAAAATTTACTTGTTTGAAGCGAAAAATCAGAAACCTTCTCAAGTATTAAAAGAAAAATAACAAACACTAAAAACACTTCGTTCTAAAAACTGATCTTCACTGTCAACTTGGATCCTTGGTAGACGTTTTGTCTTGTTTGTTCTTGTTCTTGAACTTTACTTGATTCCTGATTCTTTGATCTTGATTTGTTGATCTTGTTCTTCGTGATTTGTTCGTGACCTGGCTTGACCGGGTATATAGATCTGTAACGTCTGATGGTTTGTGATTATGTGTCGTTGGTGTTCTGCTTGGTTTCCTTGTGTTGTTATGGTGTAAGAAGGGAACGACTGGAGATGTGGGCGGAGGAAGCCTCACCAACATGGAGTTTCTGCTCCATCCCCGTATCATATCCCATCTTTTATATTGTCGTGATTGATTGTGTTGGTGTTCTGTTATGTTTGGTCTATTCTTATGCTTGTAGAATGAATTCTGTAATTTTTAAAACCATCTCTTCTAAAATTAATCTTGTTTCCTCTTTCTTAATTTTTCCGGTTTTCTGTTCTCTAAGTGCTCTCCTAGTTTTTGAACGAGTGTTTTCCTTTCATTTATTAAGAGTGTGCATTCTGTTAGATAATAATCAAAGTTCTCTATATCCTTGCTACAGTTGCATGTAGATGCCTGTGTGATTCTGAATCTTGAAAAATAAAACGGGAATCTACCATGCCCTGTAGGGCTTGGGAAGAGTAGAAGTTTGTGGGAAAGTGGTCTGAAATAAGATTTACGTTCTTAATCCACCTATAAGTATAACTTGTTTTGCCATCTTTATTCCACACCTTATTCCACTCCTGGTTTAATTTGGTATATAAATGTTTCGAAATGAATGATTTTGTTATTGGAACAAAAGTTGGTTCTCCGTTTCTTGCGGCTTCTTTCTCCAATTCATCTGCAAATTTATTGCCTATTGAGGAGCTGTGTGCTTTTACAAAACTGATTTTAATACTTACTGCTGCATTCTCTCTAGGGACTAGTTTTAATTCGTTAATTATTGGATTTGTGTTAAGTGGGTGTTTTAGTGCTTGGAGTACCGACCAACTATTGGTAAATAGTTGATGGCTATTGTTTGCTTTGTTTGTTATTATAAATTATATTGCCTTTTTAATGGCTATTAGTTCAGCTTCATACTTAACTTACAGAACTTAATTTTTTCCGTTCTTACTATTTGGTTGTTATTGTTAAATATTACAAACGCTGCTCCTACACCTTTTTCCGTCGTTGAACCATCCGTATATACTATACGGTAGTCTACTATTTCTTCTGTGGGAGTGATTATATTACCGTTTTATTTGCTGGGGGATCTGTCCAGAGATCGTATTTTTTCATGCTTTTATTACTTGTGTATAGCTTGTCGTCACATGAAAATGTTTTGCCCTCTTTTAGTACTCCATATTGTTCAATTTCTTTTTCAATTGTGAGATACACCGGCGGGATTTTCGCCGTAATGTTTAAGGACAGGTTTGATGTTGTTTTAAAAGCTTTCGTTATCATTAGTAACGGTAACCTTTGGATCGCCTGTAGTTTCTTTAAAATAGTTACCTTTCGAGTGTGCCACACCGGCGCTGCGTAGGTAAGGATTCTTTCAATGCCTCTCTTATACATAACTCGCACTTTTTTTGAACTCTTGTCACCTGGCGCCACCTCTCGGTTCGGGCTGCTCCGCGCAAGCTCCCAAGAAAAGTTTGGAAAACGTCAGAAAAAGAGTGAGTGTGTACCTTGACGTGTACTTATACATCAGTTTAACCCATCAAGAACGCTCGGTTATCGAAGACCGCGCCGAAATCGGCCGGCAAATAAGGGAATTTGATAAGAAAACATCCGATGCCACGCTCAACCTAATCGGGATCTGAAGTGGACAAATTTCATAATTCCGGCCTCAATCATCTAGTTCTAAGAACTAAAAGAAGGCTAAAATATACGCAAAAAGGAAAATATAATCGGTTTTGAGCTGTGAGGTGGCAAGATCAAGAAAAATTAATATTCTTACGAGTGGTGCAAATACTGGTTCCCCCCTTACACGGCTGCACCCTTCCTTGAGCAGTTTTCCAGCGGGCGGAACTTTTTAAAGGAGCCATCAAGAGAAAATGCAAGTTGGTTTTATTCGAAAGATTTCGTGTTTAATAGTGCCCCCAGCGCTTGTCCGGATACAAACGGTGCTTTATTCACTGAGAAATTAAACAATTTAGGCTAAAATTTTGATTTTCCCGCTCGATCGTGCGTTTTCGTGGTCCCAAGTGACATCACAGGAACCGACCGCTCTGCAGCCTAGAATCAGGGGGGTAAAGCGAGCTCCGAGACCGTACGAATCGTAAACGCTGACATGATACAATTCCCATGGTTGCCAGATCAATTGTATTCAGCCTTCTAAAAATTTCTGCCATAATTATTTAACTAAAACAAAGAACTGAAGCAAAATAGTTACAAAGAATTGCCTCAGTAATTAAAGCTAGCTTTATAAAAATCTTTTAGTGTAATTAAGCTCTATTTAGCGAAGAAAGAGTAAGTGCGTATTTCAGTTTTGGTTTCGATTTTTTTAAGTGTGCTAGGAAGTGGCGAGGCCCTTGCGCCTGACTTGCGATGTGTGTGTGTGCAGTCTCCGGCTCATATCTGCGTGCGTGCAAAACGTATACAAGTTATACAACTCGGATGCCCGCGCTGAGCAAGTGCCTCCCCGGGCGCTTGCAAGGCTGTCATTCTTTCTCCACGTTAAGCACCCTATCTATTGCCCTTCAACTGACGCCGGAACAGCGATTTCGATCTGACCTTGACTACCGCAAGTTCACTACAGGCTACGGAGTGGCAGCCAGCGATCGTTCCCGTTGGAAGAGAAATAAAAAGAGCTTTTATAATCCTTCGGTTCCAGTTGTTTTATTCATGGAACTTCTTACACCTCTTCGTGCTTCGAACTTTCGCGCAATCGTTCGTGAAGGTAGAACGAAAAAATAGGTAACGAAATGCGGTTTCTTTTTTAATCAGTCACAATAATTCAATAAGTCAGTGTTCTCTCCTCGCGCGCTATGTGCGGTAAATTACTGCCCATTCAAAACTGCGAATTCAGTCCCGCAAGCTTTCCCTTTGAAGTGGTGGAAAGCAGCTAGCACTTGGCGAATACAGACAGAAAGGAAAACGGGACACGCCGCGGACTGTATTTCGCATACTCCCTTGGCATGCATTCTTCCACTCCGTTGGCCTGCGATCGACGGCGCTCTTTCGTTCCTGTGCTTCAAAGCGCCGCGACTCACCGGCAATATCAGCGTTGGCCCATGCGATGTTTTTTTTTCTGTGTCAATAAAGGTTTTACATTGAGCTAAAGCCACAGTTCACTTCACTTCGTTTGAAAAGCCTTGAGCGACTCGCAAAATGTCACAGAATGGCAAATAAAGCGGCACAGCGCGAAAGTGCACGGACATCATACGGACATTCATTTTTCTGTGCGCCCAGTACGGATGAGCTGACTCCTTGGCGTTCTCGCGCATGCGATCAGTCGCATTCGAGCTTGCGCGCAAGTGTTGTGTGAGCGTTGCCACATCTTGCTCAAATAGTCTCAGTACATATAAGTCACACGTACGCTAAACCGAAAGCACGTCGGTTACCTACCCACAGGAGATAAACTACGCAATGCTGTCGACGCCGCCTACACAAAATCCGCCTGGCCAGCGGTCCGCCATGTTACAATTAATCCCGGCATGCTTCGCTAGCCGGACGCGGAAACGCCACAGTAGCACGTTGCCAGATTACAACCCATCGCTTTCGCCGTTTTTAGTAAGCAAAAACTTAGCTGGCAACCTTCAAATCGTTGTATCATGTCTGCCACTGTGCGTCGTACGGTTCCAATGCATTGGCTCAGCGGCGCGCTTTCCCTCTAGAGTCAGTATATTATCTCTATGCCTAGAATACCTTCATTCACGCATCCGCCGCACAGGGTAGAGACACGTAACGCTGGCGCCGCCATGTTCGGTTGCTCGCTCGCCGCCGAAGCAAGTCATTGTGTCAAAACCGCGCTAAAATTATCGCCGCAACGCGGTTTACTGAAAAAGTTTGAATCATATTGTCCGTTTCGCGTTGCTAGGTCTCGTGGGAAACGAAAAGAATAACGCGTTGAGCCCGTTGGCCCAATTGCGGCGGCACGGGACCGTTCAAAGGTTGTCTCCACCCTGTACAGCGGTGTTGGTTTGTTCCCGCGTTTCTTTACGTTCCGTAACCTAGATGGCGCCACCATACCGTGGCAAGCGTTTGGTTTGTTTTTGCCCGCATTTAAACCTGGCTTGTTTTTGTTCTTGGAGAAAATATTCGTTCCCTGAAACAGTCCTCGCTCGACAAATGGGGTCACGTAAGACACCGTTGCTTGCGTCAATCGGCCAGTGTCGTCTGAGACAACCCCAAGCCCCGTAGTGCTGTGCAGCTAAACCAAAGCATGCTGTGCGCAGTACGAACAGCAGAACGCATCAGTACTTCTATGTTTACATGTGCTTTCGTAACTTCCACTGTTTGTGTCATCATTCTTATTGCTTTGTAAAGAATGTGCCCTAAATTTAAGCGCAAATCGCTCGTTCGTCTAGTTTGTAAGCTCTACCTTTTTTGCGTCTGCTTCTGCCAGCCTCCGCCAATCGCAGATCTTAGCTCATGTGACATCACAGGTTCTGTTGCGGGAAATGAGCTGGTGGGTCGCATGACCATTCCCGTTTTTCCTAATTATGTAGCTTATTTGAGCGAAGTTTACATTAAAAGTGGTGTCAGTATGATTCTAACGAGACAATCTTTTGAATGAACCAAACTTCTGTTTTCTCTTCATGGCTCCTTTAAAGGAGTACTGACACGAAATTTCAAAGCTGAGATAACTATGCAAAACGCTTCCTTTTTATCAGGAGATATCTCCCAGCAAGTTTCAACAGCAACAGTTCAGCGAAACATATTTAAAATCTATTTTAATCTTCGCCCGCACGAGAAAGGCCAGTGCGGGTGGACGTGACATCATCTGCTACGTGCCCCAAATTGTCGACGTCGGGGCAGCCGTGACGAAGCCGACGCGCTGGTTGTGGTTGGCGCGCGCTGCTCGGGCGTGTGTACACGTCATGGTTTTGGGACTGACGTCATGCTGCCCGGGTCTGTGGGGACGGCGAAGACCTCGGCCGGTCTGGGCGCGCGCGTGCGCTCGCTCGCGCGCGCACCCAGAGAGGCAGCGATACGCAAGAATGGTGACGCCATGTGATACATGCTGTCATGGCGGCCGCTCGGCGTTTTTTTTGTCGAAACCGAAACTGGCACGAATAAACGACGCCGTAAATGAATGTTTACGCTGCGCTCGACCGTCTAATCTGTCATTCTATGATTAGTGGGCTGGTAGGCAAACATAGCAGAGAAACAAACGTAACATAAAAATTTGGTGTCAGTACTCCTTTAACGGCTGGCTCGATTTTAGTCAAATTTGTGGCGTATGAACCAAACAATTACGGAGATAGCGCTAGAAAAAAGCGTAGAAACCGCAGAAGTAACAAAATGAACAAAAACACCGGACACCGCATGGTTAAAACATCGCCTCCTGTAAAAAATACAGGAGGCGATGGTTAAAACCTGGGCTACAGTGTGGCCAGACCTTCGAAAGAAAATCCGCTAAATTTTGCAGAAAAGTTGTTTTTTGCCTCAGATTGCGAGAATAACTTGGTTAGATGGAGAAAAAAATCTGAGCATAACGGAATGACAACATATGATGCTGGAGAAATCTGAAGAACACTAGGGGAAAAAAGTATGCACCACACCAAAGGAAAAGTGGCTTCACCCCACACGCCGAGGGACGACTCCAGGGGCGTACAGCCAAGAACAACGCCCGATCATGCAACAGGGACCAAGGGATAAGCAGCTCCGTCCAAACCCGGGTAGAGTACATCCCAACAAGTGAGACTTGAACAACTGAGGAAGGAAAAGAAGAAGAAACAGAAGACGAAGGATGGCACCAAAGAGCACACCCACGGAGGACAGGAAGACGACGAGACTTCACAAACCAGGAAGGACATTCCCTGTTTTGAAGACGAAGAGGATAAAGGCAAACAGAAGAAGGAAGAAAGACCAAAGGAAGTAGCGCGCCGGTGTCTGCCGGAAACTATTTGCAGCGATCATGCTTTGACGTTCAAAATCGCATCGCGGGACGTACGAAGTCTCTGGAAAATCCTTCGCAGCCCTGACGCTCAAGACTACTCTATACTCGGTTACAACTCAAGAACGGCACCACCTCATGTAGTGTATCACTCCGCCAAAGCACCGGACCGGTGACGTTCGTGCGCGCGCGTTTTGAAAGGGGTTTGCTATGGATGCGTGATATCGTGTGCCTTGTCTCACGCAGTTCGTTTGTCGTCATTGGAGTCGCTTGTAAGCATATTAGGTCCACAAAATCACGGGAACGGCTCACACCATGTTCAAAATATTCCCAGTAACGCCCTACTTGCGCCGCACGGAGAAACATCCGGTTACGGTGATAAGGCGCAGCGGCAACGTCTGGTGCCGTTCTTAAGTTGTCACCGAGTATGGCTCACAGCGCTTCATGTGGAAGTTCACCATATTGCCGCGAACCATGCATTGGGTTTGTTTGTTTGTGTTTTGCTTTTACCGCCCGGCTGCGCCGGTCTGTGTTATCTCTGCGTCAAGGGAAGCGCGTGTTACATTCTTTCTTTATGTGCCGCATGTGTTATCTGTTGTGATAGGGAGAGCATTCCGATCTAACGTGAACAGCCCAGAATAATCTTCTTGGATCTACTATGTTCTCGATGCGAATCGACGTTTCGAGAACCACGCGCGCCAAAGGATAAAAAGCCTGCACTGCAGACGCCGGGGCATTCGATTCGACGACACTCGCCTGTGCAAGTCACTTTGTTGACCGCTGCATCGCCGCCTCTGTATTCTTTTGAGTTGTTAGGGGAGCACAAGTTCGCTCCAATAAACGTGTTTCTCATTCAAGACAACTGTATCGTCCTTGTCTTCGTGACATCTGGTGGAGGTGCTGGGTACGCACCCTTCATGCCCACTACAACCTCGGGAAGCCCCCAAGCCAGTCCAACAAGAGCCAGCCCCCGCCTGCAAGAATTACCACCCGAGTTCGGTTTGATGCCAGAAGGGCCCAAGAAAAGGAACGCTGCAACCAACACCATGGTGCAAGAAACAACGTCGCCAATCGTCCTGCAGCAGCCCCGGGAACCGCCATCGTTCCTGGGAGCCCCCGCTGAAGACCCCGAAGAATGGTTGGAGAAGCTGGAGCGCGTCCGCATCTTCAACAGGTGGGACGACGAAGAAACTTTCCGGCATGTCTTCTTTTACTTAGAAGAAGTTGCTCGAACTTGGTTCGAGAACCATGAGAGTTTTTTGACCGACTGGACTCACTTCAAAGGGAGTTCCTGAAGACATTCACTACCGTTGTGAGAAAAGAGCGAGCTGCGCTTTTGCTTGAAACTCGGACACAACACCCCAACGAAGGGGTCGTGATCTTCGTTGAGGAGATGAAGCAATTATTTCGCCGCGCGGACCCCGAAATGACGGAAGAAAAGAAGTTACGCTTCTTGATGCGCTGTGTGAAGGAGGAGCTGTTTGCTGGACTTGTCCGCAACCCGCCCAAAACCATCGCTGAATTCGTGACCGAAGCCAGCACGATTGAGAAGGCTCTCAAAATGCGTGCTAAGCAGTATGACCGGAACTTTGTTGGCGCGGCCAGTGCGAACTACATCGACAACATGCGGATTCCGGCTGATAGCCTACGCGAGACCATCCGCGCAGTAGTGAGAGAGGAGCTACGGAAACTTTTCCCGGCGACGCCGCAACCCCAAGTCGCTTGCCTAACTGACGTGATCCGGGAAGAAGTTCAAAACGCTTTGGGAACTTCTGTGGCATCCGAAGTACACTGCGAGCCTCAAGCTATGACGTACTCCGCGACTGTTCACCGACCCCGCCCTGCTCCAACACGTCGTCAAGAGGCACGTCGTCCAGAGGCCCCGCCCTACCGCCGCCCACTGTCGCCCGCCCGACCCCCGGTAGTACAAACCCAGACGCCGAGGAAGACTGACGTATGGCGAACACCGGATAATCGTCCTCTCTGCTACCACTGCGGAGAGGCCGACCACATCTACCGTCGCTGCCCATACAAGAGACTCGGAATACGTGGTTTCTCCGTCGACGCACCACGCCCCCGACACGGCCAGCACCCATCTGAGATTGAAGAATACCTGTCGAACACCAGCCGTTTCAACAGTTCGCCGTCGCCCTACCCGTACAAGTCGCCGAACCGCCGTAGCAGTGCTGACTTCGCACGTGGAAGGTCTCCCAGCCCACGCGGGGGAAACTAAAGGCGGCAAGTTCTGGAGGTGAAGTTGCTCTACGGCGAAAAACTGGAAACCCTCCAACGACGCAAGGTCGCGCTGAAGACAGTGATTCACGACATGCCCTCATCCCGACGACCCGACCTAACCCTGACGAGACTCCCGAACACGACGACAGCTACACGGCGCGACGCGTACCCGACCTGACCGAGACGTCTGTTGAGAAGACGACGACAACGACGATGGAAAGTGCCCGACCATCAACACGTACAAGCAGAGATACGACGCCCCGACGAATCCGGAACTCGAGGAAGACTGCATCTCATGTCAAGGTGCCCATCGACGGCTTTGACGTAGTCGCCCTCGTAGACACGGGAGCTGACTATTCGGTAATGAGCGGACCATTTGCGTCTAAACTGAAGAACGTTATGACCAGATGGGACGGTCCGCACATACGCACAGCAGGAGGCCACCTCGTGACGCCAAGTGGAACGTGCACATCGTGCGTCACCATAGACGGCACAACGTACAATGCGGCGTTCGTCGTTCTGCCTAACTGCTCCCGCGACGTGATTCTCGGAATGGACTTTTTGACGGACAACGGCGCAATAATTGATCTGCAGACCAAGTCGATAACATTTTCCTCCGATCACTCCACGACGCCGCAGCCGAACCCCGATCACCGTGCTGCTGTCAGGATCGCCGACGATCACATCACCCTGCCACCCCGCGCAAGCTTGATGATCGCCGTCTACTGTGAGGATGCTGCTTCTGACATCGACGCTATCGTAGAGAGTGATCGAAGGTTGCTTTTCGACCGCGGTGTCTCCGTCGCAAGAGGCATTGCGCACTTTAAGCAACGCCAATCTCACGCTTTGGTCACTAATTTCACCGAAGAGTACCAGCATTTAAACAAGGGAGCTGCAATTGCGTTCCTCGAAGAAACGCAAGAAGCAAGTGATGTGATCGCAGTCGCCGACTTTGAACGCACACCCGTAGAAACCTTCAAGCTCCCGCAGCCATTCGACGTGAATCTGGCGCTACCGCAAGAACAACGGAAAAAATTATTGGCTTTGCTGCGTCACTATAGCGAATGTTTTTCGTTGAGCGCAAAACTACGTCAGACCCCTCTAGCGAAGCACCGAATAATAACCGAAGATGGAGCCCGACCTACCCGACAGTCACCGTACCGCGTCTCTTCACACGAACGGGAAGCCATCGGGACTCAAGTCGACGACATGCTGAGCGATGACATTATACAGCCATCGAAAAGCCCCTGGGCTGCGCCCGTCGTACTCGTAAAGAAAAAAGACGGCACATTAAAGTTTTGCGTTGACTACCGGCGACTGAACAAAATCATGAAAAAGGACGTGTACCCCCTCCCCCGAATCGACGACGCCCTCGACCACCTCTGCCACGCGAAGTACTTCTCATCGATGGACCTGAAGACCGGCTACTGGCAAATTGAAGTGGACGAGAGAGACCGAGAGAAGACTGCATTTATAACCCCAGACGGCCTATACGAGTTCAAGGTGATGCCGTTTGGGCTGTGCACAGCACCAGCGACGTTTCAAAGAGTCATGGACACTGTGCTAGCTGGCCTTAAGTGGCACACCTGCCTCGTATACCTCGACGACAAAGTGGTATTCGCCCGGACTTTCGACGAACACCTTGCAAGGTTGGAGTCTGTACTCGAGGCCATTCGTACGTCGGGGTTGACGCTGAAGCCTGAAAAGTGCCGTTTCGCATACGGGGAACTCAAGTTCTTGGGCCACGTCGTCAACGCCGCGGGAGTCCTACCTGACCCGGCAAAAACTTCAGCCATTGCGAACTTCCCAAGGCCGAAAGACAAGAAGGGCGTGCGAAGATTTCTCGGGCTGTGCGCATACTACCGGCGCTTCGTCGCAAACTTCGCACGCATTGCAGAGCCACTCACGCGCTTGACGAAAGATAGCACCCCTTTCAGCTGGGAAAACTACCAAGAAAAAGCATTCGGCGAGCTGCAAAAACGCCTGCAAAGCCCGCCCGTGCTCGCTCATTTCGACGAAAATGCCGAAACGGAAATGCACACGGACGCCAGTGATATAGGCTTGGGTGCCGTCCTTGTCCAAAAGCAAAGCGGCTGCGAAAGGGTAATCGCCTATGCCAGCCGTGGTCTGTCGAAGGAGGAGAAAAATATTCTGCCTCTGAGAAAGAGTGCCTGGCTATTATATGGGCGATTTCAAAATTTCGCCCATACGTGTATGGAAGGCCATTCAAGGTTGTAACAGACCACCATGCACTGTGTTGGCTCGCCAATTTGAAGGACCCCTCTGGCCGTCTTGGGTGGTGGAGCTTGCGCCTGCAGGAGTTCGACGTTACAGTCGTTTATAAATCCGGCAGGAAACACTCCGACGCCGACTGCCTGTCCCGCGCCCCCGTCGACCCACCACCACAAGACTCTGATGAAGACAGCGCGTTCTTCGGGATCGTGACGGAGAGCGACCTAGCCGCCCAGCAGCGTGCCGACCCCGACTTACGGGTCATAATCGAGTACCTCGAGGGATGCAACGTTGCCGTTCCTAGGACCTTCAAACGCAGCTTACCAGCATTCAGCCTGAGAAACTCCGTCCTTGTGAAGAAGAATTTCAGCCCCGGAACAAGAGCGAATTATCTTCTCGTCATCCCCGCGGACCTTCGTGACGAAATTTTGGAAGCGTGCCACCACGACCCGTCTTCCGGACATCTGGGCACAGCCCGCACTATTGGAAAAATCAAGGCGAGGTACTACTGGCCCGGCCTTACCTCTGACGTCACCCACTACGTCCGGAGCTGCCGTGACTGCCAGCGACGAAAAACGCCGCCGACAAGACCCGCCGGATTTCTGCAACCGATCGCCGTCCCACCAAGACCATTTCAACAGATTGGAATGGACCTTTTAGGCCCGTTCCCTACGTCACGGTCACAGAACAAGTGGATTGTCGTAGCGACAGACTACATGACGCGCTACGCAGAGACCGCCGCTCTTCCGAGGGGGACTGCACAAGAAGTGGCAAAGTTCTTTATAAGCCAAGTTGTGCTGCGACATGGAGCCCCGGAAGTCCTAATCACAGACCGCGGAACGGCATTTACTGCGGAGCTGATGCAAGGAGTATTACGCTACAGCAACACGGATCACCGAAGAACGACGGCGTACCACCCCCAAACGAACGGACTAACAGAACGTCTGAACAAGGCAATCGCAGATATGCTGTCAATGTACGTTGACGTTGAACATAAGACTTGGGACGAAGTGCTCCCGTATGTCACGTTTGCGTACAACACGGCTATCCAGGCGACGACACAGCTGACACCGTTCGAGCTTGTCTACGGTAGAAGGCCGACTACGATGCTCGACGCCATGCTTCCGCACGTAGAAGACGACGACCTCAACGCCGACGTCCACAGATATCTTCAACGTGCGGAGGAGGCCCTCCAGCTCGCTCGAGTTCGTATAACGGACCAGCAGCTGGTGGATGCGGGCCGCTACAACCTCCGACGCCGAGACGCCGAGTACCAACCAGGGGATCGTGTGTGGGTTTGGACTCCCATCCGACGACGCGGACTCAGTGAGAAGCTCCTGCGACGGTATTTCGGACCCTACCAGATTCTACGACGTGTTGGCCAACTTACCTACGAAGTGACTCCGGCACATCACGACGACGCACGCGGCCTGAAGTCGTCCACGTGGTTCGCTTAAAACCTTTCTACGGACGATGACGAACTTTTATTTTCATTTTGTTCGGACTGCCGCTTATGTTAGCATCGGGTCGATGCACTCTTAGAGGGGGGGTAATGCCGCGAACCATGCATTGGGTTTGTTTGTTTGTGTTTTGCTTTTACCGCCCGGCTGCGCCAGTCTGTGTTATCTCTGCGCCAAGGGAAGCGCGTGTTCCATTCTCTCTTTATGTGCCGCACGTGTTATTTGTTGTGATAGGGAGAGCATTCCGATCTAACGTGAACAGCCCAGAATAATCTTCTTGGATCTACTATGTTCTCGATGCGAATCGACGTTTCGAGAACCACGCGCGCCAAAAGATAAAAAGCCTGCAGTGCAGACGCCGGGGCCTTCGATTCGACGACACTCGCCTGTGCAAGTCACTTTGTTGACCGCTGCTTCGCCGCCTCTGTATTCTTTTGAGTTCTTAGGGGAGCAGAAGTTCGCTCCAATAAACGTGTTTCTCATTCAAGACAACTGTATCGTCCTTGTCTTCGTGACAATATAGAAGACTGCCTGGAAAGGTGGCTGGTGGGAGCGAGTGGTCAAGTCCGTTAACCTTTATACTGCGAAGAGTTCTCGAATGTCAAAGCGTGTGCTTTGAGGAGCTAACCTTGGTCCTTGCCGATGTGGAAGCGACTCGCGCCCAGTTATCTACGCCCTAGAGGAGCCAGCGGAGGTATCAGTGCTGACACCATCCCATCTGTTAACGAAAAAAAGACTGATTGCGTTACGTGACCCCAGACAAACCTGGGTTCCTTGTACAGCAGCGTACATTAATCGGCGCTGGAAAAACAGGTCAGTCGTCAAGGCCTTTTGGAAGCGATGGCAACCCTAGAACCCTGCTGCCGTTGCGGTCGGCGCACCTGGTGCCTTCATAGCAGGATAGCTTCCTTTCGCTGGATGGCATTGTGATTGTGCGCGATGATCATCGAAAGCGACACATGTGGAAAACAAGTGGAATTGTTTATGTTTTCAAAGGACGCGAAGGAGCAGTGTGGTCTTGTGCATCAAAGTTGTCCACTGGGACCGCTCTGCGACGTCCTGTGCAGCTTCTATGCTATTTGGAAATAGAAGTAAAATGAGCGATGCGCATTTGGTGGCGGAGGATCACCTCAGGATCACTAAGAAATCACCTCAAGACCAACGGCAACGAAAAAGAACAAGAACAGACAGCCAAGCTCCCCGAGAAGCCGCAACCCGAGACGCACCACCAAGCGCCGGCAGAGGTCGGACACAGACCGTAAGAAAGACATTCGCCCTCACCCGTGAAGAGAAGTTTTTTTTTTGGGGTGGGAGGAATCTGCATTTTGACTCCTACCAAAGAAGACGTGTTCTTTCTATACGACTTTTATTAAGCTTCTTGGGAAACAGATAACACAATGTGCAGTAGAAGTGGGAGGTACGATCGCAAGACCGGATAATGGTAAACTTCCCGAGGAGGCGAAGTATTTAATTATTCAATTGCAAAGAAAGAGAATATCCACCACAGCTGACAGCTGACATACGGAAGTATAATAGGGAAAGGAGTGACCATGCTGTAAACATCGTAGGCAGCTTTAAAGCAGAAAAAGGTGTATAGCCATGACAAAAATCATGGTATGCACTTCAAGCAAGGTAAGTTATCCCAAACAAGGATAAAATAGAGCAGCCGAAGAGTTCTATAGAGATCTGCACAGTAGCCGCGATATCCAGGATAATATCTTATAAGGAAGGAGTTCTGAGGAGATAGACAATCCACCAGTAACGGCAGCAGAAGTAAAGAATGCTTTAAAAGAGGTGCAAGTGGGCAAAGCCCCTGGTAACGATCAGGTAACAGCAGTCTTCTTGAAGGATGACAGGCAAATGTTTATAGAAAAACTGGAAACCTGTATACGCAATGCCTAATGACCGCGAGTGTACCGCAGTCTTGGAAGAAAGCGAACATCATCCTAATCCATAAAAGAGGCGACGTATACGGGCTTTACTCGGTCAATGGCGACGACGTTTTCGCGGCCGTTGATGCCGAGGGTTAAAGTCTTTGGGTCCCGGTCGATAACGTGGTATGGGCCATCAAAAGCAGGAGTGCGAGGACGACGGGCAGCGTCACGGCACACGAACACGTAAGTGCAGGACCCACCTCACGAAGACAAGGTCCTGGCTGACGTAGACGGCGTGGTCGCTCGGCTATCGAAGATGCACCGGCCGGATTTGTTCAAAAAGGCGGCGTGGGTCAGCCACGTAACCGACGGGGTCCTAAGGTCCATCGGTAGGCGGAGGTGTAAGAAGTCGCCCGGTAGACGAAGAGGGCAGCCGTGCACCAGTTCAGCTCATGTGCAACGCAGGTCAGTCTTGAACGCGGAGCGCAGTCCGAGTAAGGCGAGGAGAAGGTGGTAGGCCCAATGTTCGCTTGGCTCGTAGGCGGTGAGAGCTGCCTTTAGTTGGCGGTGTAACCGTTCCACCATTCCTTTGGAAGACGGATGGTAGGAGGTGGTGTGAATGTGTGTATGTGGCGTTCTTCCAGACGGCAGCGAGAGCGTTGATGACAACAGCAGGACAGCCTAAACGGGATATCCAAGCCCCAACAAATGCTTTGGCGACTGTTTCGCCGTGATATCAGGGATCGGGATTGCTTCAGGCCAGTGCGGGAAGCGGTCCACGCACGTCAACAAGTAGGTGGCGCATCGCGACTATGGCAGGGGGCCGACCACGGGAATGTGCAAGTGGGCAAAACGGCTGTCCGCTTGATGCAATGGCGAGGCAGGTTTGACAATGTGCATTGTTACCTTGACACGTTGGCACTGGAGGCGGGTGCGCGCCCACCGGCGGACATCGGCGCTCATGGAGGGCCAGAACCACTGAGCTTTGGCGAGGGGTTGAGTTGCTCGGATGCCGGGTTGACTCTCACCGGGCAGGGCGTCGAGAACGGCTCGACGAAACGCCGGTGAAACATAAGGCCGCGAGATTCCGGTTCATGTCTCGCATGTGCCTGTGCCTACGGTAAACGGAAACGGAACATCTGTGAAAATCAGCGTGGAAGAGTCAGAACGGCGTTGGTGGAGCTCAGTGTCTTGTTGCTGTGCCGATAGCAAGCTCTTTCATGGAAATTGGTTGGCGTGAAAACGAAAGGGCTTCGACGCGATACAGCGTGTCAGCAACAGTGTTGATCGGGACGCTGACAAGGCGGAGATCGATAGTAAACTCCAAGACAAAGCAGAGGTGTCCGATCTCACGCGACAAGTACGAGCTGTGGTTGCTCTGGAAGGCGAAAATCAGGGGCTTGTGATCTGTAAGGATGTAGAAGTCGCTGCCTTCCAGGAAATGGTGGAAATGTTTGATGCTAAGGTAGACAACCAGTAGATCGCGCCCCAAAGTGCTGTACCTTGTCTCAGCAGGTTTGAGCTTTTTGGAGTAGAAACCAAATGGATGCCAACGGAACACGGACTTCTGAACCACAGTGCACATGGCCACGCTAGAGGCGTTGGTGATAAGGCTACGTTGAGCGTCAGCGACGGGGTGTAAAAGCATGATGGCGTTGGAGAGGGCCTTTTTCGCCGCAGAAAAGGCGGACTCTCCTTGTCGCTCCACTCGAACTGTTCTGCAGGCCCTTTATTGGTGGCCAGCAGATAAGTTATACGTTGGAGCAGTTAGGCACAGGAGCAGTTCGGCACATTTGGGAATGAACCATCGGTAAAGGCTCAGCAGGACCAATAATTCTCTCAGATGCTTAATTGAGGTGGGCTGTAGAATGTTCTGGATTGCCTTCACTTTCGTGTCGAGAGGTCTGATACCCTGTGGAGTGACCAAGTCGCACAGGAACTCGTGGTCTGCACGCCGAAGGTGCACTTTTTGGGGTTTTTGACGAACCCTAATTCGTCAAGCCGATTGAAAAGGGCTCGCAAGTCACATCGTGCTGAGATGGTGATGAGCTTTCGATGAAGAGGTCGTTGAGGTGGGCAAAGAAAATCTAAACCACAGGTAACCTCGTCGATGGCACGTTGAAAGATCTGGGCGCTGTTAAGCAAGCCGAAGAGCATGCGGACATATTAGAAGATACAGAATGGGGTAATGATGGCAGTCTTCCGGATGTCTATTGGTTCCACAGGTATCTGGTCATATGCTTTGACCAAGTCCACCTTGCTGAATATCTTGCAGCCTGCCAGATTCGCGGTGAAGTCTTGCAAATGATGCAGCGGGTATTGGTCCGGAACGGTGATCGCGTTGAGGGCAAGGTAGTCACCGCATGACTTGCAGTCAGCATTGTCCTTCTTGGGTACCATATGCAGGGGGGACACGTGGGTGCTAGCGGATGGACGGAAAATTGCCAGTTCAAGCTTGTGCTCACACTCTCTACGAGCAGTGGAGTAACGTCACCCGGCGAGACGGCGCGATCGAGCGAAGGCAGGGTGTAGCTTCGGGAGGATGTGGTGGGTGATAGCGTGCTTAACCGATGACTCAGCCGTGTGGGGTGTTGTGATCACGGGAAATTCGGCAAATATCTTCTTGTACACGGAAGATGGCACAACAGCTCAAAGTCCGGTCGCCGTGGCAGAGGAGAGAACACCATTCACCGAAGAGCTTTTCATTTCCACGAGGCGCCGAGAGTGCGCGTTTATGACCAGGTTGTAGAAAGCCATGAACTCGGCGCTGATAATGGCCTGCTTGATGTCGGAAATTGTGAAAAGCCACCGGAAGGTGCGACATAGGCCAAAATTGACTGTGAGCCACCGCTGGGCGTATGTGCAAATTGTTGACGGCAATTAACGGGGATGTTATTTTTCGGCGGTGTTGGTCTGGAGAAGTGGCCTGTAGGACGCTGACCTCTGCTCCCGTATCGCCCAAGGAGTTGTGTCCGGAAACATTTTCGGTGACGTAGAAGAGGCGGTTGACTGCGTCACCGGGTTCACCTGCCTTCGCCAGTGTCCGGTCCCCTAGTTTCCCGTCCATGACCAAAGCTGGCTGCACTTGCGGGCGGGAGCGCCGAAGGTACACGCCAAGCGTTACGGAGGAGCAATTTTGAGAACGGAACGGACATGGGGGGTACCGTCGTCCGCGGCATGCACGTCGGTGTCGGTGCAAGAGGGGTGCGATGGATGACAGCTGATGGCTGATTTCATCGATGCGTCTCTCAAGTCGACAAAGTCTCGAGTCGTCCCTTGAGGTGGAGGGCGCATCGGCGACTGTGGCGATGCTTGAGAACCGGGAATAGTCCGCGGTGCGGTCAGCCAGTTAGGCGAGTTGGTGAAGTGGGATGTCAGCGGCTGCCGCAAGTAGCAATAACATGCTTTGTCGGGGGTGGGGGGGTGGCGTTGAAGAAAAAGCTCCCAAAACAGTGGATTGTGGAGGTCCTGGCCATGATCGCGTAATAGCTGCCGCATGTGATGTAGCAGCTGCGCGGGACGCCTGTCGCAGAGCGCCTGAGTGTTGAGAAGCTTCTGCTTCCTGATGTGGTCAGACTCAGCTCTGCGTTGGATGATCACTTCCTTGAGGTGGTCGTACAGCGCGACAGGATGTGCAGCATCGATGATGTCGGCAAACTCGTGCGCAATGCTGTGTGGCAAAGAGGTCACGAGGATGTTGTATTTTGTCTCCCGGCTAGCGATGCGATGCAGACGAAGGCGCGCTTCGACTTGTGCGAACCATGTTCCCGGGTTCCGAGTCGAAAACTGAGGTAGCGTACTGCTGTGCACTGCCGTGCTTGGAGCGTGAGAGGGCAGATCTGCTTAGTGGTGACTGCTGTGCTGTAGGTAGCCTGCAGATTCGGGCAAGGCCGAAGGGTCAGACATGATGGGTTCAGAAAGGGCGAGGTCGGTACACGTCACCAATTCATGTAGCGACCGGCACACAGGCAACCAACCGTGACCGCGTTTGGGCTGGTTGTCTATGCAGAGGAGTTTATGGGCTCATCTTTTTATCGTAGCTCGCTAACGGTCGATGTCATGCGACTGCCGGAATAAAGCGGCGCAGCGAGATAACGGACCCAAGTAGAGCCTTGTGTACCGCCGTCAGGGAGTTACGCATGAGGCTTCGAAAACCAAGCGGTTTAAATAGTCAGAAAAGTCCGAACCTCGTGAACCGCTGGCGCTTGTCATACATCACCCCGATGTTTAGTGCAAAGAAAAGTGCAGATACATTTCAGGCAAAACATGTGTACATAACCTCTGAAGCTGTGTTCATTTAGTTAGGAACGCTGGTTGGGTTGTGTTTTACGACAGTACGCGAAAAAAGAGACGGCGCAAGAAAAAAAGAGGCGTTCCAAATGACGCAGAAAGGCTCCAGTTGCCGAAGAAAAAATGGCGCGTTCGAACTGACGCATAAAGGCTCCAGCCCCGCATTTAAAGAATTACGCGTTTTGAATGACGCAAAGCAGCTTCACCATACGAAATTAAAGCAAGCACAAAAACAACACAACTCCCGCTGGCACAGTTTGAGGCAGGGGGCCGGCGAGCACTGCGAAGGCGGGATATTTGAATTACGTATTCACCTAGAGAGGACTGATACAGGGGACAAAGAGCATGATGGGTGGTACCAGTGAGCGGGTAACGGCGCCACCACTCATTATGGCGAATCGCTGCTCTGCACTTCCGAAAGTTGTTATAATGAGTGGAATGGCTCTAATTCTTATTTCTCCAGCGCGAGCGCAAGTGAGCGCGCGCCTCGTGGTTTCGCCTTAGTCGTCATAGTCGTCGTCTCGGCGTGGCAAACCCGGGCCGCTACCAGTGTAAAAGGACACAAGAGAGCATGACTGGACACACAGGGTGAATACTAGCAACTGAGTTTTAATTGAGTAAGAAACAAATTATGTAGAAAAATGCGCTCGACGCATGTGCGAAAACCTAAGCCAGAACTGTCGGAGACGAAACGAGGTGGGCGACGTCGGACAGGGTTAAACTTATTCACGTAACAATTAGCAGAGACACTACAGATAGAAAGTCCAATCTAGAAATTTGGGGCTTACACTAGGTGGTCGATGGCGTGGTGCTATGGCTCGGTGCGATGGCCATTGCCGATGTGGCGTGGCCTTCGGAGACGTCGGGGATGTTGCCCACGCGCTCGTCGGTCGTGTAAAATAAATACGTACTAGACTCTGCAACGAATTTCCCATCTCGAAGGCCTGGATAAAGGTGCGGTTTGGCGTTGAGTCTTCGGGGCGTTTGCGGCCAGCAGAGCACTCTCCGAAAACTAAGCACCTCGTGACTCCGACTTCCCACCTCTGGTCCGCTTCCTCTCTATTCTTCCTGCTTCCAACACGCGCTTTTAGCCGACATCGGCTCTAGCGTTTCTGCTTTAAGAATTTTAATCGCCGCCACAAGCGACTCCTCACATCCGGATTTCAGTTACGCTTGCTTAAAGTGCTGCATGTGTGCATGTGGCGGGAAGAAACTTGCGTTCTAATATTAACAGGTTATTTTTAGATAGTTGCTTGGGGCGTTCTTGCTAAGTGGAAATTAACAAATCTCGCACGCACGCACCCACACGAGCAAACGCACACAAAGGCAAAAGGAGAACTCAGGCCATCAGCAAACAACGTTTGTTGTGGGCGTTCACCAGCCGACACGGAAGTGATAGCCTATATCTCGTGAGCTAGCCATTTCATCTTGATGAACGTGCTGTTCAGAAATAGCGTTCGCTAAACGGGTAATGGCGGCAATATACTTAAATTTAAATCACAATATTTTATGCGAAGTACATATAAATTCACACCTAAAACGCCTATAAGTGAATTTTTTATGAGAAGTGTGAATGTAAATTCACACCTAAAACGCAAGGGCTCTAGCTACTATTTTGCTGAATTACGAATAGCCTCAATATGCAACGAAGTGAAAGGTCCACCAAGGCCGAACATCAATTAAAGACTGCATATCCACCAAGACGACGAATCCACCGATATACAAGATACAATCCAACCTGTATATCTACCGAGACGAAAGATCCGCTAAGATCACATCGAGCCTGAATATCGAACGTCTAGAAAGCTACATTGAGGTCCACTGTATTCGTCGCGAGGCGCGTCGCGGCGGCCTTACGGCGGGTGTTTCATATTTGTTAGCCCTGATGATTGATGTTGCCTGTCAACTAGCTTCCACCTCAACGAGTTTTTGTTTGCTTATATCGAATTTTTGCTGTTTTTTTTTACTGCGAAGCAGTATACCTCTAACCAGCCAAGGCTATTTTCGTGTCCGCGTCAGCAGAAAACGCCCAGGCTACTACTGGATAAACAAGCAAGCATCTCAGTCTATGACTGGCAACTGGCTACACCCCAGGCTACATAGACAAACTGCTGGCACCGTCCGGGATGGAACCTGGCGCGCATTGCGAAGAGGAGTGAGAGTCCGCTGTCTTTGCGACTGGATTCAGTGTTTGGGGATGGGAAGTGCGCTCTTTGGTGACGACCCATTTACAAAGAGTTAGGGAGAAGCAGTGAGAGAGTTGACGATAAAGACGTGCGTGTCGCCCTCCTCCTTCCCCTTGAGAAGGCAGTAAAAGTGGCCGCAAGAAACGGCGCGTGCAAACTGCGCAGTAAGGCACCAGCACAAGCGACATGAAAGCAAGCAAAAAGAAATTTCACCATCTTCCCGTAGGGAAACCCTGAGTAGTATGCGAAGCAGCCATGGGGTGGACTCAAGTCGACTGCGTTTAGGTTGTCCGCAGACATCATGCTCGCCTCGTATATGATCGCGCAATTCACGTTGCGTAAGGCTACGCGGAAGGTGTTCAACTCGCTGGCGCTGAGGCCTCTGTCCTTGTTGGGACCGGTGGCCTTCCGAGATAGCTTGAAGGCCGCGTGCACCGTGGTTCTTCCCACTGCCATAGCCGCCTTTGCGGTGCTCGGACAGATGACAAACGCGTTGTAGGGGCTGTTGTTGCCGGGCTTGATGTACCGGTTGTAGAGGTCCATGGCAAGCCGGAGGACGAACGTCTTGCCGCAACCAGCCGGTCCGGGGAAGACGACCCGTAACGGAGGTGCTGACAGCGTCGTCTGCCGGTGGATGATCTCGCGCAGTAGCGCATGTTGTTCCGCGTTCGTCATCCTCATACAGTTATAGTATTCGTCCCGGTCCATGATATCCTGGCGTTTGCGCACGGCCGCGAACAAACTCGCGTGTTTGATCAGGCGCACCAAGTCTTGGCTCGGGATGAGGTCGGCGTCTTCGTGTTGCGCGTGGACCATCACGGTAGGAAGACGTGCTGCTCCTTCTTCTTGTTCTTCTTGTTGTGCCCTCTCCTCCGAGCCGCTGTCCGCGGCGCTGACACTGCATTGACACTGGCGTTGCAGGTCGCGTTACCGACGGTGTTGCCCGTGCCATTCATCACGGCGTTGCGGGAGGAGTTCTCCTACGGGAAGATGGCGACAGTGGTTGAACGCCAAGCTATCTCATGACGCATGTTTTGGTTGGCCAATCACTAGGGGCATCCTGCCACAATCATCACCAGCGGTGCTGGCCAGGCATGCGCAGTGGGGGTGTGGACGCCGCAGAGCGGAGGGAGGGACATACCTTCAACGATGAGATGCTTCGCATCTAAAAGAACAGAGCTTCCACTAACTTTGTTCAGGCAGGGGTCCTGCCGGCGCTGCGAAGTCGGGAAATTTGAATGGTTTTGTATACACCTCAGTTCAATTCATAAAGACAGGAGTAAGACAGGGAGGCGAAGAGCGTGACGGGTGGTAGCAGTGAGCGGATGCCACGTGTGTAAATTCAAGGTACGCCGCATGGGCAATCGTTGTGGGTGTCGTCTAGAGTGTCGGCAACCGTGGGGTCGCAGCGCAGCGCAAATGAAAGAGTACTAGCGTGGCAGGGTTTCGGAATCCAAATGCCCGTGCTGTGCTGACGCACCAAGGACGCGCAGCTCGTTTCTTTATTCTCCTCGTCTTTCATAGCCGGCGCTTTGCGCCGGCTAAGAGCGCCGACCAGGGGGCGCTGCATGACCGACGCCCAGACGAAATGTCGAACTTCACGCGACAGCAAGGCAAATGGACGTTGGTGTTGGGGTCGGGGAGTTGAGTGTTGAGGCCTGCGATGTCTGAGCGGAGTTCCTTGGGTGGCGTCTCGAGGTAGGCCGGTTTTAGGCGGTCCAACGAGACGACGTCTTCGCGGCCATACAACAAGATGGTGGCGGACTGCGTCTTGTTAAGGACAAGGTACGGCCTGTCGTACGAGGGAGTAAGAGAATTTTAGAGCGTATAGCCCGAAGAAAACGTGTGTCGAAGACACATAGTCGGGATGCACAAAGACGCTGCGGTCAGAAGACCGAGGCAGACAGGGATGACATGCCGTGGTGCGCAAGTGTTTAGTACCAAGGAGGCGGCTAAAGGAAGTGAACAGAGTACATTCAAACTGCCTGCCTCGATCCGTTGTAACAATGCCTGGACAGCCGAAATGGCAAACCCGTACCGAAACGAAGGCTTTTGCGACCGTTTCTCCAGTGATGTCCGGAATGGGCACGGCTTCGGGCCAACGGGTGAAGCGGTCAATCATTGTCAGAATGTACAGGCAGTCACGGGAGGTAGGAAATTGTGCGACCAAATCAAGATGCATGTGGTCAAAGCGGCAGCTAGGTGGCAAAAAAGGCTGCGTGGGAGTCTTCGTGTGACGGGTCACCTTGGCTGTCTGACAAGCGAGGAACGAACGGGCCCACTGGCGGAAGTCAGTGTCGATGCTCGGCCAGACGTACCGCTGTGTAAGAGGCGCTGAGTGGGTCGAATGCTGGGGTAAGAGATATCGTGGAGCGATTGAAAAACAGGGCGACGAAATGTAGCCGCAACGAAGGGTCGAGGCGCCAGCACTGACATGTTCCACCACAGTGAGCCAGGCACGAACAGATGAGGCACAAGTTGTAGACGGAGGGAACCCGGTTGGCGCCGCAGTGCGCTTTTTAGGGTATTCAATCTGTGTCTGAGCGAGGCTTTCTTAGTCCACAGCAGATGCAGCACTGCCGATGGAGGAAATACATGAAAGCGAGTCAGCAGCCTTGTTGTCGGTACCTTTGATGTTCCGAATGTCCGTCGTAAATTCCGTAATATAGGTGAGCTGAAGGAGTTCCCGTGCAATGTACTTGGAGGAGGTCGTTTGGAATGTATACTCCAGAGTCTTATGGTCCGTAAGAACGTGAAAGCACTGTCCCTCGAAGAAGTGGTGGAAGTGCTGTATAGTGGCGTAAATGGCGAGCAGCTCACGACCAAAAACGCTGTAGCGCGTCTCGGCAGGTTGGATCTTCCAAGGGAAGAAACCCAGCGGGTGCCACTCGGAGTCGATTCTCTGTTGGAGAACCGCTCCGATTGCAACGCTGGAAGCATCACCATGATGCGAGTGGGCACGTCGGTTCTCGGGTGGATGAGAAGCACCGCATCGGTGACGGCTTGTTCAGCAGCGTTGAAAAAAACTTGATCTTCGGCAGACCAGGAAATCGCAGATGAGGAGCTGTTGGTTGTGCGAAGAAGCTCAATCAGTGGATGCAGAAGCTTGGCGCAGTGGGGTGTAAAGCATCGCGAGAATTTTACCCGGCCCAGGAACTCACGAAGCTGGCAGAGGCTGGTGGTTTCTTGGAAGTCCTTCGCGGCTTGAACGTGAGAGGGCAAATGGGCGAATTCCCTGCGAAGAGATGTGATGGCCCAGGAACTCGAGCTCGCAAGTCTCTAAGACGCTTTTCTGGGCATTGACAACCAGGCCAAATAGCTGAAGGCGTTGAACGAGTTCTCGAAGGTTGCGCTCGTGATATTGTGGAGTAGGACTCGCGACGAAGATGTCGTCAATGTACGCAATAGACCCTATGCAAAATACGCCCCGCGATCTCATGTCACCTCCGGTAACTAGGTTCGCCATTTCGGTACGGTCGTTGGAAACCGAAATCAATTAGCAAAACATAAAAGGCGGGCATTGACCGCTCTTGGTGATGGACTACAATGCCGGAGCATTGCTTCGTGCCGCAGTGCGGCAATGCGCAAATGCCGGTCCAAATGGAGAAAAGGTACGTGAGGTTCCATGCTTTTGAACGAACTTTCTTACGCGAACTATGCTGGCGCGAGCAACCTTTGTGAGATGCTGGGCGCGGTGCGCTGGGAGCGAATATATGTCGTTAGTTCGCTAAGCGCGGGATTCCGTAGTCGCTGTCCGGATGAAAAATACAGCTGCGTTGGAGTTTTGCGGTCCAGCCTGTGTATTCTAAATGAAGCCTGAGCGTGCGCCACCTATTCATGCGACTGACAGCGGTGCTCGACTGGGAAAACAGTACCACACGTGGCCAAACTTAGGCTGTTTCTTTACTCGTCCCTGTGTCTCTCCGCCCGCTTCATTTCATTGTTAAATGGTGCCGCGTAGCCCCTACACGAGCCTTTATCTTACCTAGGGCTGTAAACAAACTTTTATTGCCGCACTACACCGTCACGGCGCGATTGAAAATTTCCTCTGTGGTGGGCGCACACGGTATAGGAGTGTGTTGTTGGTGTCTTTTACGTTGCATTTAGCCGCGTGTCGTTGCAGAAGTGGCGTACACTATTTTATGATGGTATAACAGTGGAAAATTCGAGCATTTGCACTTGGTTCCTGATTTGCTGGGCTGAAAGGTTCGTTGTAACGTAAAGTACTTGGTGCCCAATGTCATTTCAGCCACGATGTATTTACTGTCAAATATTTTGCGACTGAAATACACACTCACTCCTCTAGTTTGTCACATGCTGCATGCATGCCTCCGACGTATTGATAGTGACCATTGATGTAGGTAGCTGAGACGATTTTCAAGTTTTATCCAAAAAAAAACAAAACGGCCAGAGTGGCATCAGGCCGCCGTGCATCAGCTTGAGTGCTTTTGCATTTTTTGTATCCACAGTGAAAATCCCAGTAAATTAAAGTACTTCGCTGATTTAAAGCGCGTACAGTATAGCAAACTGAGGATATAAATGGAACAAAGGGAAGCATTCGCGCACCCCTGCATGCCGCGGTCTAGTACACACGACGTTGCCCAGCCTCTGCGTGCTCGCGAGATGACCACGGCGAAATGTGGCATGAATGCTTGCTGGTAGCTCATCGGTGACCCTTCAGGTGCCATGGCAGTCCCTGTTTCTGTCACTGTGGGGGGTGAGGCCAGCACAACTGTTCGCAAAAAACCCATTCCCAAGGCTACCAAGTTTTCTCCCAAGCGCATGCACGGCACTTTGTTGCTGCTAGCATTGCTCCTGTACTCGACGTGCATCGAACAGACGCATTGGCAAGGGAAGGGAGGGGTCATTTTCTCGCGGGCTTCTCCAGTCAATGTCTTGGACACTCACTGGCTTGATGCCCTGCTGTCTCGGACGTCCCCACTGGTGTGGCAGCTCAGCGCACGCATGCTCCGGTGGCGCCTATTAAAACCTTCGGCTTGCAAGAAAGCGAGTAGGTGCACAGCAGCCATGATGTGACTCCAAGCTCCACTGCAACCCGCTGGGCTCACAGTGCCTCACAATCGCCCCACTGTCCGTCTCAAAGGTGAGGCACACAACATAGGGCCGGCCGCTTTTCCTCTGGGAGCGAAAGCAGCTGCTGAGCACATGGATGAGGCCAACCTGCAAGAGCAGAGAGAGTAACAGTAAATAGCACTCAGGGAAGAACAGGACTAGTCCGCTACAGTTTAAGGTAAAGGGACAGAGCAGAAAGAAGTGGCCGCAAGGAACAGACTCAAAATGATCAGATTTTCTGTCTTGCTTAACACTGTTGCAAGGGCAATAATCTACACCTCGAACAGCAATGATGTCAAAATTGTTTGTCAAGTTCGAGCGTGCAAGTATCTCTCCATGCTTTGTTAATGCATTACCAAGAGGAGGAAGTTTAAGATTTAAAAACCTCATCGTGGGTAATAATAACAGTACCCGCCTAATCGTGTTCGTTATAACTTAAGCAAGCAATAACATGATTATGTGGAACTCACTTCCAGAAGCTTTCGAGATAAACAGGTAAACATTCGGGCTATACCGATGACCCATCGAATTAAAAAAACATATTCTAGTTCAGTGAGTTCGAGATAACGAGGTTTTACTGTATTATCTACTTGTGCACACCAAAAACATGCGCTTTAGAAACAAACACAAACACCCCACCGCCAAAAAAGGAGAATAAAGACACACAAACACATTTTTGCGGTAGAACATGCGCAATAAATAATGAAAACACACAAAAAAAGAAAACTCAAGGCGTATGTGCACTTTTGTAGTTAACTTCACCGCAAAGCGCGATTGCTTTGCCGCAAACGCGGCGGGCGGACGACCGTCACGGTAAACGGCCGCAACCTTTCCGTAAACATCTTCGCCAAAAATTATTCCGTAAATTTGATGTACAGCATTTAAAAATACCTAATCCACCCACTAGTGGTACGGTCTGGCGATTGTTGCTTTCCTCTTTCAGGGTTACTGCAACAAGGTCGCCGCTATGCATTTGCATGGTAAACAACGGTGAACAAAGTGCTATTCAAATGTTCATACCGGTTAACTCGCGTCAAGTAAAAAACAAAGAAGGATGTACTTACTGCGAGTCGCACGTGTTTGTCCGCACCGATGAAGGCGAGCAATGCGCCCCGGTGGCTAGGCGGCAAGCCCTGCCCCGCTGCCGCTCGTATGGGTGTTTGGCGCGGCACCCCGAGTGGTATAATTCTTCAGACACAGTCGGCAGTGCAGACAAGTCTTTCGTCCACAATCCACGGTCGGGAGCCAGAAAACGCCGTCCAGTTTGAGCCATACCACGTTACCGTCACCTACTCTTCCACAGTAAACAATATGAGACTTCCCGATCGGCGTCCGTACCAATATGGCCGACGGTCTCGTTTCCATCAGTGTTGCTAGATCATGAAGGCATTTCGCATAAGGTCTATTACAGCTGGAAGGCCGCGCGTCACCTCGGCAATGAACCTTTGAAGTGTCTCAACTGCGTTGCGTAGCCCAAACGGCCTGCACACATACTCAAAGAAGGTTGAGGGTGTAGTGATGGCCATCTTGAAGATATCAGCAGGCTCGACGGCGATTTGTGATACGCCTTGTCAAGGTCCACTTTGCTCAAGATTGTGCACCCTTCAAACTGGCTTGTGAAATCCTGGATGTGGGGTAGGGGATACCTGTCGTGAACAGTCTGAGCGTTGAGCGCCCGGTAATCGCCGCACGGACGCCAGTCTCCACTTTTCTTGGGAACTATATGCAGTGTAGATGTGTGGCTGCAGAACGATGGGCGGATAATGCCGAGTTCTAGTATGTGTTCGAATTCGCGTTTAGCCGTCGCCAGACGGTAACCGAAGAGGCGGCGCGGCCGAGCTGCGACTGGTGGACCACGCGTGATACTGGGCTGGGTAACGCTCTACTTTGGAGGCTGCTTTACGTTGCAGGGTCTCGTAACATGGGGAAGTCTTCGAGGATTCTTGCGTACGGGCATGAGGTATGCAGTGTGCGGATGCCAGTTGGAGCGACAGCAGAGAGTACGCCCAGGAGTGAAAGGTGCGTCTTGCTGTCAATCATGCGATGGTGACGCATGCTGACGTCTAGGCCAAATGGGTAAAAAAATCGGAGCCACAGATGGGCTGATTGACGTCGGCTACTACGAAGACCTACCGAAATGCGCGCCGCAAACCAAGGTCGAGGGTGAGGGACCGCAGACCATACGTGGCGATAGAGGTAGAATTCGCTGCAGGCAGCGTAGGCCCAGGTGACTTAGAAGTACGCTCATCCTTGGTGGCCAGTAACACACTGACCTCAGCACCCGTGTCTGCAAGGAAGCGCAAACCAGAAATGCGGTCCATGACAAGGAAAAGGCGGCCAGGTTATAAGGTGAGGTCACATGCCGCCATCAGTGAACTCGTGCCGCGTTTCCCGACAATCTGAATGGGGAAGTGCAGTGACGGGCGCGGTGCTAGAAAGTGCGATGGTACCAGCAGATAGACGAGCTTCGAGGGCTGCGCTAGCAGGAACCGCACGGGGAAGACGAACGACGGCTACAACGAGGGGAGGAGCCGCATTGGCGATCAGAGGACGTCCGAAGCGCTTCAATGGAAGCGGCGAGTTGATCGATCCGAGTCTCTAAGCGGGACACGCCTGATGACTCTGGTTTCGAAGCCAGGGCGCCGACTGAGGGAGAAGTCGCATCGCGAACTTTATCAGCAAGCTCGGCGGCGCGATCGCGGGTCAAGTCCCCTGCAGCAGCTGAAACGATGCGAGTGGGCTGTGGTAAGCGCTGGAGAAAGAGCTTTTATAAAAGTGCACCGTTCGAGTTCACGTTGCTCGCGCACATGAGCTGTCGCATGGTGTTGAGCAGCTGCAAAGGGCGGCGGCCTCCAGCTCTTCGTGGGTGAGCAGGTGCCGGGAGCGCGCGCTCTCGGACGCCGTGGTTCGGCCCAGTATACTCTGCTTGAGCCGCTGGTACAGAGTATCGCCCAAAGGTGCACTGATGACGTCTGCCACTTCATTAGCCACCTGAAGAGGCAAGTTGCAAAGCAAGTTGTGAAACCGAGTAGTCTCCGAGATGTCCTCGTGCAGGTCGGAGACGGCTTTGACCTGGCCGAGCCAAACCTTCGGATTCTTGCGTCAGAAGGTGGGCAGGCAGAGCTCTACGACTGCGACGTCCGGCGGTCGCGAGGAAGCGTCAGGGAAAACAGGGTCTGAGTGCGCAAGGTCGCTAGGGTTGGTCGTGTCTTAGTCCGGAGTCACCACTCTCTGGAACCACGGAGTCGCAGCCCAGCGCAAGAGAAAAAAATTCACCGTCTCTCCGTAGGTCAAACCTGAGTAGTATGCGAAGCAGCCATGCGGTCGACTCAAGTGGACTGCGTTCATGTTGTCCGCAGATATATCATGCTCACCTCGTCTATGATCACGTATTTCACGTTGCGGAAGCCCACGCGGAATGTGTTCACCTCGTAGGTTCTGACGCTTCTGTCCTTGTGGAGGCCGGTAGTCTTCGAGAAAGCTTGTAAGCCGCGTGCACCGTGATTCCTCCCACTGCCACAGCCACCTTTCCGGTGCTCGCGCAGATGATGAACGCGTTGTAGGCGGTGTTGTTGCTGGTATTGCTGTACCGGTTGTAGAGGTCCATGGCAAGCCAGAGGACGAACGTCTTGCCGCAACTGGCCGGTACGGTAAAGAATACCCGTAACAGAGGTGCTGACGGCGTAGTCTGCCAGTGGCTGATGTCGCGCAGTAGCTCATGTTGCTTTGCGCTTGTCATCCTCATCCAGTTGTAGTAGTCGTCCCGGTCCATGATGTCCTGGCGCTTGCGCACGGCGGCGCATGTACTCGCGTGTTTGATAAGGCGCACCAAGTCTTGGGTAGGGATGAGGTCGGGGTAGTCGTGTTTCGGGTGAACGATCACGGCCGGAGGAGATGCTGTTCCGTCTTCTTCTTGTTCTTGTTGTGCCCTCTTCTCCGTAACGCTGTCCTCGGCGCTGACACTGGCGTTGACGCTGGCGTTGCATGTAGTGTTACCGGCGGCGTTGCCCATGGCACACATCGCGGTGCTGGTGTAGGAGGTTCCCTTACGGGAAGATGACGACGGTGGTTGAACGCGAAGCAGTCTCATGACGGATTCTTTAGTTGGCGAATCCCTAGGGGCATCCTGCCACAATCGTCATTGGCGGTGCTGGCCAGGCATGCGCAGGGGGGTGTGGACGCCGCCCAGCAGAGGGATGGACATAGCCCCGACCATAAGATTATTCGCATCTATAAGTACCACCGTGGCAGGCTTTCGAAATCAAAGTGTCCCTGCCATGCTGATGCACCAAGCACGCGCAGCTTGTTTTTTTATTCTCCTCGTATTTCATAGCCGGCGCCAAAGCGCCGGCTAAGAGCGCCGACCAAGGGGCGCTACAACAGCTTCGCAGTCCAACTACCTTCACAGCGTGTATTGGAGCCAAGTTATTTTTCTAATCTTTCTCTCAGCGGTGTGCGCAGAGCGAGATAACCTGTCCCCCGCACGGGACACCTTGAGTAATCTTGGTAACGGTGTTGGCGACACCGCGGACCCCGATCCCCCATACTCTTGCTGTAATCTACCGTGGCTACGAGTTTTAAGGTGAAGGGCAGAAACCACAAACGGTGGCCGTCGGAGCCTAGGTCAAGCTCCGGAGGATGGGCTCCCTGTGTGTTTACCAGGCAGGGAGCTCTGGGACCTCGCTCGGTATCAGGGTAACCCGAGCGAAGGAAGTACCCCTGTCCCCTGCTTTTATTCATGCTGTATGATTTTTTCTAAATTTCCCAAACCCAATAATCGGCCCCCTAAAAGGGGCCGCACCGAAGTATCCTATCCACCCCTTCCGACCATGACAATCCGAAAACCTGATAACTACCCCCCTTTCTTGGTAATTGAATCTCTTGAACAAGCCAGGCCTAATGCATCACAGTCTGTGTTCTTGATTTCGAAATTTCTGAAAAGTGTTGTAGGTGAATCCTATAAAGCTGAGAAACAGAGAACCGGTGAATGGTCGAAGTACATAGTGAGCAGCAGGCCAGAAAACTCTTAAAGCAGACCCGTATTGCCGATCTTGACATCAACCTCACGCCACACCACAGCCTCAACAGCTCGCAGGGCGTGATCTCGGAGCCAGATCTTGCAAATGAGACAGAGGCCGATCTTTCTTGAACGCCTGAGAAGTCAAGGTGTGATGGCTGTCAGGAGCATAACAATAAGGAGAGACGATAAGGTATTACCCACAAAACATATCATATTGACATTTGATCGTTCTGTACTTCCAGACCATATCAATGCTGGTTTCATCCGGTGCTGCGTCCGAGCGTACATCCCGAACCCGTGGCGCTGTTTCAAGTGCCAGCGGTTCGGGCATGGTACCAACTCGTGTCGGGACCAACTAACATGCGCCAAGTGTGCGCAACAAGGTCATCCCTCTGATAATTGTAGTGCAGAACAACCCCTCTGCATTAACTGTTAGGGCCCACACGCGGCATACTCCAGAAAATGCGACAAGTTCCAGCTGGAAAATAAAATATTAAACATCAAGGTCACAGAGAACAACACCCTCCCGGAGGCGCGAAAGAGGTTCACCTCTTTCCCCCTGGGGACGTACGCCGACGCAGCTCGCAGGGGGGCGGAGCGGCGTCTTGTTTCGGCGGGGACCCAGTACCGCGAGTCGGAATTGGTCCCGCCTCCGCCCCCCTCCTGCGTTGCCTCTTGCAGCCCAACCCACCTCCGCACTGTTCGCTGAACCAGCAGCGGCTGTGGCTGTGGCTGCTGCACCCACCGTTTCCTCCTCTCCACTGGCCCAAAGCAGACGCGAGGGCCCGGAGGAGATGGAGACGGAGGAAACTGCAGCAATTCCCACATCCGCCGCACCGCCTGTGCCACCCGGGGCGCTCCTGACGCCATCGGCGGTCGCGGCTCAAACGAAGGGCACCAGAAAGGGTGCCAAGTCTGGGGGGCCCGGTACGCCGGGTACCCCTTCCAAATCTGATGATGAGATGGATGTGGGACCTTTCCTGTCTGCTTTGCTGAGGAAGGAGCGGGTCCCTCCATCTAAACCACAAGAGAAGGCAAAAAAGCCCCTCCCAAGAGTGCAAGCCCTGAAAGACCTTACGTAAGTAGTCACACTCCGGTAGCTCTAACACATCATAATGGGAAGAGAAAACATAGTTCAATAGAACTGCAGATGCCTTCTCATTAATCTTGACGACGTGTATGAGATTCTGCATGCCAATCAGCCAAGTTGAATGTGTGTCCAGGAAACACATCTGAATTCCAAACACACAAATTTCTTGAATAGTTACCTGGTATACAGGAAAGACAGGGATGGCTGCACACACTCTTCTGGCAGTGTGGCCATAATCGCCCGCAAATCTTTATCATGCCACCCTGTCACCTTGAACACGGTCCTTGAGGCTGTAGCCATCCGCACAATAATTTTAATAGGTTGATAACGGTATGCTCCGTTTACGCTCGTCCTGATTATGCACTTTCGAGCTCTGACTTCGAGGCGCTGGTCGACCAACTGCCCGAACCGTACATTCTAACAGGCGGCCTTAATGCACACAACTCTCTTTGGGGCTACTACAGAACGGATGCCCGAGGTCGCCTGATAGATACATTCCTTACATCTTCAGGAGCATGCCTTTTCAACAATAAAGAGCCTACAGACCATAACATAGGTCACAACACATACTCACATCTTGACCTGGCTATTGGTTCTGCAATTATCTTTCTATGCCTTGAGTGGGGTGTGGGCACGGACCCATATGGTAGTGACCATTTCCCCACTTCATTAACGTATATAGGTAAAGGCCCGAGCAGTCCATCTTCCCATAAAAGGTTTAATAAAGCAAGGGCTAACTGGAATACATTTACAGAGAAATCCAAGCTACACCACACATCCATAGGACACCTACACGTTGAAGAAGCTACCCAAATGCTCACGGCGCACATCCTCGATGCCGCCGAAAAGTTCATTCCCCACGCCTCTGGTGCCCCGCGAAACCAGCGGGCGCCTTGGTGGAAGAGAGGACTGTAGGCGGGCGCGAGAGGCCCAGAACAAGGCGTGGGGTATCCTTCGTCGGTACCCCACGTCGGGTAACCCCATTTTGTTCAAACGGGCCAAGGCGTTAGGAAACCGTGTGCGCCGTGCGGGAAAACGAGAAAGTTGGCGTTCCTTCATAACATCAATAAACTCCTACACAGACACACGGAAAGTATGGACAAGAATACGCAAACTCAAAGGACAACAAACACACAGCCTTCCTCTGGTCACCAAAACAGGGGACACACTCGAAGACCAGGCTGACACACTCGCAAAACACTTCCAACACGCTTCCAGTTCAGCACACTACACAAACAATTTCATGAAACACAAACAAACGGCCGAAAAGAAGCATATACTAGATAACAATAGGTCAACATCTTCTTATAACTCATAGTTTTCACTGCATGAGCTGCAGGCTGCTTTGAGCACGTGTAAACCCTCAGCTCCAAGCCCAGACAACATCGCATATACAATAATACAACACCAACACGCAGACACACTTGAAGCACTTCTAAATCTATCTAATAAAATCTGGCTTTCGGGGCACATCCGACACTCTTGGAGGGAGGCCATAGTAGTGGCTTTCTTGAAGGAGGGAAAGGAACCGTCGTCCCCCTCAAGCTACCGTCCTACAGCCTTCACGAACTCCCTGTGCAAGCTCTCCGAGAAGATGATCAATCGCAGGCTCGTGTACTTCCTTGAGTACAACGGTCTTCTCGAGAGCTGCCAGGCAGGCTTCAGGGTGGGGCGATCGACGAACGATCAACTGGTAGCACTTGACTCATACATCAAGAACGCCTTCTTGCATTGTGCGCAAGCAGTACTATCTGGTACTATTTAACTGTCTTTTTCGACATCGAGAAGGCCTACGACTCCGCTTGGCGTTATGGGATCCTTAGTGACCTCAGTCATTCCGTGTTTCGGGTAACATGTTGAACACCCTTGTTTGTTACTTGTCAGAGAGAAGATTTTGAGTAAGAGTGGGCTGTGCACACTCAAAGGTTCACGTCCAAGAAAATGGCGTGCCGCAAGGTGGCGTGTTGAGTTACACTCTCTTCATAGTAAAGATGAACTCTCTTTGAAAAGCACTGACACCAACAATCTCTTATTCCATGTATGTAGATGACGTGCAGATATCTTTCAAATCATGTAATATGTCAATATGCGAACGTCAAGTCCATCTCGGCGTCAACAAACTTGCCGGCTGGGCATACAAGAATGGTTTCAAAGTGAATCCTGTAAAAAGCTCCTGCGTTGTGTTCTCCAGGAAGCGCGGGGTCCATATGGACCCAGACATTACTCTTAACAGCATGTCGCTTCCTGTGAACAAGAAGCACAAGTTTTTAGGTGTCGTGTTTGACCACAAACTTGCATACATCATACATATCAAGAACCTTAAGCATAAATGTCTGAAAACAATGAATATCCTTAAGGTTCTCTCCCACCAATCCTATGGGGCTGACAAAGAACTCCTACCACGGCTCTATCCTACTTTGGTTGGTTCTCATTTAGACTATGGCAGTGTGGTACATGGGTCGGCGACGAAAACAGCCTTGCGAATGCTTGACCTAGTGCTGCACTTAGGGCTACGGCGGGTGCTTTTCGCACTAGCCCTCTCGAGAGTCTGTATGTGGAGTGTAATAAGTGGAGCCTTGCGAACCAACGGACGTACATGGACTTACTTTATGCTTTTAAAATTTCATCTCTGAATAACCATCCTTTTTATCCTGTCTTTAACAACACATCCACATTTGTGCTCTTTATAAATCCCCCATCTATTCCTCTGCCCATTTCACTTATAGTGAGAGAGCAAGCCTCGGATCTCAGCGCTTCGTTTTTAGATGTGTACAGGTCACCCTTTTCAAATATTTTACCGCCTTGGCAAGTTCGCCCTGTGTCCTGTGACCTTTCTTCTATAAACCTTGACAAAAATCGGGTACCGCGAGCTGCAATATTGAAGCACTTTCTGTCTTTGCAGTTTAAATACCCCCTTGCAGAATTTTACAGTGATACCTATAAAACCTCCACTATGGTCTCCTGCGGTGCCCATGGTCCGAATTTTAATGCAGCCAGAACCATGAGCGTGCACACAACAATTTTTTCAGCAGAACCGTATGGAATTTTACTGATTGTACGACATACCCGCTGGGGTGGCTCAGTGGCTAAGGCGTTCCGCTGCTGAGCATGAGGTCGCGGGTTCGATTCCAGGCCGCGGCGGCCGTTTTTCTGATGGAGGCGAAAAGAAAACCCCCGTGTGTACGAGATTTCGCGCACGTTAAAGATTCCCAATTGTTCAAAATTAAACCGGAGCCCCCCACTATGGCGCGCCTCATCGCGTGCGTTGCATCGGCGCGTTAAACCCTACAATCAATCAATCATCGATCAATGATTGTACGACACATACTTGAAAATCAAATTCCGCAGTCTCTCATCTACACAGATTCCTTGAGTGTTGTTCGCGCACTATCATCGCATACACACCCCAAAAACCACATAGTTAATCTTGTATTCAACACCATCATGTCTGTGTATGCGCAGAAGCATCAGCTGCTCCTCTGCTGAGTCCCAGGACACGCTGGGATTGCTGGGAACGAGTTGGCAAACGAGAGGGCCGCTGTTGCTGCACTCAGGAACACTGTAGACATAACAACCGTACCATATACAGACCTCAAGCCACACATAAGACAACACTTGCGCAGAACATGACAAACCCACTGGAATGAACAGACAGACAACAAACTACATGTAATAAGTAATAATACATGTAACACGGAAGTAGCCTTCGGTAGGCTGCGGATAGGGCACACCCATGCAACGCACTCGTATCTGCTGGCGGGATCTAAGTTATTAGAACGCATAATCTTGAAACGGTTAGTACGATATTTAAATGAGAAGAAGTGCTTACCGTTCCAGATGATTGGCTTCAGGGAACATATTTCAACCCAAGACACCCTCCTTCAGATTAAAGAAGACGTGATCAACAATCCAAGCGCAGCTCAAAATAAAGCCATTTTAGCAGTCGATTTAGTCAAAGCATTCGATAATGTCACACATGACGGCATCCTTGAAGAGCTAGAAAAAACTGACTGCGGTGACCGTATCTACAACTACGTGAGAAATTTTTTGAAAGACCGCACTCTACGCATTGTCCTTGGATCGCACACATCAGAAAATAAAAAGCACCCAAGCAGAGGTACCCCACAGGGATCGGAACTGTCACCCATGCTTTTTAACCTAGCCATGTGTGGGGTCGCCAGAAAACTGAATGAAATTCCAGACATAAAGTACACCTTATACGCCGATGATATTACAGTATAGATAACTAAGGGTTCTTTGGGGCACATTGAAAGCACGCTGCAAGTAGCACTAAATACAATCAAAAAGGAGGCTAAAAGAAAAGGCCTCTATTGCTCCCCTGCAAAATCAGAGGTACTTCTCTTAACGAGGCATACCAAACGAAACCCCCAAGGAAACGTTAATCTGACCTTAGGGGAAATTTCCATCCCACAAAGAGCGGAAATCAAGGTCTTGGGGCTTCGCATCCAAAAAGACGGCAAGTCTTATACCACAACTCAACAACTTTTGAAGCAACGCAATCAGATCATTCACATGATGAAAAGAATCACCAACCATATTTTTCGATTGAAGGAGAAGGAAGCCCTGAGACTCAGGGATGCCCTGATAATTTCCAAGTTTAAATATCACCTCCCGTACTTAAACCCATCACAAACAGAAAAACGTAAGCTAGAGGCCCTCATCAGAAAGGCTACCAAAGTTGCCTTAGGAGTACCAATGTCTACTAGCAACGAGGCCCTACTCAGGACAGGTACTCAAAATACGATTGATGAGATCGTTTCAGTTCATTTAGCAAACCAAATTCAAAGACTTCGGTCAACAGAGCAAGGCAGGAACATCCTCAGCAGCATCAATTTTGATCCCACGCCTCGAAACGAGGCACAGGAAGTCAAGGGACCATTTCTCGACAGCAAAACTCGAGACCTACTCAAAGTCGCCCCTTTACCCAGAAATGTGGATCCCGAAAGGAATGAGGACAGAAGACGGCAAAGAGTTATTTTTTTACAGAAACTTGTGAAAAGATCTCCAACAAGCCAAGCAATATACTATGTAGATATTAGTTCCAGCAGAGGCAAGCACAGCATCGTAGTGCTGAACAGAGACCTTCATCCAGCAGTAGCCTGCATTCTCAAAAGTGGCGCCAACATCAACACAGCAGGCATTGAACTCCACGCCATCGCCAGAGCCATTAGATACCACGATACCTTCACACCGCATAGTCCGCATGATACAGAACTCCCGGTGATCATTTTCACAGATTCGCAAGAAGCATGCAGGTAAATTATACTGAATGACATGAATAAAGATACAGCAGATTTATTTAATAGTCACTGTCATCATCACTACGATATTATTTGGACACCTGGCCACGCGGAGATGTTTGGCAACGTTCGGGCAGACACGCTCGCCCGTCAGTTAAGAATCCGGGCACCGAACATCTCCCTGGAGAGGTCCAATTGTCGTGCCATCACGAACAATACACTAAGAGACCTTAAACTAAACAGAAGGGAATTACCTCCACCTCACCCTAACCTAGACAGGCAGCAAACAGTATTACTAAGACAAGCACAGACTAACACGACATGCACCCCAGCTAGACGATATCTTTTCTCTAAAGGAAGGGCACAAGAACCACCAGTCTGCCAACACTGTGGTGGATATCCTAATCAGCAACATATCCTGTGGGAATGTCCTCACACCATTCCCAGCATTCCTCACTTACACACACCAACGCAGCTGCCATATCCCATTGACCCAACCTGGCTGACTCTCGCCTCTACCTTCGAGGAGCAGCTAGCTCTGGTGCAATACATCAAAAACGCACTAGAGCTGAGTTCCCCATTCACTGAAGACGACCTGTAATTGGGTTGTCTGAACCGCCTTTGGTTCTAAACAAAGTTTTCTCTCTCTCTCTCTCTCTCTCTCTCTAGACCTCAGTGCAGCAGGTGCGGAGAGGGTCTATCCGTAGTGCACATACTAATCACATGCAAGGCACTTCACACAACACGACACAAACACTTCAGAGAACTCTACAGGCAACATATTCCCCTACATCCATCGCTGTTTCTGGGTGACGATGCCCTGGTTTCCGTCAAACGTGTGTTTGAGTATTTGGCAGAAGTTAAGTTTTTAAACCTCATGTCCTATCACGCATAATCAAAATTGGCCCTATACACCAGGCATCACCATTATCTGTAACTGATTTTACTGTGTTCAGTTTAGACGTTTTTTTACCTACCTTTTTGTGGTAACCACTTCACTTCATTAAATAACCTTTTCTCTGCCGTTCTTTGCCCTTAGTCGGCCTTGCGCCATGAAAACCCAACCATCATCATTATCATAACCTGCCTTTCTTTTTTCTGGGGAGTGGCAGCTGCAGTGATTGGCTGGGAGTATGCCATTGTCCGACCGCCAGCTACGGGTAAGGACTGTCCGGGAGGAGTTTTAGCGGTCGCCTTTCACAGGATCACTGACGGCAAAACGAGTCAGCCAATGGAAGTTTCGCTTGAAAAAGGATCTAGTTACCCGGATGGTGACCCACGTTTGGTTCATGTGGTAAGGTGTCATGGATGTAGCAAGGGATACAGACTGGACAGATGAACTTGCTAAATGCAATAGATTGCCGTTTTAAGTGCAATGCACTTTATAAGCGACCCCAAACCTTCCACCGCCGGCGCCGTCCGTCCGCAGTCCTCCTATCCCCTAGCAACGGCATGGAGCGGAGAGGAGCGTCGGTAGCAACGGCGCAGTGACGTCACTCACCACGTGACCACGTGACGACACGCCCCTCACCGCTCCTCGCGGCGCGCCGGCGTGCGCCGCGCGCGTCCCTCTCCCTTCCCCGCGCCGTGACGTCACATACTCCACCTCCTCTCCCCGGCAGCTGCCGTGCGCCGCTGTGTGTCACTCTCCCTCCCCGCGCCGTGACGTCACGCACCCGCACCTCCTCTCCCCTCGCTCGGCTGCAGCTGCCGTGCGCCGCTGTCCCTCTCCCCTTGCACTCGCCTCCTCTCTCAGCCACCTGGCTCGGCGCGCTCGGCGCGGCGTACCCCTCTATATATGCAGCGATAAACCGCCAGACCTCCGTGGGTCGGCTCGCGCGCGCTCTCTCGCTACAGTCTCCTGCTCGCTCTGCTCCAGTTTAGACCGTTCGCTGGCTGGGCGCCTCTCAAGGCGATGTCAGAATTACTACGCCGTGTACTCTCGGCGCAAGAAATGCATTCGCACTTCCTCACGATTCCCTTCGGGGAGGTGGGGGCACTTTTTTTGCAAAGCTCTTCCGTCTATTTGAAAGGACCATGAAGACAAACTACCGGTTGCTTTTATTCAATATATTTTGTATTTCAACTGTCCGCGGCACTTGTCCGGCCGCAAAACACGCGTAATAACTTAGAAATGTAACAAATTATTTCAGTTGTTTCTTCAACTGTATCACTTGTTTTGAGATGTCGATAGTGGCGTATTTAGGGCAGGCACCTAGAACAAAACAAAAGTCCGAATGTTGACTAAAGCTGCTGCGAACGGAGGAACGTGTCTTTTGTTGCCTTGTTTACTATCCACCTTCCTAGATGGCGCAACGATACCCCACGAATAAAACGCCGTCCTGAATTACGCTGTTTTGCCCGGGTTTGCACCTGGCTTATTTTTGTTGTGGTTGAAAGAAATAGTTTCGTTAAACACTTGAATCATTTGGTAAACATTTGTTAATCATTTTGTAAAAGGGTAAAGGGTAGCCTCTTGATTATCTCGGGCAGTGGAACAACGCCTACCATTGGCAGCTGTGTCTTGCTTGAAGTCCTGAGAACGGGCACCTTTAGAAATGTTTGGTGTTTCAAAACATAAGAATTGGAGGAAGTTGATTTGGTAAATTATTATAGTTCGGCATACGGGTTTTTGGGTTAAAGAGACACTTTTTCAGGGTGCACGAAAAAATCATAACTAAGGGCAGGCGTGTACACAAAATGTTGTATTTTTTGACAACACTAGTGCTTAGAAGTACAAAAAATGCGCTAAATGAATCACCTTATTATTTACACAGCTTCGAAGTGTAAAATAACATTATCCGCTAAAAGGTCCAGTACAACTAGCCGCTCTCCACGGTATTATAAGGGCAGTACTTGGGTCTTTTGCCCCAACAAAAAAATTCAAAGCATATAAGCTTCGTGGCATCTGGTGGTATCAACACTTTTGCCAGAATCTATTGAGAATGATTGACATAATACTTAATTGTATCTCCTTGTTCTGAAGAGGACTGAGTGTCACTTTGTTTATGCCGACTATGAATCGTTTGAGAAGAGCGGCGGAATATGTCTCTCAATAAAGTTAACAGCGGAATGCATGTAAATGTTTGGCGGAGTAGTGAAAGACTGACAGATTTATTTTCGTTATTCAGTGTTTTTTATTTGCACGCGAGCAGGGCACCTCCCTGAACAAGTTTGAAGCCACATACTTGGATCTGGGTTTCTACATCTTACGGCCTGTGTGTAAGTACCTTTTACTTGGAATGTTATGTTCCAGTTATCATTTTTGATAAATAGGCCGGAACTCGCTAAATGTGAGAGCTGGATCACCCGATACCTAGACAAATCCTTTGACATATCCGTTTCATATGCAAAATTGCCGTCAAGTGTCTCGCTGACGCTGAAATTGCAAGTCTGTAACAAAATACACAACATGGTGTAAATATTCTTGGGTCTCCACAAAAAACAACCTCTGCATTGTCAGTTGAATTCAAAATATTAATTTCATTTCATTTCATTTATTTCAACCTTAAAGGCCCGAGGGCATTACATAAGGATTATAGCATTATCAGCATTATATTACATAAGGATTATAGCATTATCAGCATTGTATATCAGCATTAATACATCAGCATTATATTTAAACGTTTGGCGCATACAACGGGCACTTATCATGTTTTTGATATTATAGTCCCCCGACGGGGTAATATACTTCTCTACTTGAAGCAAAAATATTGCTTACCTAATAGGATTAAGATGGCGCAGTCAGATATTGTGTCTGAAGTAGTAGTATTTATTGTTTTAAGAGGCGGACTTAACCTTGCATAACTGCCTGCCATTGCTCCGCTAATCGTCCCCAATACAATATCAGAGACACGAAAGGTCACCATACCTCAGTTGGTCATATTATAACAAAGACACAGAATGTGACCACCCTCAATTAGTCCTGTGGGCTGCCGAAATCTCAGCAGGAGACGAGATACTTATCTTCGCACAATCCACTGGCCCCTAGGAAAATGAATGTCCTCCGATAAAACATGGAGTACTCCTAGCTTCTGGAGATCACGAAAACAGACCGCTCAAGGTTGCTTTTTGAGCAGTTCATAATGTAGTGATCGATGTCACCAGTCACACTTCCACAAGGGGAACAAAGAGGATAAGCGTTTGCTTTATAACGCAAGATACCCAGGTTCGATTCAGACAACGCCAGACGTTGTTTTCGTAACTTCACCAATGGTCATCATCACCGCCAGAGAAAGTTGGCATTTCGGCAGTGCGTTCTTTCGTGGACTACAGACGACATCAGTGAGAGGCTGGAAGCTACTCTTCAATAACACGTGGCTGGCAATGTCATCAATAGAAGACCACAATGACCGGGTACTGGTGACATCACCACCAACATTTGCCGCGACTATCGTTACCATCGGCAGGGCGTGGTCTAGTAGCGTGAGGTGTGCCACGCCAGTTGCGACCCAATAAATGGAGCCCAACTGCGCGCTTGGGAGGTCGGATATCATCGCCGCTTCCCACTTCGGGCTGCGCCTTACGCATCGACAATAAATGTTGGAAGCCGCATCCACTCCAGCGAGTCAGCGGCACCTTCATAGAAGTGCTGAGCCGGAAGGTTTGCACCTGTCGCGGGGCCAGTTGCGCACCGGAAGGGCCAAATGGCAACCGCCAATACCGGAGTTCAAGCCACGCTACGTGAGGGGTTGCGTTTTCAAGCTCAAAGCCACTTTGTGGCTTTACCACGTCATCATAAAGCCTATCAAGCACTCTATCCTCTGGGAGACACCTCCTCTTCAGCTCTGCTGCGCCCTCGACACACCACCGCCCAGTGCAACCTTTTACCACGATATCGTGGGTGCCGTGCTTGCTCACTGCGGCTTCAGGGATGACCTGTTTCGGCCTGTAGCAGGAGAGGTACCCGCACGCTCTACGCACGCTCGGCCACTTCACATTGTACCTTCTGCGACATCGGAGTCGCCCACATGCCATTAGTGGTTCCTTCCCAGACTCCATCTCCAGCGCAGCAGCCGCACGTCCACCGCCACGTCTTGCAAAGTACGAAATCGCTGACTCCTGCCAGCCACAATCCTCGTCGCCCGCTTCTAGAACCCCATGCGAGGCTCTGGTGAGGGACTTTTGTCTGTCACTGCAGATTTCTTCATAAACTGGTGGCCCGCTACACCACTGTTGTACGTCAAGTCTACCACAACGTTGATACCTTGCCCTGCTCAACTGCCGTCGCCGAATGACTCGGCTGAGACGCACAATGTGGCAACCTCCACGGATTGCTACGAAGTCACATCACCCGTTCTGCTACAGTGAACTCGCAGACTAATTTACGGGGGCGTGAAAATACCAACCGTAACCACTATATCGAGTCCTTCAGGATTCAGCACAAAACCCAGAAATTCCTGCCCAAGCGAACATCGTCAACATAGCCACGACTATTCTTCTGCATCAAACACCCCGAAAGCATCCAGTCACCCGCGAGTGATGGATGAGCAGCCAAATCCCGACCAACCGGCAGCAGAAGTCCACCCTCTTAACTCGCCGATGTCGCCAGCAGTGAAGCCCGTTTCTTCGACTCCATGACGACGTCACAAGCGGCGTCATAAGCATCCGTCACAAAGAGAAGGTTCATCACTACCACAAAATAAACACACGCCCATGAGTCGTCAGTGGCGGGCTACCCAACGCCTCGGCCACGCACGCTGTCGACTACTCCTGTTCTGCGCTCATACTTGTCGGCGTTCCAGGACTTCAGTGTTTCCCTGTACCCACAGTCACTATGAGCATAGTACCGCAGTTACACTTCGAACAAGTTCAAAGAATGCTGAAATGACACTACACTGAAACCGCTACCTTGGAGTATACAAGCCTCATCACACCGGCAGCCCAGCACTGGTGTTGTCGTTCCGCAAAAGGATGCTGGTGTAGCTACGGCCTGATGTAGCTATCGAGTACACCGAGGTTGCGTCTAGCACCCATTCCCATATTGAGGCTACTAATGCGCACTGAAGCTCGTCCCCTCTGCCAGTCCCAGCCAAGGTCGCCATATCGTGACCTAATCACTTGATGCTCTCACTGGCTTGAATAGGACATCCTGTAGACCTGTAATAGGGACAACCTTGTGCTGTACATACCTGTACATACTTTAGCGCGCTCTGCATAAAACCTGCATTCAGCACCACTATCATCCTTATGAGCAGTGACTGGGCTGGCCGTTGAGCAGGGTCAAACGACATGAGCTGTCACACGACACAGGAGATGGAACAGGATTAGGCGCCTTGGCGGTTGCTTGCCATCGCCACTGCCCAGTTCTCATCGGGACGTACACTTTGACAATAAATAAAGGAAGCCGCACACAGTCTATCAAGTAAGCCGTAGCTCCCTACAGGAGTGGTAGAGCTGGCATGTATTTATATACTTTCTTTATTGTCGTAAAAATGTTTTTAACACGCCAAATTGGTCCCCTACTTCCTTATTATTCGGTTAAGGTCTTGATTGTGAGCTGTGTTCTTTATCATCATCATCACCAGCCTATCTACGACCACTGCAGGGCAAAGGCCTCTCCCATTATTCTCCAATTACCTCGGTCCTGTGCCAACTGTGACCAATTTATCCCCGCAAATTTCTTGATCTCATCTGCCCATCTAACTTTCTGCCGCCCCCTCCAGCGCTTGCCTTCTCTAGGGATCCACTCTGTTACCCTTAATGACCAGCGGTTATCTTGCCTTCGTATTACATGCCCTGCCCTTGTGCATTTCTTTTCTTAATTTCTACTAATATGTCTTTAACACCAGTTTGCTCCCTGACCCACTCCGCTCTCTTCTTGTCCCTTCATGTTACACCTATCATTTTACACTCCATCGCCCACTGAGTCGTTCTCAATTTAAGTTGAACCCTCTTAGTGAGACTCCAAGTTTCTGCCCCGTAGGTGAGTACCAGCCAGATGCAGCTGTCATACACTTTCTTCTTCAGCGACAATGGTAGGCTGCATATGGCACAGATTATCTGAGAATGTCTGTTATATGCACCCCACCCCATTCTGCTCCTTCTAATTATCTCTGCCTCATGGTTGGGATCTGGGGTCACAATTTGGCCTAAGTAGTTATATTCGCTTACCACTTCCACGGCCTCGCCACCGATCTCAAACCGCTGTGCTGCCCCGAGGTTATGGAGCATTACTTTTGTTTTCTGAATATTAATTTTCAGGCCCACGGTTCTACTCTGTCCGCCCAGTGTAGAAAGCATGCTTTGCAATTCGTCCCCCGAGTAACTTAGCAAGGCAACGTCATCAGCAAATCTAAGGTTACTGAGGTATTCTCCATCAACCCTTACTTCCACCAGTTCGCAGTCCAACGTTCTGAAAACTTCTTGTAAACATGCTATGAATAACATTGGAGAGATTGTGTCTCCTTGTCTGAAACCCTTCCCTATAGGTATTTTACTGCTCTCCCTATGGAGGATGATGGTAGCTGTAGACCCATTGTAGATATCTTCTAGTATTCTTACATATTGCTCATCTACACCCTGGTTCCTAATGCCTGAATGACTGCTAGGGTTTCGACCGAGTCAAATGCTTTCTCATAATCTATGAAGGCTATATATGGGGGTTCAGTATACTCAGCGAACTTTTACCTGATTGATCGTGTGAATATGGTCCATTGTTGAATACCCTTTACGGAACCGTGATTCTTCTTTAGATTGACTGAAATCTAAGGTTGCAGAAATTCGGTCAGCGATTACCTTGGCAAATACCCTGTAGACGACTCACAGTAAGCCGATCGGCCTGTAATTTTTCAAGTCCTTCATGTCGCCTTTCTTATGGATTAGGATGATGTTCGCATTCTTCCAAGATTCCGGTACCATTGCGGTCATTAGGCACGGCGTATATAGGTAGTAGCAGCGATGGCGTAGAGGTAGAACACCCGCCTCGCCTGCAGAAGGACCGTGGCTTGAATCCCGGTGCCGGACAATTCCCACCGGAATAAAAAAAAATCCGCGTATTGATGGAATTGTACAAGGGGGCTTGGAGTGCGGCCTGACCCCGGCGACCATTGCCGGTAATGCACTCCCTCACCTGAGCAGGAATGGCCACCGTGGTGTAGTAACGGCCACACCCTCCCATGAATGCGCCAATCAACCCTCGGCCCTCAGTCCCCAGCGGCTGCGAAGCAACTGACCACGGCGGCGGTCAGACCTGTGACGCAACAGAGGGTGCTAAGAATCCCTGGATCTGGACAGGCCGCCAATGGAATCTGAACCTGGCAACGTTTAACGCGCGAACCTTAACTAGCGATGCGAGTCTCGAGGTGTTGTTCGAGGAATTAGAGGACATTAAATGGGATGTAATAGGGCTTAGCGCGACTAGGAGGGCAGGCGAAGCCTTTACGGTGCTGAAAAATGGACACGTCCTATGTTACCGTGGTCTAGAGGAAAAAAGAGAACTGGAAGTGGGATTTTTAGTCTATAAAAGCATAGCTGGCAACATAGACGAATACTATCGCATTAGCGAAAGGGCAGCAGGTCTTATAATTAGGCTCAATAAGAGGTACAAGCTCAAGGTGGTGCAGGGCTACGCGCCCACATCCAGCCATGACGACCAAGTAGTGGTTCGCTTCTATGAAGATGTGGAATCGCCAATGGCTAAAGTAAAAACGCAGTATACCGTAGTGATGGGGGACTTCATTGCTAAAGTAGGCAAGAATCAGGCTGGAGACAAGGCAGTTGGGAACTATGGTCTGAGCTGTTGAAATAGCAGGGGGGACCTACTAGTTGAGTTTGCAGAACGGAATAACCTACGCATAATGAATACCTTCTTCTGTAAACGGGATAGTCGGAAGTGGACTGGAGGAGCCCGAATGGGGAGCACAAAAATGAAATAGACTTCATATTATGCGATAACCCTGGCGTCGTGCAGGATGTGGAAGTGCTCGGAAGGGTAAGGTGTAGTGAACACCGTATGGTAAGATCTCGAATAAGGCTAGATTTGAGGAGAGACCGCAACAAGCTAGTACGAAAGAAGCCGATAAATGAGCTAACAGTAAGACGTAAAGCAGAAAAATTCAGGATCGCGCTGCAGAACCGATATTCCGCCCTTAACGAGGAAGCCGAGCCTACGACACAGGAAGCCAGCGACAACCTTACACGCATTCTCACGGAGTGTGCAGTAGAAGTCGGGGGCACTATGGCTAGACAGGATACTGGTAAACTTTCACAGGAGACGAAAGATGTAATCAGGAAACGGCAAACCATGAGAATCTCTACCGCAGCTGACAGAATATAACTAGCCGAGCTCTCGAAGTTAATCAATAAGCGTAAGACAGCTGACATACGGAAGTATAATATGGAGAGGATCGAATACGCTGTAAAGAACGGAGGTAGCCTGAAAGCAGTGAAGAGACGTCTTGGCGTGGGGAAAAATCAGATGTATGCATTTAAGGATAAGCATGGCAATGTCATCACAAATAGGGATAAAATAGTCACAGTGGCCGAGGAGTTCTATAGGGATCTGTACAGTAGCCAAGACATACAGGATAATGCCAAACGATACAGTAGTTCAGAGGAGATAGACATCCCACCAGTAACGACTGAAGAAGTAAGGAAGGCTTTGAAAGAAATGAAAGGGCGCAAAGCACCTGGTGAGGATCAGATAACAGCAGACCTCTTAAAGGATGGCGGAGAAATTGTACTTGAAAAACCGGCCAACCTGTATACGCAATGCCTAATGACCGCAATGGTACCGGAATCTTGGAAGAACCCGAACATCATCCTAATCCATAAGAAAGGCGACATGAAGGACTTGAAAAATTACAGGCCGATCAGCTTACTGTCAGTCGTCTACAAGGTATTTACCAAGGTAATCGCTAACCGAATCTCTGCAACCTTAGATTTCAGTCAACCTAAAGAACAAGCAGGGTTCCGTAAAGGTTATTCAACAATGGTCCATATTCACACGATCAATCAGGTGATAGAGAAGTGCGCTAAGTATACTGAACCCCTATATATAGCCCTCATAGATTCTGAGAAAGCATTTGACTCGGTCGGAACCCTAGCAGTCATTCAGACATTACGGAACCAGGGGGTAGATGAGCATTATGTAAGAATACTAGAGGATATCTATAATGGGTCCACAGCTACCATCATCCTCCATAGCGACAGCAGTAAAATACCTATAAGGAAGGGTGTCAGACAAGGAGACACAATCTCTCCAATGTTATTCACAGCATGCTTACAAGAAGTATTCAGAATGTTAGATTGGGAACAGGTGGGAGTAAGGGTTAATGGAGAATACCTCAGTAACCTCAGATCTGCTGATGACGTTGCCTTGCTGAGTAACTCGGGGGACGAATTGCAAAGCATGCTTTCCGCACTGGGCGAACAGAGTAGAACTGTGGGCCTGAAAATTAATATGCCGAAAACTAAAGTAATGATCAATAACCTCGGGACAGCACGGCAGTTTGAGATAGATGGCGAGGCAGTGGAAATGGTAAGCGAATATATATACTTAGGCCAAGTTGTGACCCCAGATCCCAACGATGAGGCAGAGATAATTAGAAGGATCAGAATGGAGTGGGTTGCATATGGCAGACATTCTCAGATAATGAATAGCAACCTACCATTGTCGCTGAAGAAGAAAGTGTATGACAGCTGCATCTTGCCGGTACTCACCTACGGGGCAGAAACCTGGAGGCTCACTCAGAGGGTTCAACTTAAATTGAGAACGACTCAGCGGGCAATGGAGCGGAAAATCATAGGTGAAACATTAAGGGACAAGAAGAGAGCGGAGTGGGTCAGGGAGCAAACTGGTGTTAAAAACATATTAGTAGAAATTAAGAAGAAGAAATGGACGTGGGCAGGGCATGTAATGCGAAGGCAAGATAACCGCTGGTCATTAAGGGTAACAGAGTGGATCCCTAGAGAAGGCAAGCGTTGCAGTGGGTGGCAGTAACTTAGATGGGAAGATGAGATCAAAAAGTTTGCGGGGATAAACTTGTCACAGTTGGCACAGGACCGAGGTAATTGGAGAATAATGGGAGAGGCATTTGCCCTGCAGTGGGCGTAGATAGGCTGGTGATGATGATGATACAGCTTTGCCAGTTTTTCAAGTACAATTTCTCCGCAATCCTTAAAGAGGTCTACTGTTATCTGATCCTCACCAGGTGCTTTGCCCCCTTTCATTTCTTTCAAACCTTTCCTTACTTCTTCCCCCGCACGGGGCACCTTGAGCAATCTTGGTGACGGTACTGGCGATACCGCGGACCCCGAGCCCCCAAACATAAGCTGGATCCAACCGTGGCGATGTGTTTATAGGTGGAGGGTTAGAAACCACGAACGGTGGCCGTCGGAGCCCAGGTCAAGCTCCGGCGGATGGGCTCCCTGTCTGTTCACCAGGCAGGGAGCTCCGGGACCTCTTTGACTACCAGGGTAAGGTCAAGGAAGAAAGTACCCCCGTCTCCCTGCTTTTTCCTATGCTATATGGATAAATCAAAACCCCCCCAGACGTGATCGGCCCCCAAAAAGGGGCCGCACCGAAGTATCTTTTCCTTCTTTGCCTTCTATCTCGCTCCCAAAGCAAGATAACTACCCTCGTTTTTTGATCATGGAATCAGTGGACAAATCGAAGCCGGTTTCTTCTCAATCGGTATTTCTTGTTTCTAAATACCTTGAAGGTATCATCGGCAAAACATTTGACGCCAAAAAACTCAGAACTGGTGAAGTGCTAGTTGAAGTTAAAACCAAGCAGCAATCCACAATCCTCCTGACACAAACCCGCATGGCAGATCTGGAGATCAGGGTCACACCCCACCGCAGCCTCAACAGTTGTCAAGGTGTGATCTCTGAGGCAGATCTCCTAACCGAGACAGAGACTGATCTGCTCGAAGGCCTAAAAGAACAAGGCGTGACAGCAGTAAGGCGCATCGTCATCAGGAGAGAGAACAAAGAAATACCCACCAAACATCTGATTCTGACTTTCGACCGCTGCACACTGCCCGAGCATATCAACGCAGGTTTCATCCGTTGTTCTGTCCGGCCATACATCCCGAACCCGCGGCGCTGTTTCAAGTGCCAGAGGTTCGGGCATGGTACCAACTCCTGTCGTGGCAGAACAACATGTGCCAAATGTGGCCAGCAGGATCATCTATCTGACAACTGCACTGCAACCAACCTTACCTGCCCGAATTGCCAGGGTCCACATGCAGCATACTCTCGCGCCTGTGAAAAGTTTCAACAAGAGAAAAAAATCATTAACATAAAGGTAACAGAAAACATCACCTTCCCCGAGGCGCGAAAGAGGTTCTCCTCTTTTCCCCTGGGGAGGTACGCTGACGCAGCTCGCCGGGGGGCGGAGCGGCGTCTGGTTTCGGCGGGGACCCAGTACCGCGAGTCGGACTTGGTCCCGCCCCCGCCCCCCCCTGGGTTGCCTCTGGCGGCCCAACCCGCCACCGCACCGCCTGCTAAGTCAGCAGCGGCTGTGGTGGCATCCACGTCCGTTGGGGATGCCGCTGCACCCTCAGTATCGTCCTCTCCACCGGCCCAAAGCACACGCAAGGGCACGGAGATGGAGACGGAGGCAGTCGCAGCGACCCCCTCCCCCGCCTCACTGCCTGTGCCACCTGTGGTGCTCCCCACGCCTTCGGCACTGGCAGCGCAGGCAAAGAACACCCGAAAGGGTATCACGTCAAGGGGGCCCAGTCCGCTGGCCACCCCCTTGCCATCAGATGACGACATGGACGTCGAGCCCTTCCGGCTTTCATCGCAGCGGAAGGAACGGGCTGCGACGTCCAGGTCAGTAGAGAAGGTCAGAAAACCCCTTCCAAGAGTGCAAGCCCCGAAAGACCCTACATAAATAATCACACTCCAGTAGCTCTAACACATCATAATGGGAAGAGAAAACATTGTTCAATGGAACTGCAGAGGCCTTCTGAATAATCTTGACGACGTGCATGAGATTCTGCATGCCAATCAGCCAAGTTTAATGTGTGTCCAGGAAACCCATCTTAATTCCAAACACACAAATTTCTTGAATAGTTACCTGGTATACAGGAAAGACAGGGATGGCTGCACACACTCTTCTGGCGGTGTGGCCATAATTGCCCGCAAATCCTTAGCATGCCACCCTGTCACCTTGAACACTGTCCTTGAGGCTGTAGCAATTCGAACAATAATATTTAATAGGTTGATAACGGTATGCTCCATATACATTCCTCCTGATGTCTCACTCTCGAGCTCTGACTTCGAGGCGCTGGTTGACCAACTGCCCGAACCATACATCCTTACAGGCGACCTTAATGCTCACAACTCTCTTTGGGGCTCTTCCAGAACGGATGCCCGAGGTCGCCTGATAGAGAAATTCCTTACATCTTCTGGAGCATGCCTTTTCAACAATAAACAGCCTACATACCATAACATAGGACATAACACATACTCATGTCTTGACTTGGCTATTGGTTCTGCAATTCTCTTTCCATGTCTTGAATGGGGCGTGGGCACAGACCCATATGGTAGTGACCATTTCCCAACTTCATTAACGCATATAGGTACAGGCCCGAGCAGTCCATCTTCCCATAAAAGGTTTAATGAAGCAAGAGCTAACTGGAATACATTTACAGAGACATCCAAACTACACCACACATCCATAGGACACCTACACGTTGAAGAAGCTACCCAACTGCTCACGGCGCACATCCTCGACGCCGCCGAAAGGTCCATTCCCCACACCTCTGGTGCCCCGAGCAACCAGCGGAGGCCGTGGTGGAATGAGAACTGTAGGCGGGCGCGAGAGGCCCAGAACAAGGCGTGGGGTATCCTTCGTCGGTACCCCACGTCGAGTAACCTCCTCTTGTTCAAACGGGCCAAGGCGTTCGGAAAACGTGTGCGCCGTGAGGCAAAACGCGATAGTTGGCGTACATTCATAACATCAATTAACTCCTACACAGACACACGGAAAGTATGGACGAGAATACGTAAACTCAAAGGACAACAAACACACAGCCTGCCTCTGGTCAGCACAACAGGGGACACACTTGTAGACCAGGCTGACACACTCGCACAACACTTCCAACACGTGTCCAGTTCAGCACACTACACAAACACTTTCATGAAACACAAACAAACGGCCGAAAAGAAGCCTATACTAGATAACAATAGGTCAACATCTTCTTATAACTCAGAGTTTTCACTGTATGAGCTGAGGGCTGCTCTGAGCACGTGTAAACCCTCAGCTCCAGGCCCAGACAACATCACATATACAATGATACAATACCTGCACGCAGACACTCTTCTAACACTCTTACACCTATATAACAAGATATGGCTTTCGGGGCACATTCCAAACTCTTGGAAGGAGGCTATAGTTGTAGCTTTCCTGAAGGAGGGAAAGGACCCGTCGTCTCCCTCAAGTTACCGTCCTATTGCCCTGACGAGCTGCCTGTGCAAGCTTCTCGAGAAGATGATCAATCGCAGGCTCGTGTACTTCCTCGAGTACAATGGTCTTCTCGAGAGCTGCCAGGCAGGCTTCAGGGCGGGGCGATCCACGAACGATCAACTCGTATCTCTTGAATCGTATATAAAGGATGCCTTCGTTCATAAACAGTATTGTGTAACTGTGTTTTTCGACCTCGAGAAGGCCTACGACACCGCTTGGCGGTACGGGATCCTCAGTGACCTAAAGTCATTCGGTGTCTCGGGTAACATGTTAAACACTCTTGTCAGTTACCTGTCAGAACGAACGTTTCGAGTGAGAGTCGGTGGTGCACTCTCAAGGGTTCACGTGCAAGAAAATGGCGTGCCACAAGGTGGTGTGTTAAGCTGCACTCTCTTCATAGTAAAAATGAACTCTCTTGGTAAGGCACTGCCACCCACAATCTCTTATTCCATGTATGTAGATGACGTCCAGATATCCTATAAATCATGTAATATGTCAATCTGCGAACGTCAAGTCCAGCTTGGTGTAAAGAAACTTGCCGGCTGGGCAGACAAGAATGGGTTTAAATTGAATCCTGCAAAAAGCTCCTGCGTTGTGTTCTCCAGGAAGCGCGGGGTCCATCCGGACCCAGACATTACTCTTAATGGCGTGTCGCTTCCTGTGAACAAGGAGCACAAGTTCTTAGGTGTGGTGTTTGATCACAAACTCACATTCATTCCCCACATCAAGGAACTTAAAAATAAATGTCTCAAAACAATGAATATACTTAAGGTTCTCTCCCACCAATCCTATGGTTCCGATAAAGAACTCTTGCTTCGCTTGTATACTGCTTTGGTTGGGTCTCGTTTGGACTATGGCAGTGTAGTGTATGGGTCGGCGACTAAGACAGCCTTGCGAATTCTTGACCCAGTTCTACACCTGGGCCTTCGTCTTTCGTCGGGTGCTTTTCGCACTAGCCCTGCTGAGAGTCTTTATGTTGAGTGTAATAAGTGGAGCCTTGAGAACCAACGAACATACATGGACTTGCTTTATGCTTTTAAAATTTCATCGCTGAATAATCATCCTTTTTATCCTGTCTTTAACGACACATCCACATCTCTGCTCTTTGTAAATCGCCCATCCGTTCCTCTGCCCTTTTCACTTAGAGTGAAAGAGCGAGCTTCGGATCTCAGTGCTTCGTTTTTAGATGTGTACAGGTCATCCTTTTCAAACAGTTTACCGCCTTGGCAAGTTCGCCCTGTGTCGTGCGACCTTTCTTTTATGAAAATTGACAAAAATCGGGTACCGCGAGCTGCAATACTGCAGCACTTTCGGTCTCTGCAGTTTAAATACCCACTTGCAGAATTTTATAGTGACGCGTCTAAAACCTCCACCATGGTCTCCTGCGCTGCTCATGGTCCGGATTTCAGTGCAGCCAGAACCATGAGCGTCCACACAACAATTTTTTCAGCAGAAGCATATGGAATTTTGTTGATTGTACGACACATACTTGAAAATCATATTCCTAAGTCTATCATCTACACAGATTCCTTGAGTGTTGTTCGCGCACTGTCCTCACATACACCCCCCAAAAACCACATAGTTAATCTTGTATTTAACACTATCATGTCTGTGTATGCGCAGAAGCATCAGCTGCTCCTCTGCTGGGTCCCAGGACACGCTGGGATCGCTGGAAACGAGTTGGCAGACGAGAGGGCAGCTGCTGCTGCACTCAGGAACACTGTAGACATAACAACCGTACCATATACAGACCTCAAGCCACACATAAGACAACACTTGCGTAGAACATGGCAAACACACTGGAGTGAACAGACAGACAACAAGTTACACGCTATAAAACCACGCTTAGGACCATACACCACTGACACACGCAACAGACACACAGAAGTCGCCTTGGGTAGGCTGCGGATAGGGCACACCCATGCAACTCACTCGTATCTGCTAACGGGATCTTCTAGACCCCAGTGCAGCAGGTGCGGAGAGGCCCTATCCGTAGTGCACATACTAGTCACATGCAAGGCACTTCACACAACACGATGCAAACACTTCAGAGAACTGTACAGACAACATATTCCCTTACATCCATCGTTTTTCCTTGGTGATGATGCCATTGTTTCCGTTAAACGTGTGTTTGAGTACTTGTCAGATGTGAATTTTTTAAACCTCATTTCCTATCACGCATAATCATATCTGGCCCTATACACCAGCCATCACCATTGCCGTTAGTTGATTTTATTGTTGTTTTGGCGTTAGTAGCCACTATTTTATTTTAGATACTTTTGTTTGGCGCTCTTTGCCCTAGCTGGCCTTGCGCCAAAAAACTCTAACCATCATCATCATTCCTTACTTCTTCGGTCGTTACTGGTAGGATGTCTATCGCCTCTGAACTACTGTCTCGTTCGGCATTATCCTGTATGTCCCGGCTACTGTACATATCCGTATAGAGCTCATCGGCCGCTGTGACTATTTTCTCCCTATTTGTGATGACATTGCCTTGATTATCCTTAAGTGCATACATCTGATGTTTCCCCACGCCAGGACGTCTCTTTACTGCTTTCCTGATTCCATCTTTCGTCTCCTGTGAACGTTTACCACTATCCTCTCTAGCCATAATGCCCCCGACTTCTACTGCACAATCCGTGATAATGCGTGTAAGGTTGTCGCTGGCTTCCTGTGTCGTAGGCTCGGCTTCCTCATTAAAGCAGAATATCGGTTCTGCAGGGCGATCCTGAATTCTTCAACTTTACGTCTTACTGTTAGCTCATTTATCGGCTTCTTTCGTACTAGCTTGTTGCGGTCCCTCCTCAAATCTCGCCTAATTCGAGATCTCACCATACGGTGGTCACTACACCTTACCCTTTCGAGCACTTCCACATCCTGCACGACGCCAGGGTTATTGCACAGTATGAGGTCTATTTCATTTTTGTGCTCCCCATTCGGACTCCTCCAGGTCCACTTCCGACTCTCCCGTTTACAGGGTATTCATTATGCGTAGGTTATTCCGTTCTGCAAGCTCAACTAGTAGGTCCCCCCTGCTATTTCTACAGCCCAGCCCATAGTTCCCAGCTGCCTTGTCTCCAGCCTGATTATTGCCTACTTTAGCATTGAAGTCCCCCATAACTACGGTATACTATGTTTTTACTTTAGCCATTGGCGATTCCACATCTTCATAGAAGCGTTCCACTACTTGGTCGTCGTGGCTGGATGTGGGCGCGTAGCCCTGCACCACCTTGAGCTTGTACCTCTCATTGAGCCTAAGTACAAGACCTGCTGCCCTTTCTTTAATGCTATGGTATTAGTCTATGTTGCCAGCTATGCTTTTATTGACTAGAGGTCCCACTCCCAGTTCTCTTCTGTCCTATAGACCACGGTAACATAGGACGTGTCAATTTTTCAGCACCGTAAAGGCTTCGCCTGCCCTCCTAACCTCGCTAGGCCCTATTGCATCCCATTTAATGCCCTCTAATTCCTCGAAGAACACCTCGAGACTTGCTTCGCTAGATAAGGTTCGCGCGTTAAACGTTGCCAGGTTCAGATTCCATTGGCCGCCTGTCCGGATCCAGAGATTCTTAGCACCCTCAGCTGCGTCACAGGTCTGCCCGCCGCCGTGGTCAGTTGCTTCGCAGCCGCTGGGGACTGAGGGCCGTGGGTTAATTGGCGTATTCATGGGAGGTTGTGGCCGTTACTACACCACGGTGGCCAATCCTGCTCTGGTGAGGGAGTGCATTGCCGGCAATGGTCGCCGGAGTCAGGCCGCACCCCAAGCCCCTTTGTGCAATTCCTTCAATACGCGGATTTTTTTTATTCCGGTGGGAATTGTCCGGCACCGGATTCGAACCACGGTCCTTCTGCACGCGAGGCAGGTGTTCTACCTCTACGCCATCGCTGCATGTCCTGTATTTATATAATTCAATATACGTAATGATGGACATACAGTGGCGTACCCAAAGGGTGCTAACCGTGCTTCAGCACCCTCCGAAAATTCTTCGGCTGGCGCCATGCTGCCTGTTATACCTGGTACGTCGCGTGTGAACAAAGCTGCATATCCGTCGAAAGTTCCGCTACTAGAAACATTGACGACTCTTTGCCCAACGCATAGGTGCTTACACGAAAGGAAGCGCCTGAGAGTGGATAATTGCAGAGGGGTGCAGCCCCAAACGCGATGGCGCCTTCGTGTACACAGCCCTATACTTCGGATAAGCTCCGCGCACGGGATGCAAAAGGCCCGCGTTGTGTTTCTTTGTGTGTGAGGTGTCGCCACACGGAGAATAATTGGCCGGCTGGATCGTTCTCAGCAGAAGACACTGACTGCTCTCGGGTTGGCCAGGGAAGCAAGGACGGGTCCGCGCTAGCTCGCGGTGGAAAAAACGAGGGACTGCCGACCATCGATGAGTGAAGACTGGTTCTATGAAGGCTGCAAGGCATCAGACGATTTTTGTATGTTATGCACAACGTGCAAGCGGTGGTGGCAGACCACGGCCCCTCCATCTCCTAAAAAGGGGCAGATCAGGCGGTTGTGGGCAGACATTCAGGACTCCTGCAAGGTAACTGAAGAATGCGATGGAGCTACGTAATGAGTAAAATGTGTGGTTTATCAGCAGGAATGTCGTGTGGGGGCGGAGGGAATTTATGAGTGAGGCGCACGGCAAAGTACGTCCTTTTTCCGTGTATCACCCCTTTATCCTTTATTGTTCACGTTTCTGCCAGACTAGAGGGTGTTGTTGGTGTGGGATAATTGTATGGTCTCCGCCATCGCACACTGCGTGTCCCTCTGTAAAAGCGGTGTTGCAGATAATCATTGTTACCTCCACCACAAGGTAGATTTGTTCGGCGGCATTTTTCTCTAACCTAGGAAGCTGGAGAACAGCGGGTCAACTAAAACGGCGCGTTGAGGCTCGCCGAGCTAGTTCCAGATTTCATCCTAAACACGTGAACACACGACTGTCACCAGCCCTGCCCCGGGCAGATGGCAGTCGCGACAAAGACCGATGGCTAACTTCGATCTCGGTCCCAACTAAAGCCCCTCCACTGCGTCGACGGCCGCTTTTTCACCGGGCGGCGGCTGCCCAGAGCAGTGTATATTCAGGGGCCAGACTCACAACAACGGCAATATGCCGCACGGACGGAAGTGCGAACACACAGCAAACGCCTCGAATTGTAAGTCATTTTCTTCCACTGATTTATCCTTGCATAATCAGTGATGTCTTCACGATGGAGGTTGCATTGTGCCTGAAGTTGTCCGGTGCAGATCAAGTATGAATTCTTTGATATTTGAATTATCACTTTCTAATACTTATCACTTTCTAATTATCACTTTCTAATACCCTGTAACAGTACCTTTGTGTGTGAGAGCTTAAAATTGTGTATCTCGTTTTATTTTGAATGCAATATTTGCGGTTGAACTGGTTGTTGAAAAAGCGCCACCGTGGAGCGGATGGGTGAGTTTGAATGAGGAAAAACGTAAATTCAACTCGTATAATGGTCGAAATATTTTATTATACATTAAATTGGAGAGGGTCACTCGGAGTGTATCAGAGCAGTGCTAGCATCTATACATCAAAAGGTAAAAATATATGGCTTTTCACTGCAGTTTTAGCACTTTGCTTTTACAGGTATGCAAACGAATGTGAGGTAGCCGATGTCGCATGTTGTGCCCGTTATCGTGGCTGTTATTACCGCGTTTCATACCGACGCTGACATATACTGCTACACCCGATTTTAAAATCATCATAGCAGCGTGCGAAAGTGAAGGGACTTCGTACTGGTGTCGAAGAAATGAACCTGCCTTTTTGGTAGAATTTTCCTTTACCTCTCCTTGACCCTCTTTGAAGTTTTGTTGGTGCAGGAGTGTGGCATGACAAAAGAATTTTGTAACTAGAAAACAGACTACACAACACAGGCCATATCAAGAGCACCAGCGCACAACCGCCCTCTCCCCCATCCCGATACGGGTACGCGCTAACGTGATTCTGCCTGTATCCCAGCTGTTATGTATACAGTCTAAATTTTCCTATTAAGGCAGTTTTGAGGAATCATCAGCATTGCTTAAGGAACCAAAATGAGCGAGGAATTATCACTTCGCACTTTTTAGCAAATCTATTATGTCCTAGCCTGAAACCATGTTTCAGTTTGAACATCACGGTCGCTGTCAACCAAAGCAATACTTTACCTGTGCTATTACTCTTTGTTTCATGCGGAAACACGATAGTCTGTGGGATTTATATATGCGGGGCCATGTCATTGCGCATGCTTTCGTCGTGCACTCCGGGAAAGAAAATGCTGACTTGTTTCGAGCATCGCATTACGCCCGAAGGTCATGCTGGTTCTACACAACTGCCCAATGGTACATTCTCTGGTGGTCCAATGAGCTTCCCATCACAATTTCCATGTCCCGCATATCTAACGAAAACTACAAAATTCCTGTGCCCCCTATACATTTTAGTGCCGACCATGCTCTTACACAGCAAAGACTGTTTTATCGTTTAGCTTTAAACCCGGCAGTGTGTGCTCTGGGGAACCATGGCAGCGCACGCGTCAGCGAAAAAAGTGTGTCTTTTCATTAAATTTTGAAACCATATTTATAGGACCTTATCGTTACTCCTTCCTCAGATATCACGACAAATTTCCAAGCACAGCAATATTTCGCTCAACTTGCCCAGAACATGTCTAATCGCAAAAGTAGTGTCAGAAAGCGCTGTCTTTGCGCAAGGTTTTTTTTTTTTTTGTTAAATTTTAAGTTCGAAACAGCATTAAATAGTGAACTTGGCAGCGACTTGCTCTACCTTATACAGGAGTGGTAGCTGTACCAAAAGGGGGTGCTTGGCCCAGAAAAGTTGCTGGATAGTACACGTCTTCAGGCAGACTATAGGGAATTTATGCACGAGGCATTGAAAACACGACAGAGAATAGTGCAAGTATTTCAAAACACCAAAAGGGAGCTCATTACAGCAGAGTCGACATTTGGGCTGTGCCAAATGTCAACTACATCCACTATGCTACAAAGCACCATCTTCTCATATCCGCCCGGAGTCCTGACAGAAGCTAGGAGATGGACTATCTTGAGACTAAAAAGAGACGCGAAAATTTTTACTGGGATGACTCAAAAATACCGATGCCTGAATTATTACGCTTTGCTTGAGGACTAATCCTGCCATGTTCGTGTAATTACTGGTAGTTACTGGTCGTGTAATTACTGGTAGTGATGTAACGCGTCTGGTATGCACAATTCATAGCCTGTTGTTTTTCTATGATAAGACCTGCGCGACACGTAACGTAAGTGCAGAGAGTCGATGTGGACTGCACAGAATGAGCTCCATTAGCCTTATACTGGTAGCTTCTGTGCGGGCGTAGAATGCGTATAAGCCAAAATTCTGATGGCCTGCGTCATTTTATTGCGAATGTGACACTCATGGTACTTTCCATATTGAAATAAAGCACGTAATCACATGAAACTATGGAAATTTAACGCAATGCCTGCACAAGGGGCCCATGCATGGAGTATACGTCGTGTATCTCGAGCACAGATTTCAACCACGTGAACAGTGCATTTTTGCCCAGTTTGGTTCAAATACCATCATAACCAACACCAATATCGTGGGAGGTACCTTAAAGTCACCATATGAATACAAAATACAACCTCCTTCCATTTTATAGAACTAGCCTTTGGTAACTCACACAGCTCCCTTCCAGTTACAGACGTTTCTCAACCGGAGCAATGGAACAAAAATCGAAAGTTTTGAAATTTAGTGCTGCAGTGACGTAATATGGGCAGGAGTGATGTACTATAGGCCAACACTAAAGCGTACTTGTGAGTATGTAAACTACACATCAAAATTCAAATGACATGACTAATTGAAGTACAGGCACCTCTACTATCGCGACGTATGTTCCTTGGCGGTGGTATAGGTCCTTGGGGCCAGTCGTACAAACAGGATCCTGTTGTATCGTAGAGAACTCACCGGAAACTGGACGGCGAGTCGCCACTACTTGATATTACTGCGAACCCTGCATTGGGTTTGATTATGTATGGTTTGTTTTTACTGCCCGGCTGCACCCGGCTGTGTTATATGCGTCGCAAGCAAGCGCATGTTCCATTCTTAATTTTTATGCCGCATGGGTTATCTCATTCGGATAAGTAGAGCGTTTCGCCCTAACGTCACTGGCCTGGAATAATCTTCTTTGATCGACAATGTTCCGGATGTAAATCGACGGCTCGAGAAACACTCGCGCCGAAATATAAATGCCTGCAGAGGAGACGCCGCGCTATTCGATTCGAGGACACTCGCCCACGCACGTCCCGTCGTTGACTGCTGCTTCGCCACCTGTGTATTCTTTGAGTTGTTAAGGGAGCACAAGTTTGCTCCAATAAACTTGTTTTCCTTGAAGACAACTGTGCCGTCTTTGGCTATGTGACATCTGGTTGAGGTGAGGTGTACATGCACCCTAAACGCTGTGCAAGTCGCCAACCAAGCCCTACTGGTACTAGCCGCCGACAGCGAGGCCTCCCACACAAGCTCGGTTTACTACCTGTGAAAGTGAAGAAGAAAAACGCGGCGACCAGGACCGTAGTCAATCAAACCAATCCGCCCATCGTTCTGCTGAAACCTAGGGAGCCCCCATCATTCCGAGGATCCCCTGGTGAAGAGCCGGAAGAGTGGCTATAAAATCTGGAGCGCTTTCTAATTTTCAACCGGTGGGATGAAAAAGAAACCATGAGGCCAGTGTTTTTCTACCTCAACGACTACGCTGGAGTCTGGTTCCAAAATCACGAGACCTCGCTAACATCATGGAGCATGTTCATAGCAGAATATTTCAAAACTTTCACAACTGTTGTACGTAAAGAACGCTTTGAGCTATTGCTGCCGACGTGAATCCGACACCCCAACGAAAGCGTTGTAGTGTTCGTTGAGGAGCTCAAGGTGCTGTTCCTACCAGCTCACACCGCAATAGCAGAGGCGAAGAAGGTGCGCTTTCTGATGCGGGGACATAAATCAGAGGTCTTCGGTGGACTCATTTGCAACCCCCATCAACCGTCGCTGAATTCCTGACTGAGGCTTCGATGATCGAGAGAACACTGGATATACGTTCTAGGAAGTAGGATCGACCACTCAACGCGTTTTCGGCGAAACGCGCCAACCCCTTTGGATTCGCCTAGGAAGACTTACAGTATACAATCCGCGCCGTCGTTCGCAAAGAACTCAGATCATTTTTTCCACCCATGCCTCAACCCAATGTCACCTCCCTGACCGACGTAATACGAGAAGTCCAACACGCACTGGGAACTTATACGCAGTCGGAAGCACCCCGCAAACCAGAAGCGATGACCTACTCTGTGGCTGTTCTTCGACCCCACCCTGCTCTAAGCCGTCATCAAGAAGCCCCGCCGTACTGCCGTTCACTGTCGCCCGCACGACCCTCTGCCCCCCAAAACCAGACGCCGAGGAAGACGGGCGTATGGAGAACCCCCCAAATCGTCCGCTGTGCTACCACTGCGGAGAGGCCGACCACATCTACCGTCGCTGCCCTTACGAAAGGCTCGGTTTGCGAGGGTGCTCTGTCGACCCACCCCGCCCCCGACCCGGCCAGCGTACATCGGAAATCGAAGAATATACTGAGCAACACCAGCCGTGGACGAGCCCATTTCAAACGTACGCCGTCGGCCTACCCATACCAGTCGCTGAACCACAAGAGCACTGCTGGGTTCGCACGTGAAATGTCCCCCAGCCTACGCAGAGGAAACTAAAAGCAGCAACTTTTGGAGTTGAAGTTCCACAACGGCGGAAAAACGAAAACCCTCTAATGACGCAAGGATGCAACGAACACCGTCATTCGCGACATGCCCTCAATCGGACGACCCGATCGAACCCTGACGTCACTAACCGAACACTACGATAGCCACAGGCCGCGCGTACCCAACATGACCAAGCTTCCAGCTGAGAATACCACGAAGACGACCACGCATAGTGCCCGACCGTCAACACTTACAAACCAAGATACGACGCCACGACGCACCCAGAACTCGAGAAAGGCGGCGTCCGACGTTCAGCTGTCTATTGACGACTTTCATGCAGTCGCCCTCATAGAGATGGGAGCCCATTACTCAGTAAAGAGCGGACCATTTGCGTCTAAGATGAAGAAAGTTTTGAGAAGATGGGACGGTCCCCACATACGCACAGCAGGAGCCCACCTCGTGACGCCAAGTGGAACGTGCACATCGCGCGTCACCATAGACGGAACAACGTACCCTTCGGTGTTCGTAATTTTACCTAACTGCTCACGTGGCGTTATTCTCGAAATGAACTATTTGACTGACAATGGTGCTATAATCCATCTAGAGACCAAGTCTATAAATTTTTCCTCCGATCACTCCATCACGAAGGAACCGAACGCCGAACACCGTGCGGTTGTAAGGATTTCCAATGATCATGTCACCCTGCCACCCCGCGCAAGCTTGACGATCACCGTCCACTGTGAAGATGCTGTTCCTGACGTCGACGCTATCGTAGAGAGTGACCAAAGGTTCCTTTTCGACCACGCTATCTCTGTAGCTAGTGGCATTGCGCGCTTTGAGCAACGCCAATCCCACGTATTGGTAACTAATTTCACCTGCCAGTACCAGAATTTAAAGGGGTCCTGAAATACCTTCCGCCGATGCATGGATGTACATGTACCCAAATAAAGCAATGTATTTGCAATCTCCTCCCGCAAGAATTTTGTTAAAGCGATGAGTATTAGCTGAGAAATCATAAATCAAAAACCGCGCATTATCGCCGCTCCGCGTTTCCTCCTCCTTTCGACTACTCCCCGCTGTTGACGGCGCGCGAGCCTTGCCTCCCATGATGCTGCGCTCCGCAGCGGTGACGTAATTCCGCTATTGCGCTGCTCAGACTGTCGTCTGCTACGGGCAAACTTTGTTGACACCATGAATCCCGCACTCCGCTCAAGGCTGGAAAAGCGAACGAAAAATCTGGCCGCATGTATGCGGCGGCCTGGCCTTGCCTTTCGCGGTGTACGTTGCTGGCGGCACATGACTTTTTATCGGCGGCGAACTCGCAGCCGCACGGGGAGGGTCGTGCGCTCGTTCCCTTGATGCACCGCGCACTGTTTATCCAAAAAGCGCCGTATCAAGTGTGGCCCCGCTGGTGCCGGGTCTTATTTTGCGGCGGTGGTAATTCCTGCCGGCGGCATGTGAAAAAGACATTTTAAACCGATACAGAACCCGTGCACAAAACGCTTCAATCATGTGACTAGTTCAGCTTGGGGCGACGCGTGGTGGAGAGCGGCAACGTTGGCAAAACATTCTCCGCCGCGGCTCTGAGCTTTCTAGCGCCATTTCTTTGACAATCTAAAACATCGGTTGCCTTGGCAACAAGGCACAAACCACTGTAGAAGTCCGTTATGGTTCCGTGATCCCGGTTCAGCTCGGGGCCCCACCTCGTGACATCTGGGCACTGAAGGGGTACCACTCACTCCCATTGGGGAGTGCGAGATGCGTTTGGCAATACAGGAGGCGATGGTGTGTGTGTTGTGGACGCCTTTGTTTCGCGATGAAATGCGACGTTGGGCTTCTGCGAGTGGATAGTGCTTCCCAAGTTCTGGATTATCTTTCTCGAGCGGCGTACGACTCAACCTCGCATGAGGTATGTTCAGTGTGCGTGGCTTAAAGCCATCTCGGCTTGTGCGCCAGAGTTAAGTGACTTGCTGTTCGTCTTCGCAAACCGCGCGCGAGGTGAGTGCCGAATTTATGACTGGCAGGAGGAGGCAACCCATCGTCTCTCAATCGTGGTTCAGACTTGCAACGCATGTTGTGACGTTGTGTTCGTTCGGAACGCGTCTCTGGATTGTTTGGAAGTTGAATAAAATGTGTGCGTCAAACCGGGGCATTTGACTCAGGGCGTTCTCTGCGATTGCACGAAAGAAGTGCCACGGGGTTTCAACGCTTTCTTTATGGAACGTATTCAGGTAAGAGAATATCCATGTCGTGTTATGGCCGTGTTGCATTCAATACAAACGGTTAAGCGTTTGTTTTACACTTGTTTCGTTTGTCGTAAAATGTCCAAGCAGTCCGGCACTCCGCTGGCAGATCAGCCGGCGAGCCGACGCTGAGCAGACGACTCATCTCTTTGCCGGAAGTGCGTGAAAAAGCCGCCCAATAGCAGGATGTCTAGCTCATGACGAACATCGGGGAATCGATGATGTAGACATGTGAAGATGGCGGCGTCCAAAAACACGAAGGGAAGGATGAGAAAAAAACGACAAACTTTGCAACAAAAGTGTGAGCTTTCCGCTGCGCGTAAAAGAGTAATACTTGGCACAGAGGACGTTGACGACCCAATCTAACGGTTGCGCTAGTTCATTTAGTGTGCTCATATTGCCTTTCAGGGCCCCTTTAAACGACGAGCCCGACATACCCGAGCATTTAAACAATGAGATGGAGCCCCACCTACCCGACAGTCACCGTACTGCGTCTCTTTACACGAGCGGGAAGCCATCCGGACTCATGTCGACGATATGCTCAGCGACAATTATATACAGCCATTAAAAAGCCCCTGGATCCGCCAGTCGTACTCGTGAAAAAAAAACGACAGATTAAGGTTCTGCGTCAACTACAGGCGACAGAACAAAATAACCAAAAATGGCGTGTACCCGCTGCCACGAATCCATCACACCCTCGACCACCTCTGCCACGCGAAGTACTTCTCATCAATGGATCTGAAGACCGGCTACTCGCAAATTGAAGTGGACGAGAGAGACCGAGAGAAGACTGCCTTTATAACCCCGGACGGTCTAACGAGTTCAATGTGATGCCGTTTGGACTGTGCACGGCACCAGCAACCTTTAAAAGAGTCATGGACACCGTGCTAGCTGGCCTGAAGTGGCACACCTGTCTCGTATACCTCGATGACGTTGTGGTATGCGCCCGAAATTTCGACGAACACCTTGCAATATTGGAGTCTCTACTCGAGGCTATTCGCACGTCGGGGTTAACGATGAAGCCTGAAAAGTGCCGCTTTGCGTAGGAGGAACACATGTTTTTGAGCCACGTCGTCAACGCCCCGGGAGTCCTCCCGGATCCAGTGAAGACTTCAGCCATAGCGAACTTTCCCAAGACCAACAGACAAGAAAGGCGTGCGAAGATTTCTCGTTCTGTGCGCTTATTACCGGCGCTTCGTCGCAACTTTCGCACGCACTGCAGAGCCACTAACGCGTTTGACGAAAGATAGCACCCATTTCAGCTGGGAAAACGCCCAAGAAAAAACTCGAACCAATCACCTGACAGCACATTTTATTCTTATGTACAAAGAAGAGGGCAAACGCGCCAACTGCAGCATTACAAATTCAAATTTCCCATCCAGTCGTCGCCCGCGTCGACGCATTATGCAAACATCCCCCTCGCGAGGGGCAAGATCAAATGCAGAGCATTTCCGCGGGGTGCGCGCCTGCAAGTCGTATGGATTACGTATTGGTTGTTGTTGTTGTTGTAATTGTTGTCTTCCAGCGTAGACATTGTCGATGAAGTCGATGGTGAAGCGTGCCGTGAACCCCCTGCCGCGGCTATGACGCAACGTGGAGCGGCTATGACGCAACACAATCCAACACAATCCACTTTAATCCAATCCAAACCAAGCCAATCCAAGCCAATCTAATCGAATCCAATCCAATGCCCCTCGCGAGAGAGTGTTATAGCGCCGAAATCGCGCCACCACACGAACGCGTGATCTTGACGTCACGATCACGCCACAGATGTTAGCGACCGGAGAGCGCACGAACGACATATGTGGTTTAAGCGCGAACCGACCGCGGCGAGAGAGCGCGATGCGAGCGCCCCCACCTGTTCTTGCGCGCGAACCGAACGCGGCGAGAGAGGGTGTTGCGAGCGCAGAGAAGGCGAGGAGGACGCGGGGGAGAGGTCGCACCTGTGGCCGACGGTTGAATGAGTCAAGGATATAAGGCGCGTTCGTAACGTTCTACTCTGTGTCGGCTTTGTGGCGCAGTGGTTAGAGCGACGTGCACCTTGCGTTCCGCCCGCAGAGTCATGGGATCGAAACCTGGCGCCGGCAAGTATTATTTCTTTATATAGTGTAGGGGGAGCGATGCGGACTACGGACGCCAACGCGGGTGACATCGTGAGGTACTGAAATGCTCTGCATTTAAAAGCATTCTGCGAGCTACAACAACGGCACCGAAACCCGCGCGTGCTTGCTCATTTCGACAGAAACGCCGTCACGGCGATGCACACGGCCACCAGTGTTGTCGGTTTGGCTGCTGTCCTCGTCCAACAGCAAAGCGATTGCGAAAACGTAATCGCCTTTGCCAGCTCTGGTCGTTCGAACGAGGAAAAAAACTACTCAGGCTTTATCCGATTATATCGCAGCCTCTACTTAACTACTTTATATGAGCCATTTCTTTTTTCGCCCGTACGGGTATGGTAGACCGCTCAAGGTTGTGACAGAACACCATGCGCTGTGTTGGCTCGCCAATTTGAGCGACCCCTCCGGCCGTCTTGGGCGGCGGAGCCTGTACCTGCAAGAATTCGACGTTAAAATTGTGTATAAAACCGGCAAGAAATAATCCGACGCCGACTCTCGGTCCCGCGCTCCGTTGACCCACCACCACAAGACTCCGATGAAGACAGCCCATTCTTCGGTGTTGTGACTGAGGGCGACCTGGCCGCCCAGCAGCGTGCCGACCCCGATCTTCCCGTCTTGATCGACTGCCTCCAAGGACGTAACGTCGCTGTGCCCAGAGCCTTCAAACGCAACTTACCAGCATTGAGCCTCAAAAATCAACCGCGTGAAGAAAAATTTCAGCCCGGAATGAGAACAAGTTACCTTCTTGTCATCCCCGCTGGCTTTCGTGACAAACTTTTGGAAGCGGGCTATGACGACCTGTCTTCCGGACATCCTGACACAGCTCGTGGTATTGGAAAAGTAAAGGCGAAGTACTACTGGCCCCACCTTACCTCTGAGGTCACCCACCACGTCTAGAGCTGCCGTGCCTTCCAGCGAAGAAAAACGCCGCTGACTAAACCCGCCGGACATCTGCTGCCGATCACCGTCCCATTGCGGCTCTTCCAACAGATTGAAATGGACCTGCTGGGCCCGTTGCCTACGTCATGATCCGAGAACAAATGGATTGTCGTAGCGACAGACTACAACGCGCTATGCAGAGGCGGCCGCTCTTCCGAGGAGGACTGCGTAAGAAGTCCCCAAGTTCTGCATAAACGAAGTTGTGCTGCAAAATGTAGCCTCTAAAGTCATAATCACCGACCGCGGAATGGCCCTCACTGCGAAGCTTATGCAAGGAATTTTACGCTAAAGCAACACAAATCACCGAAGAACGACGGCGTACCAACCCCAAACAAACGTACTTACGCAACGTCTGAACAAGACGATCGCGGATATGCTGTTTATGTACGTCGACGTTGAACATAGTACTTGGGACGGCGTCCTCCCATATGTCACGTTAGCGTACAACGCAGCGACCCAGAAAACTACGCAGATGACACTGTTTGAGCTTGTCTACGGAAGACGGCCGACTACGATGCTCGACGCCAACCTTCCGCACGTAGAAGACGACGACCCCAAGGCCGACGTCCAAGGATACCTTCAACGTGTTGAGGAGGGCCGCCAGCTCGCTCGAGTTCGTATAACAGACAAGCAACTGGTGGATTCCGGGCGCTTCAATCTCCGACGCCCAGACGCCGAGTACCACCCTCGGGGTCGAGTTTGGGTTTGGACTCCTATCCGATGACGCGGAATCAGTGAGAAGCTTCTGCGACGACATTTCGGAGCCTGCCGGATTCTACAATGTGTTGGCCAACTTTCCTACAAGGTCGTCGCCGATGGTGATTCCTGCATATTACGAAGACGCACGCGGCCCGAAGTCGTCAACTTGCTTTGCCTTCAACCTTACTGCGCAAGGTAATGGACTTTTTTGTTGTTGTTTGTTCGGACTGTCATTTTATTTTACCATCTGGTCGATGCAGTCTTATAGGAGGTAATGCCACGAAGCATGCTGTGGGTTTGTTTATTTGTGGTTTTTTTTACTGCCCGGTTGCACCAGCCTGTGTTATCTGTGTCGCAAGCGAAGCGCGTGTTCCATTCTTTATTTTTATGCCACACGGGTTATCTCGTTCGGACAAGGAGAGCGTTAGGCTTTAACGTCACTGGCCTGGAATAATCTTTTTGATCTACCATGTTCTGAATGTAAATCGACGGTTCGAGAAACACTCGCGCCAAAAGATTTACTTGTCCTCTTCACTTGTCCTTTTCACTTCTTTCTTATTTGTGTCCCTGTTAGTTCGCCCTTCGTTGCGCACGTCCCCACCTGTTGTGCGCCCGAATCGAACGCGGCGAGAGAGGGCGTTGCGAACGGAGAGAAGGTGAGGAGGATGCGGGGGAGCGGGCGCACCTCTGGCCGACGGTTGAATGAGTAAAGGATATAAGGCACGTTCGTAACCTTCCGTTCTGTGTCGGCTTTGTGGCTCAGTTGGTAGAGTACCGTGCACCTTGCGTTCCGCCCGCAGAGTCGTAGGATCGAAACCTGGCGCCGGCAAGTATTATTTTTTTATATAGTGTAGGGGGAGCGATGCGGACGCGGACTACGGACGCCAACGTGGGTGACATCGTGAGTTACTGAAATGCTCTGCATTTAAAAAAAATTGTTGTTTGGTTAACCCTGCTCGATAGCAAAAGCTTCACTGCCCTGTCTAGGCCCATTGTCGAGGTGTGGTTTCACAGTGATGTTCAGACATGTTTGCAATAAATACACTGCTTATTCATAATCTTGTTTGGCCTCACGGCGTAGTTTAACTCTGGCCGCTGTACAAGAGACCACGGCTGGATGTTCGTCTTTCTCCATCGCACACGGCTCTGCGCCTCACGTGACCTCCTGGCCTTTCTTTGTGGCACCCACTTCTCGCTGCAGCGGCGGAGTCCTCGCCTTCCTCCACCAGGTGGGGACACGGGTTCCGCGCACGTCTCCGTTCCCTCCCACTGTCTCCCCCATGTCGCTTATCTCTCCCCGCCATCGGGCCGCTGTTCCGTGCCGGGCGCTCCGCCATGTGGTGACACGGGTACAGCGCACGGCTCTGTTCGTTCCTCTACTATCTCTCAGCAGAAAGGCTGAGGGGGAAAAACAGAGGGGGAAAAACAGAGGGGGAAAAACATATTGCTGGATGACACAAACGCGACCCTAAACAAAGTCAAAGTGGAAAACAACTTGTATCAACGTGAGTTTAAGAGAGCATATATTGTCATTAAAAGGCCCCCCTTAATGCCATTTTTTTTTCACATTGTACTATGTGCAGCAAATGTAATCCTACCATTCGTACCACTGACATTTTATATAGGCCCCGAGCACCAACGCATTCTGAAATAATGGAAGCGTTCCCCATAGCAGAAAGAGGAGACAATTGTGAGAGCCGCCAAATAGGCGTGCTACCTTCATTCCAAAAAGATTGCATAACTGGGTGGTCCTTGACTGTCGGCCGGTGTCTATCAAGTTGCCTTATCACCGTGGCTTTTATATACTTGGTTTGCTCATGCACAGTGTTTTTATTGTTTTCTGGTAACTGTTTATATTCGGGCTTCTTGATATTAAACTTTAGTTTTTACAGCAGCGGCTGTCCTTCTGTTACACTTCCTTTGTCTTATTTTAGGTCTGCGCTGGTTTCATCCAAGAATAAGTGTATCTCTCCCCTGCCGCCTATCTCTCCCCGCATTCGTGCCGGTGCTCCGTACCGGGCGCTTGCCGAAGGCGGTGTGGTTTCACCTCTAGCTCTCAAGGTCAAAACTGGTCACACCGCGAAGAGTCCCCGAGGTAGCGTAGTGCAACTTTCGCTACAAAACATCGTAACTGCGCGCCTAGAATATAAGTGAAAAACATTTAAAAATCAATGTACTAAGTGGACTTCCTTTCTTTAGACGGTACTCTGAAGACAGGTAATCGTGTTCCGGAAAAGGTAGTATTAAATTTCATTTGTGAATCGTCTTTCACGTATGTCTGCGGTGTCATATATATATATATATATATATATATATATATATATATATATATATATATATATATTTATATATATATATATATATATATATATATATATATATATATATATATATATATATATATATATATATATATATATATATATATATATATATATATATATATATATATATATATATATATATATATATATATGCATATATGTATATAAATGTGTGTGTATATAATGGAAACAAGGGAGAAGAAACGAAAACAAGTCAAGGCACAGACAGAAGTAACCGCCTGCACGTTGCATGTCTCTCCTGCACAGCCTATCGTACTCCAGAAAATAATACCAATATCGAGACGCAAAGCACTAACCGCATGGACTCAACTGATATAGTCAATCTACTAATTAGCTCGAAATGATCGAGCTTGACAGAACAAGGAAGCTATGATATCGAATTGGGAGCCAATAGGATACAATACAGGACAGAGAGCATGCAGAAGACGGAAAAAATCAATTCCTTGCTGGCATCATCAACACGCGAAGCTGCGTCTTTTGTTGAAGGGTTGCAGTTCTCCGTAGAGAATTTTTAGCACGCCGTAAAACTTGTCAGAAAGCCTTCGGTAAAGAAGAGAATCCGGGGGAGGTGTATAATAAGGAGCCTACATGTCTCGAATCTGTCAAGAGCAAGAAAAATCTCATCGCAGCCAAGCGACTTTAAAAAATAGTGAAGCTTAACATTACGAGGACCCGGCTAATTGGGAGTCAAATAGGAAAACTATGCGCCTATGCTTACTGAAAGTGATAAAGAAAGCTCTGCCCTCCGATCAGGTGGGAGACTTCAAGATTAAGGAAGCCATCAATGAAAGAAACAACGCGATGGGATCATCGCTATCTGCATCGGACGCGAAGTTTCAAACATTCCAGAGACTGTTAGATTTGCTGTGAATTCACAGCAGCCGTAGCAAAAGAGAATCCGACGTCTGAAGCAGTAATCAAGCGGAAGAACACCGCGCACCCATTACGAGCGTCAGAACTACGTCCAGGATGTCGTGTCCACAGCGTCGCGTACAAAAAGTACGTATAGTATAAACTCGATCTAGCAAAACCCGATCTTACGAAGGTCCCAATCTAACGAACATATTCGGACTTCCCCGCAGGTGCCTATACCACTCAATGCTTTTATGAACTCAAACTGACGAAATAGATTTAGCTCCACTCCCGATTTAACTAAATATTTCGAGGAACAGACAAGGGTAATAAGAAATTCTCTTTAGTTCCTGGGAAATCTTCTTCGGCTTAACGAGATGGCACCAGTTCTGTTCTTCCACGACTATCTGGGCGCTGACGTAGACGCAGACACCGACACGACGGAGGTTTGGAACGATGAAGAAGTCGTGCAGCTAGTGTCCGGTGCACGAGAGGTGCCGCAGGATGCCGACGACCCAGAAACTGCTGAAGCTCCTGTGCTACACCAGGCAAGGTGATAGACGCTGTTGACTTTCTCAAGTGTGTTGCTGGGGCTCACGAAGGAAGCGAGCACGCGTTGAATGTGATTGCGTGCTGCGAAAAGTTGTCCAGCCAATGCTTTCGAAGTGCACTCGTGAGACAGTGAAAGGGATTTTTCGCCGCGAAATATATTTGTTTTCTACAAAACTCTTAGCGTTTTATTCTTATTATTTTCAGCGCCGACGTTTGGTGCATTGCTAAATTATAAGCAATTGCGATATCATGGTAGCTGCTTCGGTAAGCCACTCTTTAGATATTCAGTTTGTGGAATCAACTGCTTTTAAAATGAGTCCCAATTTTACCAAGTTCTCCAGTTAACGAAATATTTCTCGATTCTCGGTGACATCGTTAGAACGGGGTTTAAGTGTATTCCGCAAAAGTAAGGGCATTATGCAGAAGAAGGCCGGCGAACCATTACTCTGAACGAGAAGCCCGTGCTTCACCGGGAAAACAGATGCTTCCGATGCGCAATAATAAAGCACACGGCGCGAATTTGGCGAGCAAATTCCCTGCAAGATCTGCAAACGAAAACACGCGACTTTCACGTGCTGTCTCAGAAGACGCGAACGCAATCGCAGCGATGATGAAACGATGCCTAAGCGCCAGTAAGGCGGAGGACAAAAAAAAATAATTGAAACGTAACATTCGGCCTCAAGAATGTCCCGGGGCAAATTAACCAACGCCAATTGGTCTGTGCGCTAGCCCGAGGCCAGCAAGTCTGCCGTGTTAAAAGAGCAGAGTGTGGAAAACGTCCGAGCTGCATTGAAATGCGGCTGGAGAAATTACATGCTTTAAATTAGTGTATGGTTCGGGACAATTGGGACATGCTTGGCAGTGTCAGATGCGGCAGGTGTAAGGAGGGTATTTAAGTAAATGTGTCCCTGAATGCGTAGTTGCGTTGTGGTTAGAGATTCGTCTGCAATAGGAAGTGTTAAACGAGTTGATCTTACTTTTTATAGCGAAGCTAATGTCTTGTTCTTAGCTGGAAGTAGCGTCTCATGCGGGTTGATAAAGCCAGGGAATCCCAGGCTCCCGGTGGAGAAGTCTGCGAACCCCATTGCCTGGGATTCCAGCGGGATCAGGAATCCACCTCAGTGTGACAGTGTGGGGGCGCAGTTTTGTTAAGGTTTGGCGTAGATCATGCTGTAGCGCTTCAGTAATCCTACCTATGTGAATGGCGCGGATAGCTTGCATTAAATCTGTGTATATGGTACACTCTTAGTGCTTCTGGGGTGGTAAGGGAAGTTCTTGAGTACTGATGATTATTGAGATGGTGTGTAGAGCCGCTGAAGGTGAAGGGTTGGGCTACTGCTTCATTGCCTATTTGCGATTGAATATACTGCTGCTCCGACGTGCGTCCGTAATACATCCGTGTAGACGATCGTAGAATCAGTAGGGTGGACATGATTGTTAACGTGAGTGCAACGACTCCCTGGATTGGTGCCGCTGCAACGTTTTTTTTGGGGGGGGGGGTGATAAGAGCTATCCTGAGGTTATCTGGGACCGGTGAAGGAGGGGTGATGATAAGAATAGGTTTGAGAGCAGCTTGGTGAAGAACCCAGTGTCCTTGTTGTGTGATACAAAGACGCGCCATTCGCTGGACTTTATGTTGTATATAATCTTCCAGGAGCAAGAATAGCCCCGTAGAATATAGGCGCTGGGTTGATAGATTTACGGGAACGTTGAGGGCGGTGTTATACAGTGTTATACAGCACAACGGTGTTATACGGTGTTATACATAACAACATCAATCTGACATCTTTGGGGACAAGTCAAAGAGAGATAAAGAGTTGTATAAAGAATTTTACTGAGAGCTAAGGAATGTACGAGTTGCCTTAGTAGACCCTCGTGTAGCCCCGCGTGCTTGTTGACAATACGGCGCAGTAGATGCGTAGGCTGATGGCAAACATTAACGGTGGCCACATTAGCCTGATTAGATGACTCATGGATTATTCAGGCCAAGAATTCAGTAGGATATTACGCGAGGGAAGATGTAACCTACAATTGTGAGAGTGATGAGGTAGTTGTGTTCGCGCTGATAACGAGTTTTCGCAATGAACAGCAATTGGAATTTTTCAGCTGCCGGTACAAGCCTACTGTGTCAAGATACTTAGTGATTGCATCGATACCTTGCTGCAAGGTAGCCTGCACTGACGCAGAAGACCCAGACGTGCACGAAAGAGTAAGGTCATCTGCGTAGAATGTAGGTTTGAGGTTCGGGATTGATGCTAGAATGCGAGACAGGGGCGCCATTCCGAGGTTAAAAAGGGTATGTGAGAGAACAGCACTCTGTGGTGGGATGGGAACCAGGCGTGATGGGAAAATGATCGGAGACCGAATCATGGAGCGGAATTTGTCCTTCCGGTCGCGCAGCAATCCAGCGATGTAGCCGGACATCTTTGGTACACAGCCGACAAGGGCAAGAATATTTAGGAGACGTTCATGGCCAAGGTTATCGCAGATTTACGGACATCCATGGTCACTATGGCCTGTATCTGAGAAGGAGGTATCGAGTCAAAGTCGTGAGCTAGAAGAAAAAAGAGGTCCAAGGTCAGATGTATTGCCTGGCCTTGGTAGTAGGGATATAGGAGGCTGTTTACAATATGCCGTGAGGGCCCCTTCGTTGCAGGGGGTGTTGATAATATAATAAAATATGTTCGTTGTTCATTTCGTATAGGTTTGGTATATGTGTCTAGGTAATATGGTCCTCACCTGTGGTCGACTTCCTTGTTATGAATTCTAGCGCCCACTCGAGGTCCCAGGAGATGGACGGGTCATCGAGTCCTGAATTGCAGGCGGCCATGTCGAGAGGATAAATGCTAGGTAGCGAAAGAGGAACATAAAGATCGCGGAGCTGGGTAGCTAAGTCGTCCGATCGTGACAAAGAATTGTGCTTCTTGAGAGGCGGAACAGCAGGTGGTTGAAGCGCAAGCAGTTTTATAAGTAAGGGCTATGTTCTTTTCTGATTCAGGATGCCATTGGTAGGAATACAAAAATCTTTCCGTGGCTGCCCGGCGAGCGCAGCACAATCCTCTATGACAGGTTGTGTTAGCGCAGACCCTCTTGGCAAAGAGGCTATTATTGGGCTGGGTGCGAAGAGAGCGCAAGATTCGCTTCCCCCTCTTCCAGATACGGACAAGATAAGAATCTCGGTTGCCTGATCGGGCTGATTTAAAACATTCTTACCTGCTTTGCTTTTTTAACCACCATTCCAGGGGACATCTCGCGCTCCGCGGCCTGCCCTGAGCTCTGGCACGGTCGACCGTTGATGTTTCTGACCATAACGAGTAATGGAACGGGCTTGTTATAAACTGTTGTTTGAGCTCCGGTTGAAGTTCGTTGAAGTTATCGGCCAGGTCGTAAATTGTGCCGATAACCCCAAATAACCTACGGGCCAATAAAGTCGCTTTCTATATTGAAGTCACAGTCGTGATACAACCTTTATTCAATAAGCGAATTGAAAATAGTGCACTCTTTAGGATGATTACAAGAATTTAAGACAGGCAACGGGCGAGGGTGTTCTGGGTGTGTAGTAAACGTAGCGAGGTACAGCTCAAGAAGGGAGGGGACGGCGATAACCTCAAATTAGACATCCTGACAAATGTAGTCACGCAAAGCTGCACACAGCCAGTCGTGCAAACTTCACGCACAAAAGACAACCACCTCTTGGCGCACCTTGCTCCAAACCGCTGTCTCTCGGACAAAAAGGAGGAAAACGGGCTGCTATGCAGGAATAATGCTTGTCACTGGGAGACAGCTATCCTCCATCACGCAAGGCATGTCGCCAAAATTTGGATGCAAAGTGCAAAGAATGGAGAGGCTCACTATTGGGTTGCTCAGTGGCTGTGAGAAAGAAGTGGAAATGGAAATCCTTGAAAAACAATTTAGAGGCACCTGTCAGAAAGAGATTATAATTGAAGCACTGGAAGTAGACGTGATCTCTAAAGAAACATTGTCATCACCACCCAAGAGAGTAGTGCACGACATAATAGCTTGAGGACTGACATTCGCAGATGACCTGACGCAGTCTCATCTGTAAAGGGCATCGTTAACAACAACGACAAAATGTTGTTGCTCGTCGGAGCTGAGTTTTATTGGGAGACGATTACGGGACGAACAAAACGGCTTGAATACAAAGTAACAGCCGTGGAAGGCATTAACGGATGCACGTTACAGGGACCAACACAATTTAGAGCAAAACCTATCAATTCGTCAACAGTAATGCTGCTGAATATAATTGCAACGAATGAAGATGTACACTACGAAGTGAAATTGTTCCGAGGACTAGACTCAATAGGTACACCGAAGAAACCCCGGCCTTCCTAGACGGACGTTACGAAGTGCGGCTTCCTTGGAAAGAACACGTCACGTTGGACGAGAACAAGTTAAAAAAACTTCCACAGGTAACCAAAAATTACTTAAGGAATCCCAACATCTTAAAGCATACGATAAGGCAATACGAGAGGATATAGAATCGGGTATAGCTGAAAAAGTGAATACAGTAGAAGACAGCGAGGCAAAAATCTTCCCTTAGTACAGGCCACATCAGGCTGCAATAAAAGCGTACAGTGAGACTACCAAGATTCGAATCCTGTTTGATGCGCGTGCGAGTCGTACGACTGGTGGGTCGTTAAATGACGACTTAGAAACTGGACCAAGCCTTAACCCAAACATCGTGTTCATATTGATGAATTTCAGACGAATGGTAACTGCCGCAAATGTCGTAGAAGCTTTATTTCAAATAGCTACTCTCGACAAAGATCGTGACGTTCTTCGCTACTTGAGCTGGAAGGAGCTACCGCACAAATGTTCAAAGGTCTCGTCAGTTGAGACCTGGAGGATGAAGAGAGTCGCATTCGATACGAAGCTCATTTCTCTTCTTTTAGCACCCGCCGCGGTGGCTCAGTGGCTAAGGCATTGTGCTGTTGAGCACGAGGACACCGGTTCGATATCAGGCCGTGGTGGCCTCTTTTCTGATAGAGGCGAAAAGCAAAAATGCCCGTGTGTATGAGATGTCGGCGCACGTAAAGATTCCCGCATAGTCAGAATTAACCCGGAGCCCTCCACTACGGCGTGCCTCGCCTGCGTTGCGTCGGCGCGTCCAATCCTACAGTCAATCTATCAGTCAATCAATCAATCAATCTTCTATTAGCTGCAACGATCCATCGTCATCTAGATGCAGTAAGAGAAAATTCCACAAACACAGTGGATGAACTAAAGAAAGAAATTTATGTCGATGATGTTTAGATACCGGCTAACGAGGTTTCAACTGCATTATTCATGTACAACGAAGCACGAGATGTATTTGCTGCAGCCGGCATGAATTTTAATACGAGATGTATTAAAGACAGCGTGAAAGACAGTAGAAGACAGCGAGGCAAAAATCTTCCCTTAGTACAGGCCACATCAGGCTGCAATAAAAGAGTACAGTGAGACTACCAAGATTCGAATCCTGTTTGATGCGCGTGCGAGTCGTACGACTGGTGGGTCGTTAAATGACGACTTAGAAACTGGACCAAGCCTTAACCCAAACATCGTGTTCATATTGATGAATTTCAGACGAATGGTAACGGCCGCAAGTGTGGTAGAAGCTCTATTTCAAATAGCTACTCTCGACAAAGATCGTGACGTTCTTCGCTACTTGAGCTGGAAGGAGCTACCGCACAAATGTTCAAAGGTCTCGTCAGTTGAGACCTGGAGGATGAAGAGAGTCGCATTCGATACGAAGCTCATTTCTCTTCTTTTAGCACCCGCCGCGGTGGCTCAGTGGCTAAGGCATTGTGCGGTTGAGCACGAGGACACCGGTTCGATATCAGGCCGTGGTGGCCTCTTTTCTGATAGAGGCGAAAAGCAAAAACGCCCGTGTGTATGAGATGTCGGCGCACGTAAAGATTCCCGCATAGTCAGAATTAACCCGGAGCCCTCCACTACGGCGTGCCTCGCCTGCGTTGCGTCGGTGCGTCCAATCCTACAGTCAATCTATCAGTCAATCAATCAATCAATCTTCTATTAGCTGCAACGATCCATCGTCATCTAGATGCAGTAAGAGAAAATTCCACAAACACAGTGGATGAACTAAAGAAACAAATTTATGTCGATGATGTTTTGATACCGGCTAACGAGGTTTCAACCGCATTAATCATGTACAACGAAGCACGAGATGTATTTGCTGCAGCCGGCATTAATTTTAATATACGCCAAACGATTCAACTGTACGAAGTGTGTTTCACAAAGAAGGGGAAGACCTATACCGGCGACTGAGGCAGAAGGAAGAACTAAAGTTCTTGGGTTAGCAGTCAATCACGGACTGGCGTTCCGAGGTAGATGGGGGAGAGATAACGAAGCGCCAGCGTTTGCAACCAACTGCCAGAGTATACTATGCTATACTATGCTATGCTATGTCACTTTTGCTGTTTGACACTTTTCGGAGCCATAACCCATTTGAAGAACCACGCTTCTGCAGAAAGGATACTTTTTCATGAGCGCAATGCTCTTTGCCACACTCAAAATTGTTGAGAGGGTGGCAGCTGGCAAACTCTATCGGGCGGCGCCGTCCTTTTTTGCCGCGGAGATGGCATTAAAAATTGCAAGCTTCTGTTTTTAAACAGAGAAAATCTTTCGTTTTCTGGCAGCAGAACTTATCACCGACGAACGGGCACGACAGATGGCAGTGGAGACGCGCGGTTACGCGCCGACAGGCAAGTGTCGTAAATAGCCAAAGCCACACTCGCACTGGAAACGCACGTTTGTTTTCGGTTCGGGTGAGGTTTGCTCAATTAGTGCCTTTCTCCTGCCCATTTTTCAGAAAAGTATACAAAAGATTTCTCATCACCGTAGCAAATTCGTTACATCAAAGTTAACCGTCGCAATGCCTTCGTTACATATAGGTCGCTAACACATGGTTACATACAGATTCGTTACATCCAGGTTTAATCAGAGCAGACCAGGGTCTTTTCGATTGCTGTATAATGTCCTCACAGAGCATGTCTTCGACTTGCGTCCGGATGACTTCCCGCTCATGTGAAGAGACCCGGCACGGTGACTGTCGGGTAGGTCGGGCTCCGTCTTCGATTATAAATCGGTGCTTTGCTAGGCGTATCTGACATAATTTTCATTTCGACGAAATACAGTCGCTGTATAGCGACGCAGCAAATCGAGTAAATGTCCCACTTCTCTTGCGGCAGCGCCGGGTTCACGTCGAAAGGATGCTGCAGCTTGGAAGCATCTGCACGTGGGCGTTCAAAGTTGGCGACCGCGATCGCTTGACTTGTTTCTTGCGTTTCTTCTAAGAACGCAATTGCAGCGCCCTTGTTTAGATGCTGGTACTCCCCGTGAAATTGGTGAGCAAATTGTGGGATTTGCATTGCATAAAGCGCGCAATGCCTCTTGCGACGGACACCCCGCGGTCGAGAAGCAAAGTTTGTAAACCCTCTACAATAACATCGATTTCAAGGACAGCATCTTCACAATAACTAGTGATCATCAAGATTGCGTGGGGTGGCAGAGTTACGTGATCATCGGCGATCCTTACAGCAGCACAGTGTTGGGGGTTTGGTTCCGGCGTAATGGAGCGATTGGAGGAAAAATTTATCGACTAGGTTTCCAGATCAATTATTACACCACTGTCGGTTAAAAAGTCTATTCCGAGAATTACGTCACGGGAGAAGTTTGGAAAAATGACGAACCAAGCAAAGTACGGGGTGCCATCAATGGTGACGCGTGATATGCACGTTCCACTTGGTGTTACGAGATGGCCTCTTGCTGTGCGTATGTGCGGACCGTCCCGTCTGGTCGCAACTTTCTTCACCTTAGACGCGAATCATTCGCTCATTGCTGAGTAGTCGGTTCCAGTGTCTATAAGGGCGACTACATCAAAGCCGTCGATAAACACCTTGACGTCGGACGCCGCCTTCCTCGAGTACCGGGTGCGTCGGGCACCGCATATCTGTGAAACATGGTTAAGTAGCGCGGTAAGGACGGGACAAAAGTAGAGACCACACAGGACTTACTTATGTCCCCTCCTTACCGCACTACTTAACTATGTTTCACAGTTCGAACAAACTAGCCCACATTTACGCATTGACACCGCATATCTGCTTGTGCGTGTTTACGGTCGGGCACTGCGCGTCGTCGTTGTCATCGTCTTCTCTTCGGCAGTCTCGGTCATGTTGGGTACGCGTCGCGCCCTGTAGCTGTCGTCGTGATATTAAGTCTCGTCAGGGTTCTCTCGGGTCGTCGGGATGAGGGAATGTCATGAATCACGGTCGTCTGCGCACACTTGCGTCACTGGAGGTTTTCTGGTTTTTCGTCGTAGAGCAACTTCACCTCCAGAAGTTGCTGCTCTTAGTTTCCTCCGCGTGGGCTGCGAGACCTTCCACGTGCGAAGACAGCATTGCTACGGCGGTTCGGCGGCTGGTATGGGTAGGGCGACGGCGAATGGTTGAAACAAGTTCGCCCACGGGTGGTGTTGGTCCGGTATTCATCGATCTCAGGTGGGCGCTGGCCGGGCTGGGGGCCTGGTGCGTCGACGTAGAACCCTCGCATACCGAGCCTCTTGTAGGGGTAGCACAGTGGTAGAACAGCGGGTGATTATTGGAGGTTCGCCATACGTCCGTCTTCCTAAGCGTCTGGTTTTGGCGCGGGGGGGGGGGGGGGTCGGGTGGGCGACAGGGGATGGCGGTATGGCGAGACTTCTTGAAGACGGGTTGGAGAAGGGCGGGGTCCACGAACAGCTGCGGAGAAGGCCATAGCTTGTGGCTCGCGGCGTGCTTGGTATGGCGCTGAAGTCCCCAGTGCGTGCTGGACCTCTTCTCGGAGGACGTCAGTCAGGGAAGCGACTTCAGGTTGTAGCGTCGTTGGAAAATTTTTCCGAAGCTCCTCCCTGACGATCGCGCGGATTGCGTCGCGTTGGTTATCGGAGCTACTAGCACCGGCACCGATCGTCTCCACCGATAGCGCATTGATTGGGCGGTTGTACTGTCTCGTACAATGTTCCAGCGTCTTCTACAATGCGGCCTCAGACATAAATTTGACCACCATTTTAGGGGGGTTGCGGACAAAACAGGGAAGGAGTTCTTGCTTCACTCCTCGTGTTAGAAACCTGAGCTTCTTTTCTTCAGTCATTTCTGGGTCCGCGTGGCAAAGTAGTTGCTTCATCTTCACAACGAAGATCACGACCCCTTCGTTGCAGTGCTGCGTGCGCTTTCCTACAAAAGTGCATTTCGTTCTTTCCGCACGATGGCGGCAAATTTTTAGAACTCGCTTTCAGAGAGAGTCCAGTCAGTTAGAGAGCTTTCATGGTTCTCGAACCCCATTCGGGCTGTATCTTCCGAATAGAAGAAAACATGGCGGAATGTTTGTTTGTTTCTTTCCTGTAAAAGATGCGGACGCGCTCCACTTTCTCCAACCAGTCCTCAGGGTCTTCCGCGGGAGATCCGCGGAACGAGGTTGGTTCCTGTGACTGTTGCAGGACGATTGGGAGAGTTGCTTCATGCACCATGTTGGTGGTGGCAACGGTCGTTCTCTTGGGTCCGTCTGGAAGGAGACCAAACTCAGGCGGCAGACCTTGCATTCGGCTGGCTCTAGTTGGTCTGGCTTGCGGCTTCCAGAGGTCGTTGGGAGCATAAAGGGTACGTGCCCAGCGCCTCCCCCAGAGGACACGAAGCCTAAGATGACACATTTGTCTTGAAGAAAACAAAATGGCAGCATCTCTACGCCATGAATGACGGCGCGGGTGCGAAGTACGAATACTCGAAATGACATCCAAGTTGCCCGTTGAGTAATATCCGATTTGCGCCCCGACCGTCATTCGATTTGAGCACCTCGATTATTCCCTAAATGAACCTGCAACTCACGCTTCAAACGAATTTCGCTTTATTCTCGCTTGGTGGTGGTGTGCGCACGGATGGACGCAGACGTACTTTGGGCGGTCCTGAGGTACTCCGCGCCGTTAAAGGCGAGAGAGCAAACCGTTTGACTCTAGGGTACTTACTTACTTACGGTCATCGCCCAATTGGTAAGACGACAGACACTAACTGTATCTGGTCTACCAGACACAGGCTCGAATATTGCCGGTGCCTGTGTTATTTGCTGTGATTGTAGATGATATGCGCCCGGATGCGGTCCGACATTGTGCGGTCTTAAGGTACTGCGCACCTGAAACGAGTTTACATAAGCGAACTAGTGCTCCCCTAAAAAATACAAATACACATGCGGTGAAGCAACAGTCAACAAAGTGGCGTGCGTAGGCTAGTGTCGGTGAATCGAATACAGTAGCATCCGCTCTGCGGGCGTTTACCTTTCGGCGCGAGTGTTTCTCGAACCGTTGAATTAAATCCAGAACACTGTAGATCAAAGAATAATATGCTAGACTGTTAACGGTTGTTCGAAACGCTCTCCCTATAAAAATAACACGTGCGGCATGCAACTAAAGAATTGAACAAGTGCTTCACTTGATACACAGATCACATAGACCGGCGCAGCTGAGCGGTACAAAGAAAACATGAACAAACCAACCACGGATATATATATATATATGCATGAATGGATAATGAGGAGCTCATTGAAAATATTACAGAAAAAAGTATTGGCAGTACATAACCATAGGGGAGGCTGCGGTAGGTCATTGAAGCAGATAAACAATTTTTGGAAGAAAGAAAGTGGAGAAAAAATGCTCGGCGGGGCATGCCAGGTGGGTACAACCCGGAGGGCATTTGTCTCCAGTTTTTTTCTTTCTACCAAAAATTCTTTATCTGTTTAAATGATCTACTCTATCCTCACATTTGCTTGTCTTGGCATTATTGACTGTCAATCCTTCTTTATGTATTATATATATATATATATATATATATATATATATATATATATATATATACCAGGGAGCGGTTGAACTTTTGAAGATGTTAGAGAACACTAGAAAAGAAAACTTTGAACAAGGTAACCGCACGACTGTTGCCAACGTTTCAGCAAAGAGACCTGCTTTCGTCAGGGTAATCTCTCGCCTGGCTGCCACGCTTTATATAGGGGTAGGTCCCCAGGTGAGAGGGGAGAAGGAAAGATGGAAGTTAAATTGTAAAAGCGGATTGGTTTGGGAGTATGTCGGGGGAGATATTGAGGGGCAAAGAAGGATGTATAGTTTGAGCAGCACAGTAGGTCACAGGGAAGTCAGCCGGGGGTTGATATTTGGGGAATTTTTGGAGAGAAAGGATGGGAGGTTGTTTGTTGACCCGCCGCGGGGCATACGGGAAGGTTCTCAAAACCGCGGAAAGCAGACCAGGCGGTTAGAGTGGGGTCTTTATCAGAAACTATCTGCAAGCTTCAGGTCAAAAGAAAAGGTAGAGAAGGGAGAAATAACTCGGTCAAGTAAAAAAGAAAAAAAGAGAAAAAAAACAGGGAGGGGAACCACACAAACCCACACACAAAAGAAAAAGCAATGACCCGGCAACTTAAATGGCACGTGTCACCCACGTCAACATTCCTGGAACAGGCCTGTCCTGAAACTCAAAAAAGAAAAGATAAAGTTAAAGTGACGTATGGGGCACAAGACCATGCGGAGAGAAAAAAAGAGAAATAAAATAAATAAGACGGAATTCCAAAAGCTAAGGTTGGACGGATGCGGGCGAGTATTAAGCTAGAAGCTAAGGAATGAAAAAAAGAAATTAGGCGACCAGGTAAAGACCAGAGGGAGGGGTAATATCTGTGGATAAGGTTAATGCAAGACAGTGCCTATTTCTGTATTCCCGGTGAATATCGCAAGGATTCCAAGTTGCCCCTAGACGCATTAATTCCAGAAGGTTCCAGGGAGTTGAATTTGTGAGTTAAATAGGATTCTCGGTATTTCCTGTCCCTAGGAGACCTGAAGTTTGACTGAAGTATATACAACTTGAGGTAATCAAAATTGTGGCCTGGTTGGTTGAAATGCTGCGCCACAGCTATGGAGGAGTTGCTAAGGGTATCTGCCCGGTGACCATTAAGACGTAGGCTCATAGGTTGACTCGTTTCGCCTATATACTGTTTGTGGCACATTGAGCATTCCAACATATACACAATGTTGGATGAAGTGCACGTAAATCTTGAATTAATCTTGTGTACATAATTACTAGCTGTGCTTTTTACAATGCAGTCGGTCTGCAGGTGCCTTCAAGTCTTGCATCTGGGGCGGGAGCAGCTCGCTAGGAATGGTTGCTTTGAAGGCCCTGTTTTAGCATGCACTAAAATATCTTTTAGATTCCTGTTTATCCGGTAAATAACCCTTGGGGCTTCCAGGAAAGTCTTTCTAAGTCGGTCGTTACCGGCTAAAATGGGGTAGTACTTGCGCAGTATATTGTTTACGTTTGGGAGGGCGTTTGAAAAGTTAGTTATTAGGGCAGGCGGCCTGGCGCTTTCGTTTTGTCGCTGTTTGTTGAGCACGTCATCCCTCTTGAGATTATATGCACGTTGGTACGCCTGATCGAGCGAGCTTTTGGGGTGGTTCCTGTTAATAAGGGTGGCCTTGAGTTCGTCTAGGTGCTCTACGTAGTCACTGTCATCACTGCATACTCTTCTAAGCCTGGTGGCTTGTCCTACAAAGATCCCTTGCTTGCAGTGTCTCGGGTGATGGCTTTTATAGTCTAGGTGCTGCTGCCTGTCAGTTGGTTTTCTAAAAAGCGTGGTTTTACGTTTACCGTTGTCTAAAATGACTGTAGTATCTAGGAAGTTCACTTCTTTTTCAGAATACTGGCAGGAGAATTTAATAGTCTGATGCGAAGAATTGAGATGAGATATAAACGTTTCTAGGGTCGTGTGACCGTGTTTCCAAATCATGAAGATGTCGTCTATCTAGCGGAGGTAAACCTGAGATTTATGCGGAAAAGAGCTTAATAGAGTGGCTTCAAGTTGCCCCATGAAAATGTTGGCATAAGTCGCCGCGAATGGAGTACCCATGCTGGTTCCAAAAACTTGCAAAAAGTACGAAGAGTGTAATTCAAAATAATTGAGAGTTAAAACTTGTTTTAACAAAGTTATGTACACTTCTGGCTCATGCTGGTGCGTGCTCTCTGATAGACCTTTTGAAATAGGTTCAATTCCTTCGACGAAAGGGATGTTTGTATACAATGCGGCAACGTCAAGAGTAACAAGGAGGGTTCCACTGGGTAGGCGCCCACCCTTATTTATCTCTTCTATTATGCGGAGGAAGGGGGGGGTGTCCTGAACGAATGAAGGAAGAAGAGTCGGAATTTCAGATAGGCAACGATTCAGAAACAGAGATAATGCTTCTGTTGGGGGATTGTTATTCGAAACTATGCGTCTGCCAGGAATGTCGGCAGTGAAAAATAATTCTAACAGGACTTTGTGGACTTTTGGGAAGATGTAAAAACGGCATGCATGCTTATTATTCGGTTTCATTAAATTTAATTCAGTGGTCGTTATTAATTCTCTGGATCTCAGATCTGTGAGGCTCTGAAGGATTTTTAGGCTTTATTCCTGGCTGGAATCGTTATCTAAGGGCTTGTAGTGGCAAGGGTTATTGAGCTGCCTATAAGCTTCATCTTTGTAATTTCACATAGGTAAAACAACTACGCTACCACCTTTGTCGGCTGGCTTTATGAATATGTCGTTTCTTGCTGATAGGCTATTCAGAGTAACTTCTTCCGACGGAGTTAAGTTCTTGCGCTTGTTTGATGGCTTGGTTGTTGCCAATATTTCTCTTGATACTGATTTTAGGTACAGATCTAATTCTGGAGATTGATCTACACCTGGAGTCCAAGTGCTAGGAGGGTGGAGGGTGCATTGGTGAATGTCAGGTTCGTCTAGCTTTTCCGAAAAAAACTCGCTTAGCCTCATTCTCCGAGAAAATTCAGTGAGATCTTTATGTAACTCGTATTCATTCACATGGTTATTTGTGGGACAGAAAGTTAGACCTCGTTCTATGATACCTTTTTCGTCGGCCGTTAGTGTTTTGGAAAATATCAATGACTTTTCTGGGGCCGGTAGCGAGGGAGCTCGTTTTTTCTATAGTATTAGTATAGAAAAGAGTATAGTATAGTATAGAGTATAGTATAGTATAGTATAGAGTATTAGTATAGTATAGAGAGGCTGGGGAATGAGGTTCTACAAAAGCAATCCCTGTTTCCAGGGGCAACATTGCATGACCTAATACTCCATAGTCAGTGCAAGCTGTAATTCGCGAGGGAAGCTGGTCACGTTGAAACTTTACTGCTTGCCTATTACTAAGATCATTTTCCTTACGATTTATAAAAATATTGAGATCTATTTTCTCCTGCTCAGTTAGCGAAAGAGCTTCAATCTGGTCGTTGAAGAGGCTGAGTTGGCTAGTACAGTGGTCTCTAAGAATTTCTAGGAGGGAAAGCGAAGCATTATTGAGAATACCTTGCCACCTTGCAGCTAGTTCAGGAGGGAGCTCACCAATGGCACAACTAACGTTTAGGTGGAGGCCTTTTGGGATCTTTTTGCTTTGGAGATACGAGGAGTACGTTTTCCGATGCAATCTCTAGTTGGTTTGTTTGCCGGCTAATTTTCGAGCTTTGAGGAAAGAGCGGGATTTAGGGGTTCGAATATCCGATCTACTCGGTGGTAGTCATTTGTGTTTGTTTCGAGCAGACCTCCGGGGTGACACTTTTTTGCTTGGAGTCAGTTGTTTAGGGGGCTGCTTGGGGTGAGGTCCACATCGCTGCCTGTTTGCGTGCCTGTTTGCGTTATACTGTGTGTTGGGGTCTGCGTGAACCATGAGCGTCATGGGTCGGGTTGTTGTTCGCTTGCGTGCTGTACAGCTGGTGTTCCGGCCACGTCCACGGTTTGTGTGCTGGCGTCACATGTGCTGTTCTTAGGTGGACATGAAATTTCCCAACTGTTGGGGTGTTGGGTTGGTTCTGTTGTTCTGTGCTGGCCGGAGACGGGAGGCTGATGCGTGAAGTTGGAGCGTCACCTTAAATGAGTTCCTCAGCCTGCGCTTGATGTTTTCTTAAATCAGTCGGACGCATCGAAAGTTAGGGTGTAGTCCGTCCTTGGCCAGGTGTCCTAGGGGGTCGTGGGGAATTTTTGCGTGGTGGATAATGTCAACGTTTCCTTTGTTGTGTGCGAGGTACATGAGGAAGTCGTTAAGCTTAGCTGACCTTTGTGAGCGAGCTAGGACTCTGTGCGTCTGGGGTATGTCTGGCTTGTGTTTGTTTTCGATCCTGGGAAGCACTGTTGTGAGGGTTATCTGTGCTTTGGGCCTGTTGGTCTGAACGTCGTGAACAAGAGTTTTCATGGCCTCGATGATGCTTTCAGCGGTGTTGTTCTTTAAGTCGTTAGTGCCAAAGTGAAGAATGAAGGAGTGATGTTGCGTGGGGCGGCGTCAATGAGTTTTCTGATGTCATGGGTTGTGGCGCCGCTTTAAAAGCTGGTGTATGGTACATGTAGTCCGGAAGGGAAGTGGTCGTGAATGTACTTAAAGTGGCTATCACCGATCAAACCTACGTGTGCCAGAGAGAGGAGAGGGGGCTTACCTTGTTCCGTCATCTTCATACACGAAATCCAGGGAGGGAAATCCTACAACGAGGTCTAACTTTCTGTCCCACAAATAGCCGTGTGAATGAATACGAGTTACATAAAGATCTCACAGAATTTTCTCGGAGAATGAGGCTAAGCGAGTTTTTTTCGGAAAAGCAGGACCGACCTGACATTAACTAATGCACCCTCCACCCTCCTAGCACTTGGAATCCGGGTGTAGATCAATCTCCAGATTTAGATCTGTACCTAAAATCAGTATCAAGAGAAATATTAGCAACAGCCAAGCGATCAAACAAGCGCAAGAACCTAACTCCGTCGGAAGAAGTTACCCTAAATAGCCTATCAGCCAGAAACAACATAGTCATAAAGCCAGCCGACAAAGGTAGTAGCGTAGTTGTTTTACCTATGGGAAAATACAAAGATGAAGCTTATAGGCAGCTCAATAACCCTTGCCACTACAAGCCCTTAGATAATGATCCGAGCCAGGAATACAGCCTCAAAATCCTTCAGAGACTCATAGATCTGAGATCTAGAGAATTAATAACGACCACTGACTTAAAACCGAATAATAAGCATGCAGGCCGTTTACACCTCCTCCCAAAAGTCCACAAAGTCCCCGTAGAATTATTTTTCACTGCCGACATTCCTGGCGAACCCATAGTTTCAAATAACAATACAACCACAGAAGCATTATCTCTGTTTCTGAATCCCTACCTATCTGACATTCCGACTCTTCTTCCTTCATTCGCTCAGGACACCCCCCACTTCCTCCGCATAATAGAAGAGATAAATAAGGGTGCGCGCCTACCCAGTGGAACCCTCCTTTTTACTCTTGACGTTGCCGCATTGTATACAAACATCCCTTTCGTCGAAGGAATTGAAGTTATTTCAAAAGCTCTATCAGAGAACCCGCACCAACATGAGCCAGAAGTGTACATAACTTTGTTAAAACTAGTTAAACTTTGTTAAAACTCACAATTATTTTGAATTCGACTCTTCTTACTTTTTGCAAGTTTTTGAAACCAGCATGGGTTCTCCATTCGCGCCGACGTATGCTAACACTTTCATGAGGCAACTTGAAGCCACTCTATTAAGCTCTTTTCCGCATAAACCTCAGGTTTACCTCCGCTACGTAGACGACATCTTCATGATTTGGGAACACGGTCGCGCGACTCTAGAAACGTTTATACCTCATCTAAATTCTTCGCATCCGACTATTAAATTCTCCTGCCAGTATTCCGAAAAAGAAGGAAACTTCCTAGATACTACCGTCATTTTAGACAACGGCAAGCTTAAAACCACGCTTTTTAGAAAAGCAACTGACAGGCAGCAGTACCTAGACTATAAAAGCCATCACCCGAGAAACTGCAAGCAAGGGAATTTTCTAGGACAAGCGACCAGGCTTATAAGAGTATGCAGTGATGACAGTGACTACGTAGAGCACCTAAATGAACTCAAGTCCACCCTTATTAACAGGAACCACCCCAAAAGCTCGCTCGATCAGGCGTACCAACGTGCATATGATCTCAAAATGGATGACGTGCTCAACAAACAGCGACAAAACGAAAGCGCCAGGCCGCCTGCCCTAATAACTAACTTTTCAAACGCCCTCCCAAACGTAAACAATATACTGCGCAAGTACTACCCCATTTTAGCCGGTAACGACCGACTTAGAAAGACTTTCCTGGAAGCCCCAAGGGTTATTTACCGGATAAACAGGAATCTAAAAGATATTTTAGTGCATGCGAAAACAGGGCCTTCAAAGCAACCATTCCTAGCGAGCTGCTCCCGCCCCAGATGCAAGAGTTGAAGGCACCTGCAGACCGACTGCATGGTAAAAAGAACAGCTAGTAATTATGTCCACAAGATTAATTCAAGATTTACGTGCACTTCATCCAACATTGTGTATATGTTGGAATGCTCAATTTGCCACAAACGGTATATAGGCGAAACGAGTCACCCTATGAGCCTACGTCTTAATGGTCACCGGGCAGATACCCTTAGCAACTCCTCCATAGCTGTGGCGAAAGCATTTCAACCAACCAGGCCACAATTTTGATTACCTCAAGTTGTATATACTTCAGTCAAACTTCAGGTCTCCTAGGGACAGGAAATACCGAGAATCCTATTTAACTCACAAATTCATCTCCCTGGAACTTACTGGAATTATTGCGTCTAGGGGCAACTTGGAATCCTTGTAATATTCACCGGGAATACAGAAATAGGCACTGTCTTGCATTTACCTTATCTAAAGACTATTACCCCTCCCTCTGGTCTTTACCTGGTCACCTAATTTCTTTTTTTCATTCCTTAGCTTCTAGCTTAATACTCGCCCGCATCCGTCCAACCTTAGCTTTTGGAATTCCGTCTTATTTATTTTATTTCTCTTTTTTTCTCTCCGCATCGTCTTGTGCCCCATACGTCACTTTAACTGTATCTTTTCTTTTTTGAGTTTCAGGACAGGCCTGTTCCAGGAATGTTGACGTGGGTGACACGTGCCATTTAAGTTGCCGGGTCATTGCTTTTTCTTTTGTGTGTGGGTTTGTGTGGTTCCCCTCCCTGTTTTTTTTTCTCTTTTTTTCTTTTTTACTTGACCGAGTTATTTCTCCCTTCTCTACCTTTTCTTTTGACCTGAAGCTTGCAGATAGTTTCTGATAAAGACCCCACTCTAACCGCCTGGTCTGCTTCCCGCGGTTTTGAGAACCTTCCCGTATGCCCCGCGGCGGGTCAACAAACAACCTCCCATCCTTTCTCTCCAAAAATTCCCCAAATATCAACCCCCGGCTGACTTCCCTGTGACCTACTGTGCTGCTCAAACTATACATCCTTCTTTGCCCCTCAATATCTCCCCCGGCATACTCCCAAACCAATCCGCTTTTACAATTTAACTTCCTTCTTTCCTTCTCCCCTCTCACCTGGGGACCTACCCCTATATAAAGCGTGCCAGCCAGGCGAGAGATTGCCCTGACGAAAGCAAATCGCTTTGCTGAAATGTTGGCAACAATCGTGCTTTTACCTTGTTCAAAGTTGTCTTTTTTTTGCATATATATATATATATATATATATATATTATAATATATATATACCGTTCATTCTGAGGGAGCAGCGCAAACTAGACAGGACAAAAGGGGTAGGACACAACACGAGCGCTTACTAACAACTGAAGTTTTTATTAGAAATTGGAAGAACATATAAAGAAGCCTGCGTACTAACACCCCGTGACATAGGCCATGCGCACAACACTCTTGCATACCAACTGGCCCAGTTCTCGACCTTGTTGCATATATATACCGAATCAGATAGGAAATGAAGGGCTCTTTGAAAATAAGACACATAAGACTGAGGTAAGTGTTGGCAGTCAAGAAAACCTCGGAGATCAAAAGGGAGGATATGGTATGTCATTGAAACAGATAAAGAATTTGGAAAGACCGAAAGAAACATGAGAAAAAAATGCCACCTAGGTGAGATCTGAACCCACGACCTCTATAATACTGGTCTTGTGCGATGAACACTGTGCTACCGGCGGGGCTATTTTACCCTCCATTTTCCGGGGTATCTTCGTTAAGGTGCTTTTGTTTCCCGAGGTGATTGATCATTACTTTTGTTTTCTGCATATTAATTTTCAGGCCCAAGGTTCTACTCTGTTTGTACAGCGCGGAAAGCAGCATGCTTTACAATTCGTCCACCTAGTTAATTAGCACATCAACGTCATCTGCAAATCTGAGGTAAATGAGGTATTAACCATTAATCATTACTCCCACCTGTTCCAAACCTAACATTATGAATACTTCTTGTAAACTTCCTGTAAATAACACTTTAGTGATTGTGTCTGCTTGCCTGACGCCCATCCTTATAGGTATTTTACGGCTCTTCTTAAGGAAGCTGATGGTAGCTGTGCAGTTATTGTAGATATCCTCTAGTGTTCTTACATAATGCTCATCTACCCCCTGCTTCCGTAATTGCTGAATGACTGCTGATGTTTCGACCGAGTCAAAAGCTTTCTCATAATCTATGAAGGCTATATATAGGGATTCAGTATACTCAGCGCACTTTTCTATCACCTGATTGATCGTGTGAATATGGTCCATTGTTGAATAGCCTTTACGGAACCCTGCTTGTTCTTTAGGTTGACTGAAATTTAAGGTTGCGAAAATTCTCTTAGCGATTTCCTAAGTAAGTACCTTGTAGACGGCTGACAGTAATCTGATCTGCCTGTAATTTTTCAAGTCTTCAATGTCACCTTCTTTGGATTAGTATGATGTTCGCGTTTTTCCAAGCTTCCGGAACACTTGCGGTCATAAGGCATTGCGTATATAGATTTCCCAATTTTTCAAGTACAATTTCTCCGCCATCACTCGAGAGGTCTGGTGTCATCTGATGCTAACCAGTTGCTTTGCCCCCTTTCATTTCTTTCAAAGCCTTCCTTACTTCTTCGGTAGTTACTGGTGAGATGTCTATCTCCTCTGAACAACTTTGTCGTCCACATTATCCTGTATGTCCCGGGTTCTGTACAGACCCCTAAATATCTCCTCGGCTACTGTGAATATTTTATTCCTATCTGTGATGACATTGCCTTGTTGTCTTTAGGTGAATACATATGATTCTGCCCCACGCCAAGACACCTCTTCGCTGCTTGAGGCTACTTCAGTTCTCCGCAGCGCATTCGATCCTCTCCATATTATACTTCCGTATGTCAGCTGTCTTACGCTTATTGATAAACTTCCAAAGCTCCGCTAGTTCTATTCTGTCAGCTGGGGTGGATATTATCATGGTTTTCCATTTCCTAATTAGATAAATAACCTCGGGACCGCACAGTGGTTTGAGATAGGTGGCGAGGCAGTAGAAGTGGTAAGCGAATATGTCTACTTAAGCCAAGTTGCGATCACGGATCCCCGCCATGAGGCAGACATAATTAGAAGAATAACAATGGGGTGGAGGGTGTACGGCAGATATTTTAAGATAATGAATGGAAGCCTACCATTGTCCCTGAAGGAGAAAGTGTATGACAGCAGCACCTTACCGGTACTCACTTACGGGGCAGAAACTTGGATGCTCACTAAGAGGATTCAACTTAAATTGAGAATGACTCAGCAGGCAATAGAGCGGAAGATGTTAGGTAAAACATTAAGTGACAAGGGAAGACGGGAGTGGCTCAGGGAACAAACGCGTGTAAAAGACATATTAGTAGAAATTAAGAAGAAGAAATAGACGTGGGCAGGGCATGTAATGCGAAGACAAGGTAACCGTTGGTCATCAAGGGTAACAGAGTGGATTCCTAGACAAGGCAAGCGTTGCAGAGGGCGGCAGAAAGTTAGATGGGCGGATAAGATCAAGAAGTTTCCGGGGATAAATTGGTCGCAGTCAGCACATTACCGGGGTAATTGGAGAGTAATGGGAGAGGCCTTTGCCCTGCAGTGGGCGTAGATAGGCTGGCGATGATGATGATGAATTTGGTTAGCCAGCGCCACTCAAACTACTCGGGGTGAAGGGGACCTTGTTTTTACCCCCGGGCCATGACTAGGGTGTCTACGACATGTCGAGATGGTCGACTAGGCCTGAACCACCTTAAGCTCCCTCTTAATCTCCCAAATTCTTTATCTATTTCAATGACCTACCACATCCTCCCCTTTGCTTTATATATATATCTCTCTCTCTCTCTCTCTCTATATATATATATATATATATATATATATATATATATATATATATATATATATAGGGAGTAGTAGAACTTTGAAGATGGTAGAGAACACAAGAGAAGAAAATCTTCGAACAAGGTAAAAGCACGATTGTGGCCTACGTTTCAGCAAAGAGAACTTGCTTTCCTCAGGGCAAGCAAGTTCTCAGGGCAAGCAAGCAGGCCCTGAGGAAAGCAAGTTCTCTTTGCTGAAACGTAGGCCACAATCGTGCTTTTACCTTGTTCGAAGATTTTCTTCTCTTGTATATATATATATATATATATATATATATATATATATATAGCAGAACAGAGAGATACGGGACGAGGGACTCGGTAAAGATACATATCAAGGTTGCAGTCGTCATTGCCAGTGCTATTCGGCTTTTTTTCGAAAATATATAATAGGGCCGAATGACGTGTGCTTGTCACGTTTCTTTGATTCATTGATAAATAAGCGAAAATATAAGTCGAGAAAAAATCCGCCGTTTTCCGGGAGCGGGACTCGAACCCACATCTCCGCATAACCGGTGCGGTGCGTTAACCAATTACGCTATCCCCACAGCGGCTTCTCTCTCGACTTTAAAGCGGGGGTTTATATTTACAAGAGCTCTGAGGCCGGTCAACTAGCGCCGCCCCTCGACTACCGCGGGAGACGTAGAACGTCTCCCGCGGTATATACATATATATATATATATGTATATATATATATATATATATATATATACATATATATATATATACATATATATATATATATGTATGTATATACATATTTATATCTATATATACATATTTATATATATATGCGATAGAATTAAGGGTTGGCAGTCAAAAAAACCTCGGAAAGCCCGGGGTGATGGTCCCCTGGACCATCACCCCGAATAGTCCTAGTGGCGCTGGCTACCACCCCAGTGCACGAAACGTAAACTACCTTTACATACATACAAAAGACAGTGGTGGAGGTACAGCCCGGCTCGTACCGTAGTGCTCATCGTACCAGACTGGTATTCTAGAGGTCCTGTGTTCGGATCCCACCCGGCGGGCAATTTTTCACCACTTTCTTTCTGACTAAAAAAATTCTTTATCTCTTTTTATGATCTACCGCATTGCCCCCTTTCCTTTCCGAGGTTTTCTTGACTGCCAACCCTTATTGACTGCCAACCCTTGACTGCCAATCCAATTTTTGATTCGCAACATGCAGAGCGAGGGCGTCTGTTCTGGCAGTCTTGGTGCCAAATGTCGCTTAGGAGTGTTCAACGCTCGTCGACCACTCTCGACATGTCGTAGACACTCAAGTCACGGCCCGGGGTAAAAAGAAGGCCCCCTTCATCTCGAGTAGTCCGAGTTGCGCTGGCTACCACCCCCCAATTGCTTAAAATACCTTAACATAAATACCCAAGAAAGTGGTGAAGGAACAGCACCGCCGGTAGAGTAGTGGTCCTCGCACACAAGACCAGTATTCTGGAGGTCGTGGGTTCGGATCCCACCCTGCAGGCCATTTTTCAATACTTCTCTTCTGACTCAAAAAATTCTTTATTTGTTTCTATGACCTACCGCATTCCCCCTTTGCTTTCCGACGTTTTCTTGACTGCCAAACGTTATCCTGTCGTACCGTTGACTATAGACGCGATTGACGTAATTGTCACAGCCGTTTATGGAAGAAAAATTCCGCGTTTTGCATATTCGGCATGGTACACGCCCGACGACGAGAACGCAGAAGCAGCGCTTGACGCACGGGTCGATCGAGTAATGCGTCGGACATACGTTGCTTGGCTCGAAGAACCTCGGCTTCTCCGCCACTCTAACTACTCGTTAATGGTCCAATAAACCACGCTTCAGTTTGATGGAGTGTGCGGGTTTCTTCCCAGCGTAACCCTACGATCGCATCGCAAGACTGCGATACCACAAGCTGCAGTTACAAAGCAGCCCGTTACAGCTTTTACACCCCTTACACCCCGTTACAGCCCATGTTACATGGAGAGGCGTGTTATGGGAGTTACAACCCGTGATGCAGCTGAACACCGACCGAGACATGGCACCATCCTCACCACCGCCGATCATGTGTACGGGTGGGCTTCGCCAGCGAGACCCCCCTAACTTAGATGGAACAAATGACAACGTCGTACAGGAGCAGCAGTCGCAGTACGAACGAGTAAGCACGCACAACAGATGGGACGATTGCATTAAGCTTAATGACGTTGAGCTTCAGTTGGACCACCTAGCCAAGAAGTGGTTCCACAACACCGCAGCCACTGTGACTACCTCTTCTGACTTCGAAAACCGTATTTTCGAGGTCTTCGGCTGTCCCTCCGTGTGGAAGCTTCGGGCTGAGCAGTCTCCGCACACGAGCGCAGCCTCCTGGAGAGATCTTCACAAGTTATATCGAGGGTGTTCTGGACCTATGCAACCGTGTTGATTCAGCTATGGTGGACGCAGAGAAAAGTAAGCACCTAATGAAAGGAATAGATGATTCTGCCTCCCAGATGCTGTTAGCGAAAGACCTGCGAGCCGTTGCTGACATCATCACCCTGTGCCGAAGCTACAAAGAACTCCGCAGGCCGAGGGCGCTTTCTCGGTGCTCTTGTGTCCAGGGCGAGCCGCTGTCGAGCTTGACAGCGGCGGGGGCCGACGCATCCTTGATGCGGTAGCTTCAACAGTGTGTTCGCGAAGACGTCGCTCAGCAAGACTCACTTATTACCCTGGAGCCTGGATTAACGAAGCCACCGTCTGTTCCTGGCCCGTCTCCTCGGTACGGAGTTCCTCCGCAGCCTGCCGAAGTGACTCCTTCCGTTGTCTCGCCGACGCTTCCAGCGCTTCGCCACAGGATCAAGGAAGAGGTGGCTTAGTCAGTGCCGCCCACTCTGTATTATGGACCCCTCACGTATGCCGAAGCCATGGGGAGAGCGGGACAGCCAGCTAGAGCCTTGTTTTGGGCCATGTCGGCAACCCCGACACGCCCTGCGGTATGCAGGAATCTGCCACCGGGGAATATAATCGGGGAATATATAATATGGGGGCTGATAATCGCCCCATCTGTTTCGCCTGCCGATGTCTAGGCCAAGTGGCCCGGTACTGGCACCGCCGCGTGCCCACAATGAATGATGAAGTTGGAAACCACACTTTTGGCTCTCCACACGCGCCTTCGCAAATAATGACCCATGTGACGCCCAGGTCGCCGTTACCTGCCTCCGATTACAGCGTTTTTAGCCGTCGTGACGCCAAAAGCCGCCTTTCAATCTACCTACGTCGCCGCTCACTATCACTTGTGCGATGTCGTCCAAGCCCAACTGAACAGGAACACTAGCTGCCGCAGTTCTGGAGACAAGAGCCGCGCGACTTTCAAGCTGCAAAAGGCCTACAAATGTAATCGACGTGTCTGTTGAGGCTGTATCTTCAGTCGCACTAGTCGACACAGGCGCAGCCGTCTCCGCCATTACCGCCGATATTTGCCGCTCGCTTAGAAAAGTTACGATGCTGCTGCCGCAATTTTTATTATGTACCGCAAGTGCGCAACGTGTGAAACCTTTGGCGGTGTGCACGGTGCGCGTCATAATCCAGGACGTCGTGTACCCGTCGACGTCATCGGTCTGTCATCCTGCTCCTTTGACGTCATTTTAGGTTGGGACTTTTTACCGTGTAATCGCGCAATATTCGACTGTGCGCGTGTACAAGTACAATTTGATTCTCCCATGGACGCGCCTTATGACAACCTTAAGTCCGCTGCCCCTGCAAAGCTCACCGTGGCTCACGACACGGACATTCCTCCCCGCTCGGCTGCTCTCGTACTGCTCTGCTGCTCTTCCATTCCTGACGCACATGTTCTCTCTCTATCTCTATCTCTGTCTCTCTCTATTTCTCTATCGAAAATCGCTGTCTCTGCCAGTTGCCCTACAGTCAGTTCATGCTGGCACAATCGCCATAGTAGTCACAACGGTCCAAAAATATATGAGGCGAAACGGACCATTGCGGCAAGCGCAGGCGAGCGACCAGATAATGTCACAATGAAAACCAAGGCGTACTGCCAAGCTTCGTAGCTGCGACGGCGAAGGAGATGGTAGCGACACCTGATGGTTGAAATTATAGCGGCCGAAATTCATTCCATGCCTGCGCAGTGCAATGCTGATCGCGGTGGCCGCGAAATTTCTTCACCCGGGTCAGATGCTGCTAGCCTAACGTATGACGAGCACTTGTGACATTATCTGGCCGCGCTAGAAAGCTTCGTTTCTCCTCCTATCTTATTTTTGCTCCGTGGTAGCCACTAAAGATTCCTTGGAGCCCCTTCATCTCCTGCACGGTGAGGTCCTTGGCTGCGTCCAAGTTGTTGTTGGGCTATAGCTTGTGACCGCCGTACCAGACGCATTTCCGTCATGGGTTCAGCATCAGACCCGTCAGCACCAGACCTATCGCCACTGGGCATTGGCGCTTCGATGGATCCTGCCCTCAGATCACACCAACGAGTGAGGCTCCTCGCTCTGCTATATCGGTTCCTCTTTTTTTAGGGGTGTAAACTAATTCCTGGGCCGAACATGTGCAGTTGCTCACTCCATTGACCATACCTCGGCAAAGTTGGCGCGGCTCCTCAAACTTACTCACAATTTTTTTTTTCGAATAACCACTTACTCAAACTCAGACTGAATTCTGAGCAGCACATCTGCGCTCACTCAAATTCAAACTCATATTGAGCGCTAAACTCAGAACTCACGCGGACTCAAAACTCAAAATGTACTCAGAAATTAAAATGTACTCAAACTCAAAATGTAATCAAAACTCAAAATGTACTCAAACTCAAAATTTACTCAAACTCAATATGGACTCAAAACTCAAAATGTACTCAAAACTCAAAGTGCACTCAAACTCAAAATGGACGCAAAACTCAAAATGTACTCAAACTCAAAATGGACTCAAAACTCAAAATGTAATCAAAACTCAAAATGTACTCAAACTCAAAGTGAACTCAAAACTCAAAATGTACTCAAACTCAAAATGTACTCAAAACTCAAAATGTACTCAAAACTCAAAATGTACTCAAACTCAAAATAGACTCAAAACTCAAAATGTACTCAAAACTCAAAATGAACTCAGAACTCAAAATGGGCTGTGAACTCAAAATGAATTCAGAACTCAAATGGCCTCACAACTCTCTCATGCAAGAAACTTACTCGGGGTCAGATGGACTCTGATTTCATTAGCAGTCAGTGTTTTCAACTTCACGCGTGGTAAAAATACTACGGGTGCCAATTCGTGAGCTCAAACTCTTGCATTCGCCACGACATGACACCATAGCTCCTTTAAGGTCGGAAACAATTATTGTTGCAGATTTAATACAGCTATACCTGCTGCCCATGAAGAGTAGCGCTGGTTGGAAGCAATTGTACGTATATATTGGATACCACACTCTTCATGTAGGCTCCGTGTTCGTTTCATGACAGAGGCGGTCCAGGATCGATGATGTGCTGGGTCCCCAGGTCGAAACAAGCAACATTGGGTGAGGGGACGTGCGCTCACTGCTCCGTTCATTTATGTCGAAGCTGTTTAGGGTTACCGTTCCGTGCATTCTTGCTCTGCATCCTGAAAAAACGCCTTGTGTCGAAGCAAACTGTCCCCGCGAATCTCCGAAGTGCGAGGCGTTCATGGTATACCTTTGCTATTTTATTGCGTAGCATTCTTTGCCGAGTACACCCCTCCCCCTATCCCCGCCCTGATCTTGTAACGCCCTGCATATACACAAAACTGCAGATATCACGGAAGTTCAACCTGCAATCATTAGAAAAGCGTAAACGTTGAGAATTGATAAAACTAAATGTTACAAATCTAAAAAATAAATAAGAAAAATATCGAAAATGGCGAACCGTGTAACACGGGAGTCATAGATCGCCTCAGATGGGGTGAAAATGCAGAGAGGTGTGGCGCTAAAGAATATGGGGTATCAAATTGAGGGTCTCGAGGAGGGAAATCACGTGGGACAGACAAAAAAGTGCCTCGTTGTTTGCTGAGGCACTTGTATTAGTTGTTACTAGCATTTGCTAGGTGGAATGAGCTCTCGTAGCTCGGAAAAACACCACGCTGTCGTTGTAAGCAATGACCGCCACCGTACCCAGCTGTTAACTTCCAGCATGCACGCGTGTGTGAGTGTGTGTGTGTGTGTGTTTGAGAGAGAGAGAGAGTGAGAGTGAGTGGGAGAGAGTGAGAGAGAGTGAGAGTGAGAGTAAGAGAGTGAGCGAGTGAGAGGGCGTGAGAGTGAGAGAGAGTGTGAGAGTGAGAGAGTGTGAGAGTGTAGGAGTGAGAGTGTGAGAAAGTGAGAGTGAGAGAGGGTCAGAGTGAGAGAGTGTGAAAGAGAGAGTGTGAGAGAGAGGAGAGTGAGAGTGAGAGAGTGAGTGAGAGACTGCGAGTGAGTGAGAGAGTGAGAGTGTGAGATTGAGACAGTGAAAGAGTGAGAGTAAGAGTGAGAGAGTGAGAGTAAGAGTGTGAGAGTGAGAGTGTGACAGTGAGAGTGTGAGAGTGAGAGTGAGTGTGAGAGTGTGAGTGTGAGAGTGTGAGTGAGAGTGTGAGTGAGAGTGTGAGTGAGAGTGAGTGTGAGTGAGAGTGTGAGTGAGAGTGAGAGTGTGAGTGTGAATGCGAGTGATAGTGTGAGTGAGAGTGAGAGTGAGAATGTGAGTGTAAAGCTAAAACGTCGTTAGAGGGGTACAGGGCTGAGAAATTGAACATCAGAAAGGAAAATGTCTACGATACTTCCAAGGGCAGTGCTTTGCTTTTTGAGGCTAGAGCAGGTTGCCTGCGAACTAAGAGTTTTGTGGGGAAGTATTCACAAAATGATGGGGTATGCGTGGTCTGCGGAAAAGAAACAGAAACTATGCGGCACATAGTGTTAGAATGTGAGGGTATCCATCCAAATCTACATGAAGGGAATATTGGGCTTTCAGAAGCCCTAGGATTTAAGGGTATCAGAGAGGGAGTTAACTTCAAAGCTGTCGAGGGGACGAAAAAAAGATTAGAATGCTGGTGGACGAACAGCAGAGAGCGGAATATTGCCTAGGACAGTTACCACCTGTAACAGGAAAAAAAAAGTATTTCGGGCCTAATAAGCTTTTTTTTGATAAGATGACATGTCATCCCTCCGCTTCAAAGGGGAAACCAATAGCAATCATCATCATTATCATCATCATTGTGATGGACTCGTTTGGCCTTGTGGGTGTACGACGCGTAAGAACGGTACTCGAGAGGGTAAGAGAAAAGAAAGTATATTAACAGCACCACCAGAAAAACGAGACAGCAGAAAAGCGGTACAACTGGAAAGCACAACAGCAACAAGACACGAGTCCGATACCCCTAACCAGCGTTCAATAGAGGGGAAAAAAACGTTCTCACAGCCGCCTCGACGGTGGATGTTCGGCGACGTCGATGGCGGGTCGTCGCCAGTCCGAGTCACGGTCGAGCGCTGGCCGTCTGTCGCCAGCTCTGCCCAAGCGAGACGGAAGAAGATGCTCCACGTCCTACGTTTCGGGCGCAGCGCTGTTTCCGCCCTGGGCCGTGATCCCGAGCCTCGGCCAGTCGCACGATCACGCCCCGGTCGTCTGCGGGTCCCACACGGGTCGGCGAGCCCCGACTCACACGCCTCGTACTACTCGAACGGGATCACAGGAACTGCGGGTCCGCCCCCGGTCCTTGCCCGCTCGTCTGCTCCGAGTCTCCGCTGCTGCCGGAACCGCGTTCCACCTCCAGCCCTCTTCTTCCTCCTTCATGTCTTCGTGCGCCAGCGCGTGGTCCCCTTTTTCCAGCAATGATGGCCAATCCTCACAATCACCCCCCACTTCAAGAGGTTGTTGCGCTCAAACAACCTGCTCAGGCTTTTCGGAGGTTGTCCGTGGGCCTTGATGCGGAGCCTTCAATGTCTTTGACAGCGCGCACACACACAAGCGCGAGGATAGTTCAAATTAACGGGTATAAAAAAAACACACACCCGTTGATAAAGTGAAGGCAGAGATAAATTTTAAACAACCACACATCACTAGCCAAAACAAGTGAAAAATTCATTGCAGCGGTGGGGGAAAAAACAAGGAAAGGTAAATGAATACACTTAAGGTGCGGAAAGTCGACTCATATAATCGGCTCCAATGTTCTCCCTACCCTTGATGTATTCCACCACAAAATCGTATTCCATAAGAGCCAGGCTCCACCGTAACACACGACTGTTGATGTGCTTTGCCGAGTTTATATAAGCTAGGGGCTGGTGGTCACTTTGCAGTATGAAAGGTTTCCAAAAAAATAGACGTGAAACTTCTTCACGGCCCATATGAGGGAGTGTCCTTCTCTTTCTATCGTGGAGTAGGCAGCCTCACGAGGTAGGAGACGTCGGCTGGCATACGCAACAGGATGCGCAATTCCGTCATGCTTCTGCAGGAGTACGGCGCCAATGCTGGTCGAGGAAGCGTCGGTCCGAAGGATGAATGGTTTGGAAAAATCAGGAGCTTTGAGAATGGGCTCCTTGGAAAGCATTTCCTTCAGGGTGTTGAATGCCGCTTCCTCGGCGTCACTCCAAGCGACTTGATTCGGTGCTCTCTTTTTTGTAAGCTCCGTCAATGGATGACACACTTCGGCATATCGAGGTACAAAATCTCTGTAGTACCCAGTCAGGGCTAGGAAAGAGCGCACCTGTTTCTCCATCTTGGGGCGTTGGGCAGCGTGAATTTTTTCAAGCGTCTCTACCTGGGGCCGTAGGGGACCATGACCAACCATGTGACCCAGGAACTTGACCGAAGAGTACCCGATCTCGCTTTTTTTCGGTCGAATGGTCAGGCCGGCTTGTCCGACACGTCAGAAGAATGCCTGAAGAATGTCTAGATGCTCCAGCCACGTTTCTGTCGCGATGAGCACGTCATCAAAGTAATGGTAGACGTTTGGGAGGACGTCGACTAGTTTTCGCATTAGCCGTGTGAATACTGCAGGTGCCGTCTTAATGCCAAAGGGCATGAACCGAAATTGGTACAGGCCAGAGGCGCAAGAAAACGCTGTCATTGGTTTTGACTCCTCGTCCATAGGCACCTGCCAATAACCTTTCGTAAAATCAAATTTAGAAAATATCTGCATTTGCCTAGTTTTGCGAACATTATGTCAACTCTTGGGATGGGCTCATTGTCATAGACGAGGATCGAATTCAGCTGACGGAAGTCGACACAAAGCCTTATGGTGCCATCCCTTTTTTTCACCGCCAAGATGGGGGACTGATAAGGGGACTCCGAAGGCTCGATGACACCTAGCTGTAGCATCTGCTGCACCTCTTTGTTCACTGGTTCCTGAATGGCGAAAGGGATTGGGTACTGGCGCACCTGGATCGGTGTGTCCGACATGAGACGCAACTTGCACTGGACCAGATCGGTCCTGCCTGGGACATCAGAGAAAATCATTTTGTGCGTCTCTAGGAGGCCAGTAACTTGTTCTCCTTGTTCTTTGCTTAAGTCCGGAGAAACCGCAACGTCGTGAAACGTTTCTTGCTGGTCTACAGGCAGACACGGCGGTTCTTCCGCGTCCTCAGCCTCGAGTGCGACAGAAGCCTGTTGGCGTGTTTGTGCAACTGCAATCCGGGGTTCATACTTCTTCAACATGTTTATGTGGAACAAGCTGGTTCGCGTTCCCAAGTCGATGACGTAGTCGACATCATTTTTTCTTTCAAGCACAGTGAAGGGCCCCTTCCATGTCTGGATGAGCTTGTTCGTGTCGGACGGGAGAAGAAGCAATACTTGGTCTCCAGGGCTGAGTTGGCGCCTTTTCGCCCTTCTGTCGTAGTAGCGTTTCTGCACTACCTTGGCTTTGCTAAGCTGTTCGTGTGCAATGCGACAGGTGTCTTCCAGGCGCCTTCTCAGATCGACAACGTAACCGTACGATGTCTTCGTGTCCTGGTCGATTCCTTCTCCTGTCCATAACTCCTTCAAGATGGCCATAGGACCCCTGACGTAGCGGCCATATATCAGGTCGAAGGGCGAGAAACCCAGGCTGGCTTGAGGCACTTCGCGGTAAGCGAATAGTAGCGGCGCCAGGTACCTATCCCAGTTTTTAGGGCTCTCCTGGCACATGCGGCGAACCATTTGCTTCAGCGTGCCGTTGAACCGCTCGACAAGCCCGTTGGCCATGGGATGATATGGTGTCGTGGGCAACTGTGCAAACGAGAGGAGCCTGCTCAGCTCCTTCATCAGGCCTGATGTAAATGACTTTCCACGGTCGCTAACAATTTCTCGTGGAAAACCAACGCGGGAAAACATTTCCATCAACCCTTCGGCAACCTTCTCCGTCTCAATACTCGGTAGGGCAACTGCGTCTGGATAACGTGTTGCAAAGTCTACCATTGTGAGGACGTACCGATTCCCCTTCTGGGAGGTTGGGGAGAGAGGACCGATAATATCGATCGCCACTCGCTGAAACGGGGTCTCGATGACTGGCATACTTCCAAGAGGTACGCGCCCCACCAGATGTTTCGGTACCGTTCTCTGGCACACATCACACGATCTTACAAAGCGCGTGGTATCGGATCGCACGCCTGGCCAATAAAACTCCTCCAGCACCCTATCCGTTGTCCTTTTGATGCCTTGGTGGCCGGAGAGAACCCCATCATGGGCCATTTTTAGAACAAAGTCCCGGAGACCGCTAGGAACGACTAGTTGTTCCATCTCCTTCTTCGATGGGTGCCGACATCGGCGGAAAAGAATTCCGTGCACGAGGACGAAGACCGTTTCTGCTGTCTTCACGGTAATTTTCCTGTCAACCGAGTCGAAGCAGGACTGAAGCGTGCGGTCTTCTTTCTGCATCGAAGCGAGCTCCGTTGGGCTTATGTTGAGTGGGCTGATGGAAGCTACAGGTAGCTGGTGCACGCGTTTCGCCGCACTCGCGCATTCCTCCTCCTCCTTGACGGATGGTGGTGGCGCAAATTGGTTTGGCCTACGTGCACTGTCGTTGACCTTGCTGGACTTCGACTTCCTCTTGGAAGAGGGATGTCCTTTCGGACAGATGGAAGTGTGCTGCTGACCCCTCCAGTTGACGTCCGGCGCTGCGGCATCACGAACGCCAGCGACATTTCCCAAAATCACCTCATAAAGAGGGTTGTCAATACAGGTCGCTGTCACGTGGCCTGTGAAGAATGGGCAGTCAACATACACTTCGGCTTCAGGTAGGCACAGAGCAGTGCGGTCAAGAAGGTGCACAGTGCTAATTCCTCCTGTAAGCTTCGAATCGGGAACCAAAGAACGGTTCACGATTACAGTGTTACAGCCGGAGTCGCGTAACACGGTTACTCGCCTTCCTTCCAGCCAACCGTTAGCGGTAGGCATCCGATCCTTGGAAGCCTGGGAGGTTTTGTGGCTGAGGGCCAAGTTCCTTTGTTCATAAAGGGTTGCCAGCTTCTTCTCATTACCATTGCGACACTCCGTTGGACGGCTCAGTGAACATGACGCTTTGTTCGCAGAGTCTACGTTAGGGCACGTTTCCGCTTTGTGTCCGGTCTTGCGGCACTTAAAACAGGAAACAGTTTTTTGGCTAGTGGAAGCCCTGGTCTTCGACCAACAGTCGGCTGGCTTGTGCCCTCGCTTGTTACAAAGGAAGCAGTGTGGCTTTCCTTCGACATCCTGGAGGTCAAGCATTCTTGGAGGCACTGGCGGCTTGCCAGAGTCATTCTCCTCTCGGCGTTTCCCTAGGTTTGTAAGACCTTGGGCCTCGAGGTAGTTGTCAGCATTCTCGGCTAACTGGTCTAGCGTTTGACAGCCCCTTTTCTTCAAGAAAATGGCCAGCTTATCATGACACTTACTTAGAAACTGCTCCGAGACTATTTTGTCACGGAGAGCTTCGTAGGTTCTGGTGGTCTTAGCCAGTTCCTGCCAGTTATCAAAATAGCCTAACAAGCGACCAGCGAATTGGCGGCCTGTCTCAGAGTTCTCTGGTTTGGCTTCACGAAACTTTGTGCGGTACCCCTCTTCAGTGTAGCGAAATCGCTGAAGCAGCGTCTGCTTCAGCTTAGCATAATTCAGCGCATCATCTGCAGCCATGCGTCCGACGACACTCAAAGCTTCACCAGTGAGGCACAGGTTCAATGAAAACGCCCACTTGTCCTGCCGCCAATTCTGGTTCGTCGCGACGCGTTCTAAACGCTTGATGTAAGCGTCAAGTTCATCGCGCTCTTCATTGAATGTCGGGATCAGCTTGTGGGGGCTGTCGTACCCATGGGCGACGCTTGTAGCTGCAGACGTGCCTGACTCTGCGCTAGCGTTGGGCTGCTGCTGTCGTACTTGTAACTGGAGTTCAAGGACCGACCGCTCCATTTCTAAGCGAGCTGCCGCTTCGCGATTCGCTTCCCGTTCCGCTGCGCGTTCTTCCCTGAGTCTGGCACGCTCTCTGTCAACAAATTCTTTTAACTCAGTACCGGAGAGGCCAAATTTCTCCCCTAGGCTCACCAACTTCTCGAGCTCCATTTTTGTCCGTCACACACACGGTAACAAGGCAAGGCTCTTTAGGGTGGAATTAAGAGCAAAGTCCTGTCGCGGACGCCAGATTGTGATGGACTCGTTTGGCCTTGTGGGTGTACGACGCGTAAGAACGGTACTCGAGAGGGTAAGAGAAAAGAAAGTATATTAACCGCACCACCAGAAAAACGAGACAGCAGAAAAGCGGTACAACTGGAAAGCACAACAGCAACAAGACACGAGTCCGATACCCTAACCAGCGTTCAATAGAGGGAAAAAAACGTTCTCACAGCCGCCTCGACGGTGGATGTTCGGCGACGTCGATGGCGGGTCGTCGCCAGTCCGAGTCACGGTCGAGCGCTGGCCGTCTGTCGCCAGCTCTGCCCGAGCGAGACGGAAGAAGATGCTCCACGTCCTACGTTTCGGGCGCAGCGCTGTTTCCGCCCTGGGCCGTGATCCCGAGCCTCGGCCAGTCGCACGATCACGCCCCGGTCGTCTGCGGGTCCCACACGGGTCGGCAAGCCCCGACTCACACGCCTCGTACTACTCGAACGGGATCACAGAAACTGCGGGTCCGCCCCGGTCCTTGCCCGCTCGTCTGCTCCGAGTCTCCGCTGCTGCCGGAACCGCGTTCCACCTCCAGCCCTCTTCTTCCTCCTTCACGTCTTCGTGCGCCAGCGCGTGGTCCCCTTTTTCCAGCAATGATGGCCAATCCTCACAATCATCATCAGTGTGAGTGAGAGTGAGAATGAGAGCGAGAGTGTGAGTGTGACTGATAGTGAGAGTTTGAGTGTGAGTGTGAGTGAGAGTGTGAGTGGGAGTGAGAGTGAGCGTGGGAGTGGGAGTGAGAGTGGGAGTGGCAGTGAGAGTGGCAGTGGGTGTGAGTGAGTGTGAGTGACTGTGTGAGTGTGAGTGAGCGAGCGTGTGAGTTTGAGTGAGCGAGCGTGTGAGTGTGAGTGTGAGCGAGCGTATGAGTGTGAGTGTAAGTGTGTACCTTTTGCTATATACCTTTTGCTCTATCCTCATAATTATAACCAGAAAACATTTTTTATATTTGTCCCACGTGATCCCCCTCGACAAGACCTTTAATTCGATACCCCGCATACCCTAGCAGGGTCATACATGCCCTAGCGGGGTGACTTCGAATTTTACCCCAATATAACACTCGCCATGACAATCTCATGGTTATAACCAGGAAGCATTTTTGTATTTCTCCCACGTGATTCTGCTCATTAAGACCATTAATTTGATATCCACCACATCCTAGCGGAACCAATTTGAATGCTAAACCAATCAATGACTAACCATGACTATCTCATGATATAGCCCTACCACATTTTCGTCCCACGTGATTTCCCTTATCGGAACCTTCAATTTGATGCCCCGGACACCCAGCGGCATCATTGTGAATTTTAACCTATTTTATGACCCATTTTGACTATGCCATGATAATAATCAGGAAGCACGTGATTACCCTCATCGAGACCTTTAATTTGATACGCCACACGCCCTAGCGTCATGAACTTGAATTTTAACCGAATCTATGACTTACCATCACTACGGCATGATTATCCATAACGCATTTTTGTCCCGAATGATTCCCCACATCGAGACCTTGAATTGGATTCCCCACATGCCCTCTCAGCGTCATTTTGATATTTAACCCAATCTATGACTCATTATGACTGCCTGATTACTACAATCAGCAAGCATTTTTTATTTACCCTGCGTGATTCCGTTAATCCGGACCTTTCATTTGATACCTTACACGCCTTAGCCACATCAGTTTCACTTTTCACCCAATCTAATTTGGTCATTATTCTGTCTTAAGGGGCGCTGCCCAGTCAATTCCGCTAATTCATTTGAAAAAGCAGAAAGGACAGCTCCCGCCCCCATGTCCCCCCGGCTCTCACCTCTTCCTTTGTGACCCCTAGTATATCAAGCCGTTGACAGTAGCAGGCGAGCAACCACCACGCCGGCGCCGCCGTGTGCTTTCCCACCATCCTTTCCCAAGCTCTTAGTGGATCCGTCAGGAGGAAAAGTTAAGACAACCCTTTTTTATGACCTCACCAGTCAATTATCACTCACGCGCACAGCCGCGAAAATTAGGTATACAGCAAGTGATTATGGCCATGAAAATTCAACAAGAAATCAAAAAAATCAGACACCCCCTCCCTCCCAACCGATCATGCAGATCGCGATTGGTGCCGTACCCTCAGGTAACCTGAATTCCGAGCCCACAGTGACGCATGAAACTTAACAGCCAACCATAGCTGCCTGCTAGGCTACTGATATATACTCAAATTCAAAATTGACTCAGAACTCATATGTACTCAGAACTCAAAATGTACTCAAAACTCCGTATGTACTCAAACTCAAAATGTACTCAAACTCAAAATGTACCAGAACTCAAAATGTAATCAAAACTCAAGATGTACTCAGAACTCAAAATGGACTCATACTCAAAATATACTCAGAACTCAAAATGGACTCAAACTCAAATTGTATTCAGAACTCAAAATGGACTCAAACTCAAAATGGACTCAAACTCAAAATGGACTCAAACTCAAAGTGTACTCAGAACTCAAAATGGACTCAAACTCACAATGCACTCAGAACTCAAAATGGACTCAAACTTTAATCGGAACTCAAAATGGACTCAAACTCAAAATGTACTCAGAACATAAAATGGACTCAAACTCAAAATGTACTCACAACTCAAAATGGACTCAGAAATCACTAAATCTCAGGCGTACTCAAACTCAATCGGACTCAAACTCAGTCGGGATCACTCGGCTCAAACTCACTCAAGCTCAAACTCACCATGCCACACTAGCCTCGCGCTCACTCAAACTCAAACTCACGCGTGAGTTTGAGTCCAAATGAGTCTGAGTGAGTGGACTCATGAGTGAGTTCGCCGATCTGTGCCATTGACGCCAGCTGGCATGCACCGCTTCGTCAACGGCCGTATCGTGTGTTGCCGGAGGAGTGCAGCATGGTTGGCGAACAAGTGAACGATACATTCAAACGTGGCGTAATTCGGCCCTCCAACAGTTCCTGGGCGTCTCTCGTTGTGCTTGTAACCAAAAAAAGGACGGTTTCTCCGCTTTTGCGTGATTTATCGCCGTCTGAACAACCTAACGCGGAAGGATGTCTATCCTTTACCATCGATCAACGATGCCCTTGGCCGTTTACAAAGCGCCGAGTTTTTTTTTCTTCCCTTGATCTGCGGTGTGGATGTTGGCAGGTAGCCATGGCGGAGGCCGATCGCGCAAAAACGGCGTTCATCACTCGTGACCGCCTTTATGAATTCAAGGTTATGCCCTTCGGCGTATGCAAAGCTCCTGCCACGTTTCTAAGGATGATGGACACCGTTTTGAGCGGCCGAAAGCGGTAAACGTGTCTCCGTTATCTTGATGAAATCGTCGTTTTTTGCCTTGTTTTCTTGTTTTGACTTGCCTTGCCAATGAAGAACTCAACATGAAGAAACGCCATTTTGCGGCGCGAAAGTTGACCATACTGGGCCACGTTGTGTCGAACGAGGAAATTCTTCCCGACGCCACCAAACTTCGCGCGGTGGCCGAGTTCCCTAAACCCACCACCATGAAGGCCCTACGCTTTATTGGACTGTGTTCATATTTCCGCCGCTTCATCCGCAACTTTGCTGCCATAGTTGCGTCCTTGACGGCGCTTCTCGGCAAGGAAAGCGGTATTGGCTCTTGGTCAAGGGATTGCGATGAAGCCTTCGCAAAGTTACGGTGACTCCTTACTTCCCCCCGCCTATTCTGCGACACTTTGACCCGACCGCGCCAACAGAAATCCACATTGCTGCCAGCGATGCCGAAGTCGGTGCACTGCTTGCCCAACGAAAAGATGGTTTTTGACGATTATGTCATCGCTTATGCCACTCGTAGGCTTACAAAAGCTGAGTTAAATTATTCGGTCACAGAAAAGGAGTGCTTGGTCATCATATGGGCCCTTACAAAATTTTGACCATATTTGTACGGTCGCACTTTCGACGTTGTGACGGACCACCACACATTGTGTTGGTTGTCGTCGCTCAAAGACCCGTCTAGGAAATGTCACAACGCATTTGTACAAATTTGAAAATGTTTATTTACAAGTTCCGTTGTCGCTTTGCACTATACTAGCAGTAGTCATTGTCGTATACACCAATATCATCGTGTTTCCTATGCCAAGCATTACATGCGCTGTAGCGCTCGACTACAGCAGGGCCGCAGCTGTAGGGCGGGACTGCACGACGCGTGCCCGGGTTTTCTGGATTCACATCAAGGTTCCGTGGTGCAGGTGTTCCGCCAGCTGTGAAGTGTGTTGATTGCCGGGCAACGCGACGCGCTTTTCAGGCTTTCCGAAATTTTTTTGCTAAAGGCAATGCGCGTGCCCGGCGACGGTTGCGGTAACCGCCAGAAGGTGCTCACGAGCGCTCGGCATTTTCTTGGCATTTCTAAGGCGCTGCGTGTTAGATGTTACGCGCCACATATTATGGCCAGCTACAACAGCTCCGCTGTGAACATGATATCAGACCAGTATTGGTAGAATGTAATCAGTGGCAAGAGACTCGGAAAGATGATGTCAGAGCTTTGTTTTCTACTTGGGGACGCCCATCGCGGGTAGGATAGACTCTTTATGCGAACTTTTATCGACCGCTGGATGGTGAAATGTTTGTAAAACATAAGTCCTTCACAGTCACCCTCTACTTTCATCGACTGTTTGATGCCATTTGTGCTCTGCGGAACGCGATTAGAAATACGCGTACATCGTTAGTTTTCTGCAGCCAAAATGGCAGCATTGTGTTAGAGAAACTGAATTACAAAAGTAACAAGGACTGCATTCTTCCGGTACCAATGGACAAGCAAAACATGTGGTGTATTAGCCCTTGAGCAGAAGCACTATGACTGCTCAAGCCCTTGACGTGGTTCCTCGCCAGAAGCGGGTTAGTGCCTAAATTAAGCAGCCGATGGTTTTATTGCGAAATTTGCGATACATTTAGGCTTTGTGCTGAGGCAGCGGGGTCATGTACGAAGCACGTGGCAACTCAAGATGGAAAGGGTAATTCTTTGCGTGTCCAGCGGTTGACAAGCGATCGAAGAGAAAGATAAAACTCAACACTTGGTCGGCGGTCGCGGAAATTCTACTTTCCGTGTTAACGCAATTCCAGCAAATACATCAGTGTTCAGCCTGTTTCTCCGTAGAAGTGCGCACACACATGAATACATGTAAAGGGAGAGCAAAAAGCCGGATGTTACGCCTAAAAAGCATTTCACCGAAGTTTACTCCAAGTTTTAGCAAATACTCTTACCCAAACGTAAGACGTAAGTGATAATCATAATTTGTGCTGTTTTCAGGTTACCTTAATTTTGTCTAATTTGCATGTTTTATTTGTCCCCCGAATTTAATGTGACCCAAGAAAGTCACGTGTGGGTCTTGACAAAAAGTAGAATGAGATCACTTGAGCTTTTGCGACTATTGCAGTAGAATCGCCTTAAAGCACTAAGGCGCTTCCTCCCCCGCGCATTCTATAACCCCTTGACTGTTAGCAGGAGCAGAACTTTTTCAATCCCTGGATTTGTGCTATAGATTGTGGCAGTATCGCCTGCGATAAGCTAACGGTGTAGAAAGGGCTTTCCGAGCCCATGTTGGCCAAAGTAAATCTATTATTATGCCCTGTGGGCTTGACAGAACCTCTGCTGAATTTGCAAGCATGGTCGAGAGTGTCAATCCCGACCGGAAGGTTTTTCTTTGCTCCAAAGATGACATAGTCGTTTCATGCCCATAATACAAAGAAGATATGGACTTCTTTATCTGGACGAAGGTGGCATCGCTAAACAGTGAACAGGCCCGTGTATTTTCGCCCTTTGCGCGAAGATATCCTTTTTTGCGTGCTTATTTTGTATCTTCTTGTTCGTTATTATGTGCTACATCGATTGACACGAACATTGCACCCATCAAAGCAATTAGACTATCGCAAGTGCCACAAACAGTCCCCTACGGGACAGCGGGATGCCCATCAGGCCTGAAGTTCCGGCTCCTGCGCTCCAGCAGTGCACCACCTGCTGAAGCTGTCGCAGCTACAACAAGCGGCACGGATGCACCTCTAGTTGCAGCGAACAACGGCACGTCGTCGCCGACAATAAACCAGACACCGCTGCCACCCGTGGCAGCTTACGAACATGGAGCTTGTTCAGGAGATCCGTATCAACCTCCACCATACGAAGAGGCCTGTGAAGAGGCAAACTCCTGTGATGCTGAAGGCGACGATGGACAAATACAAGATCTCGACGAACCACTCACGGACACCGACGAAGAGGACGGATGGCAACGCATTCCACTAACGAAGAAGAGCCGACCCACAAAAACTGATCGGGTGAGTCGCCAGCGCTACACACTACTGTTGAAACCACTTGTAAAACTTCTAATTAAACTCATCCCTCGGCATGCCATTGCCTCAATAATAGGACGCACTGCCCCCAATTCGGGGTTGGCCGAAATGGCTGCGGTAACGTTTGACGATGCCGCTAACAGCGCACGGATCTCTGTCTACGATGCGGTGCACGCTACTCGATAAGCTCAGGTCGATCACCTAACCCTTCGCCGAAACGACAGAGCTGAAAGAATAGAAATCGTAAGTGAGCAGGCCTCTTTCAACAAAAAAACCATTCGTGGTGTCATTCATGTGAACCCAGCGGACACTAACGAGGCTATTCTCAGTTGGATGCGGTGCGAATAGGCCGACATCGTCAAAGTCTGAAAAATCGGGAACACGGACTGCGGAATCATAACATTTGACTCAACACCTCTCCAAAACCGCCTAGTACTACATGGAGTTAGTACGCGTTGCAGAATACCGAACATAACGACTGGTGTGCTTTAACTGTCATAGTGCTGGGCATATGACTAAATTCTGTTCATCTCCGAGCGTGTGTAAAGATTGTGGGCGTATCCACCCTGAAACTACTTAATGCGACTCTGTAGCATATTGCGTTGTATGCAAAGAAACAGGGTACCTCGCAGTTAGTAAGGTCTGCCCGACCCTCCTTCCTAAAAAGGAAGAACGTAACACCCGCTCAGCCTTTTCCAAGAAAATGCCCTTCGGAAATACTTTGCCCAACGGTCCTTGATCTATACCTTCAGGAGTTACATGCGCTTCCACCGTCTCCGGCACCTCATCCGGTCCGCCCCCTCCAATTGCTTTTTTACTGGCAAACCATCCTCTTGCAGTTGAAAATACCCAGCTCCGTCGCAGCCTCGCCTAAATGCGCACCGCCATCGTGGCCTTACAAAAGGAAGTGGCCGCCCTCCGAAAGACCGCAACGCGCAGTCAATCGCCCTCCGCTGGGCCAAGTAGTTGTGCCAGAGCACGCCGCAGCCGTTCACGCACAAGCCGCCGCAAGCCATCCACTAACATAACCCAGGCACCCACGACAAGCTTTTACATTTTTTTACAGAAGCTTAGTCCAAGGAATGCCCGTATCAAATTTGAAATAACCAAGGAATGGAAAAAAGCGTCCATCGAAATGGTTGCACTTCAAGATCAGGTGGCTACTATTGAAGTTGAACTACGCCAGTTTATGGAAAAATTTAGTCAAACATTCGTAACTCACCAGACCTCAACGCCAGCACCTACCGAAGCGAAACGAAAGAAGAATACACAAGAATGTTTCAGCAGCATTGACGGGTAACCTTGGTATGCGGCGTCACGTAAACACGCTCTTTATCGCGATGGTATGCGATGTGTGTCTTCGCGAAGTACCTTGCCACGCTCCAGTGAAAAATTTTATGAAACATCCCCCTCGCGAGGGGCACGGTCAAATGCAGAGCATTTTCAGGGGGCGCATGACGTTAAGTAGGTTCGGTTACGTTAATGTTGTTGCAGTTGTTGCTGTTGGTTGTTATTGTTGTTGTTGTTGTTATAATTATTATTGTAATTAATGAGGAGTCGTAATTAGGTGGTCACGTGACATCATTTATTATCTGGTTCGAAAGAAATTGACAGCAAGAGCGAACGCGGAGAACCGCACCATCACGGCACGACCGCGCCACGACCACGTCACGATCTCGCCACAACTGTTGTTTCTCCCGCACCAAACTACGACGCATGCGCGCCCCACCTGTTACTGAATGCGATCCGAGCACGCAGAGAACACGCGAAGAGCAGCGGAGAGCAGGCGAGGAGGAGTGGGGGAGAGGGCGCACCTGGAACGGCTGTTGCGGACGAGGCCGCGCGCTTCCGTTTGACTTCGGCGCCGCGGAGCGCAGCCGCGGCGGAGAGGAAGCAGGCGGCGCAGGCGACGCGCCTCCGTTGTCATAGCAACGCGACGCATGCGCAGAGAGCAGTGGGGGTGAGATCAAGTGCGAAACGCGAGGAGCAGCGGAGAGCAGGCGAAGAGGAGTGGGGGAGAGGGCGCACCTGGAACGGCTGTTGCGGACAACGAGGCACGGCAACGCCGGGTGACATCGTGAGTCAAAGAAATGCTCTGCATTTAAAAACATTAGCCTTCCAATGTCCCCCCCCCAGCTCTTTCTCCTAATACAAGCATACTACAATGGAATTGGCGTAGTTTCTCTCAAACCGGCCCACTTCTTAAGTCCCACGTTAAAACACTCCGTTCTATAGCATTACTTCTTCAGGAAGTACTTTGGAAACACGTGGCCCTTGTAAAATTTTAGATTATAACAGCTTTTCAGATCCTAGTATTCTAACCCAAGCCCGCTCTGCACACGGCCCGACCCCAGGGTTAGCTGTGGTACTGGTTCACAAATCCTACCACGCTGTCCAGCATCGTTGGGACCAAGCATGCAATGGTGACAGAGAAGTGGTTATTGTCCTTAATACGCCACCAGGAGGCAAACCGATGCTTCTTTTGCTGTTTACTACAGGCCGAGCTCGAGTGTCATTCCCTGAACACAATATGACTGGATCCCATATCTTTTTTCACTACGTTTCACCAGTACCATCATTATCGGATGAGACTTTAACCCTCGCAACACTTTTTAGGGCTACTCTTCCGGAAACCGTCTACGGCAGCATTTAGAGTGAACTCTTGAGTACAGCTCCCTTAAACACAGAAACGAATACGGCGTGCCTACCCGCATTGGCCTTTATTACGCTGAATGAGATGCTACACCGGCCCTCACCCTAGCTACTGCTGGGGCGGGGAAGTGCTGGCACGCGTTAAACAGCACCTGAGGCAGTGACCATTACCCTATCATGCTTCAAATTACCAGCAAGATATTCGGCACTACACGTGCTTATCGCCAGATAAACTGGACTTCATATCGCTCGCAATTTGCAATCTCTCCTCAACCTACGCTCGAGGAATTCATCACCTCCATAACACAAGCACAGTAGCTCACAGCTGAAGAAGTTACCAGCACGGCAGATGTGGACTGTCCTATTTACCACATGTTCCAACTTCTCCGCAAGGCAGAACGGTTAACCAAACGGTATCGTACACAAGAAAAACGCCATCATCACCCGATGCAGCTGAAACGTCATTATCGCATTATTTGGGAATATTAGGTCACATTACAGAATGAGAATCGGCAGAATTTTTGTCAAGATCTTGGACATGAATATGGTCTCTCGCGACTTTGGGGCGTCTTCAGTGCCAAGAACGGCCGTGCAAAGGTGCGTCTGCCAATCCTGGATGAGATCTCTTTTCAAATGGGCTACACACAAGTAGGAGATGCCATCATTCACGCGTTGTTTCCTCACGCCGTTACGGATCCTTCAACCATCCCACTTTTACCGATCATCAACATTGATCACCCCCCTGGGGGAACTAAACTCCTCTTTCACCTTTGGTGAACTGCAAGTAGCCATTTCTCAAGGCAAGCCCAAATCTGCTCCTGGTCATGATCAAGTTAAATTGCAAGACCTCCGGAACCTTCCCCGGCACGGTCTGGATGCTCTACTATATCTGGCCAACCACTCCTAGGACTAAGGCGAGATACCTGACTCTCTGAAGATAACTGTCATTCATTCAATACCCAAACCCGGTAAAGATCCTCGTCATCCTCAGAATCTTCGTCATATCTCTATTACCCTTGTAATACGTAAGCTTATCGAGCGTATGCTCAACAATCGGCTCGTACACCAGTTGGAGGGTACAAATTGGTTTCGTCAATCCCTTACGGGTGTCCACGCCCTCTTCTCTACCCACGACTATCTCTGGCTGCTCCGGAGGGTTATTAATCGGACCTCGCGGAAGGCCTTGCTGGACTACGTACTCGCTTTAGACATGCACAAGGAATTTGAAAATGTCAGCCAATCAGGAATCCTTCAAGAACTTTCCCTCGCCTACCCTAGCCAAAAAGCTCAAGCCTGGATACGCAGCTTTCTTCAGCATCAACCGATCTGTCTTAACTCTCGAGCCCACCAGCCCACTACGTTCTACCTGGATAGAGGAGTGTCACAGGGGTCCATCTTGGCTCCTCTCCTCCTTAATGAAGCAATGAACCGAGTGGCCCGATCTCTTGAACAGGACACTGCGTCCCGGTTTGCATTCTATGCGGAGGATATTGTGGTATGGCAGAAGCCACCGACTATGACAGGAAACAAGCTATGCAAACAGAATTTCAAGCCGCAGTCTTGAGCTTGGAGCATACGCTGTCCCAATTCCAGCTACAGCTATCCCCCACAATGACAGAACTGCTCAGCGTCGATAGTAAATGTGGCACAAATAAGGAACACATTACCTTCTTTCAAACGGGGGATACACTCCTTGAGTCTCGCAATGGTACAATTCGACTGCTGGGCGTTCCACTCAGCAGCTGCAATAGTCCAAAACAGTGGCTAGCCTCACTTCAGAAATCCCGGTGCTCCACCTTACACCTAGTTACACGGCTATCTAATAAATTTCGAGGCGCGCACCAAGCAGCCTGTTATATGCGCGCCCGTGCCGTGGCACATGGACGTTTGAATTAGGGCTTCCCGATCTATGAACTACGGCAGTCACATTTAATGCTCTTCACAAGATGAATCGGCACCTTCTCCGTGCGATTAGCGGCCTCCCCTCCTTCACCCGGGTATTTACTCTCCCTTCCGCCTCTCAGTAATCTCATCGAGGAGACCAAACTACGTTTTCTGTATCATCTGGATCATTCGGCCCACGGAAAAAGACTGCGAAAATGGGACCACCTAAACAGCGACTCTGACAGCACCAATTCGCCGCCAGCAATCCCTCCGTGCAGCGCCCCTCCGTCGGTATTCCACGCCGACGCCCAATTCGGCGCAGTAACTGAACAGTACGCGAACACTACGTTCGCAGGCTCGCAGATGACAAGGCAAGGGACGAAGTTGACATTTACACCGACGCGTCTTTGATAGGAATGACGGCGGCTATTGCGTGGCCATCTACAGACTTGCCAGAATTGAGCGGATCACGGCAAATTTCCAACACGTACGGCCTCGTAGAAGAACTAGAACTTCTGGGCATTCTGGCAGCCACCAGGAAAATTTAGGACCATTCCTCCCACCTCACCACGAAGAAATTTTGCATTATTGTGGATTCTTACGTTGCTGTCCGTGACTTGAATCGTGCGTTTTCCCAGAACACTACAGCGACAAATATCCTGACCACAGTACGAGACCTACAAATAGAAGGATTCAAAATCCGCATTGTTTGGACTCCGGGACATACTTCTGGCGCACAAGGCAAGCGCATAGCTCACGACGCTGCAAGGGAGAGGCTTCAATCAACTCCCACGGTGCCCGTTACGTCTGTCCCTCCCCTCCAACCAGATTGGCAACTTCAGCTACGGTTCCTCAGGAAAGAAAGCAGGAAGCGTTCGCAAGATGAAACACCGGTTGACATCCTTGCACCGCTCAAGCCCTTCTCGCATCCCGGCGAGGTATTCGCTAATAAATTGTATGCAAATGTAGCCTATACACCACACATTACACATAAGTGGTCAGCCCCAGACAGCTCGCAATTGCACGATGCCCCCACTAAAATAGTGATGCCATACCAAATCTCTTCCACTTAATTTGGCTCTGTCCTGTATTTTCCCGTAACAGGCATCAGCTCCTAACTGTAGGTCCTGCACCTGTGACTGAACTGGAGCACGTTAGTCGTGTCCGAGACGACCCCGCTACTTTGGAAATAATAAGGAAGAACGCCTTTGAAAACGGCCTCTACAATTTTGTGTAGCAGTCTTACAGACTGTCTCGGACTGACCTTACTCATCCACGTCCGCTGTCAACAGCGACATTGCCACCCTCCTGAAACATTTCGTATATACGGAATTATGGGAATGCGGAGTACATTTCTAGCATGACACAAAGCCACCGCAAATCGATAAATATTTTTAGAAGCACATGAAAATGAAACAGTGCATGCCTATTGAAACAATTGACACCAGTTTTAAGTCTCTATGACCAATAGAACCGCGAAATCATTGTCCGTATGAATTCCGTATATATACGGAAATCATACGGACAGTGATTTTGCTTATTATTGAAGATAAAAACACGAAAACAGTGCCAAACGTTCATATTTTGCGAACTCATATAATTCCCGTGTTTGTAGGACTAATATCTAGATTCATTACGCTTGGGGGCGTGACACTCCGTATGAACTCCGTATTCCCACAATGCCGTATGTACGGAACTTTTCAGTAGGGCACTGACTTAGTGAACTGTGCCTTCTGTGAATTGGACCACAAGACTAGAACAGTGTACATTGTGTAAATTGTGACCTTTCTCTTTCTCCTCCCCCTTCCCATCCTCACTTTCTGCAGGGCCTTATGTCCCCTCGTATTTAGTAAAGTGTTTCACTCACTCACTTCCTCATCTTGTATATACAGAATTAGTAGGTAGGTTACTATCGGTTGGGAATAGTTTCAAGCGGTATTTTTTGCGCTGCTTGAGTCAAACTATCAGAAGGGCTGGTGAAGTCGGCCCGGCATAAACCAGCAGAGGCATAGTATGAGGTCCCTCTTGACCCGTCGTTTCCTATTTCTGTGGCAGGTCTCCTCCAGACCGAGTATGCAAATGACTACATGTTATCTTTGTGGCTTTTGAACAACTCTTTGTGCAGAAATATTGAGTTTACAAGGTGGTACAGGGGTTTTCGTAGTCCCTTCATTGCTGCGAATGAATCTCTGACGATGCGAACGTTGGGTCGTGGTTGAGATTCGGTGTGGTAGCAAACACTGGGTGATCGTATGCTTAAAGATGTGCAGTTCTCTTTTTAATGCAGTTCGTTCGTTTTGTTTGAGGGGTATTTGTGCCCGAAACAATTTTTTTTACAGTGACACAGACTGAAAAATACGCAGGACGACGCGCTACTAGGAAATGGGACGTTCATTTGGAAACGCAAAATATAGTGCAAGATACAGAGATAACCCAAAATAATTGCCAAGCATTCAAAACAATCAACAGAGAATAAAATTACCAAGAAAAGTAAAACTAGCAACAGTACAAAATTTCGGGTGCATTTTGTACTATCCCAACAGGTGGCGTTCAAGGAACGCCGATTCATCGCCCGGTAGATTTGGCGTTTGGCGGCTACCACACGTCAACCCCTCGGGGCTGATTCCACAAGCTTCCACATTCTGCCTTTTGTCTTGGTTTTTTAGTTGATTTTTTGAAATCGCAATTGATTTTTAAAAGAAAAGCTTAAAGCCACCATTTTTCCACTCATTACAACGGAAGGCCAGGAGCAAGAATAGCGTGTTCTCTAAAAAACTAAGATGTTGACGCATATGCATCCTCAGGCATCGTCCTGCTGGAATGATAAAGACCTGTAACATTGATCAGAGAGACTTGAGCGTGAAACTCGGAAGGCAACTTGCTGATTTTCGCGGAAGCAGTGGGGTATCGTCTGCCTCTATTATATGACAAAGTATCCGAGAAACAGAACGGTGCCTGAAAGTACGTTATAAAAATTGCAAGGAGCGGTAAATACTTGCAGAGTAACTAAAACATCAGTTATTTCATACCCAAATCGCACTGCAGACTTTCGAAGAAACTGGAATATTGCTGTTAACTGACAAAATCATCATTCCAAATTTAAGAAATACAATTTACACTAGGAAATTACTCGCTGCACTTGCGTCTACTTGCAAGCTTTTGCACCTTAGGCAGGACGATTCTACTTCACAATTTCTCCTCCTACATTGTATTTGCGTCTAGGGGTCTTGGTTTTCGGCGTTAAATGCTTCGACTGGCTCTTTTTCTGCTACGCCGTATTGGCGTACAGATTACGTAGCCAAGCAGCATTACACAATGTGCAGCTTCCAAAAATCACGGTTCGCGCAGCTACTATGCACCTGATCTACTAACCTGCCATCCGATTCCGGCAAGACGTAGCATGCATTTTGCTAAATATTTTCGTTTCTTATTCCAGTTTTGTAAATTCTGTGAAATGTGCATGTTGGCCACTCAATGGTCCAGATTCCTGGCCTATCCTTCAAGTGGGTGCATGCCAGCGAGGAAGGAAAAAGAACAACAAATTCCGTTCCAGCGCTTCAACTGTGCTGACGTAGCGCTGTGCCACGGTAGGTGCTCGGGTTAAATTTTCATCAAATCACCCTTTATATTTTCAGTTACTCTTCCCAGGGGTGGCCAATTTCTCGACCGATCAATGACCAAGGTTTTTTGCAGAACGTGGCACTCGAGTGTTTCGCCTTAAAACTCTAAAGAGCTTTTAGTCTATTTGTAGTACTGTAATTTCGGTAAGGCCGATCTCCATGTCGTTTAAAACAAGATGTCAAAATCGTTAACACATTACACGTACCGTCAACAATAAAGAAATTCGGTTACGAGCAAGGTACAGTTGCTTCCTGCTGTAAAGATTTCTTATGCACACGATTTTCAAGATCTACAGTAACAAGTATATTTTGGGCCCCGAGCCTCCCGTATTACACGTTTTATATAAAAATAGCACGTATACTTGCACTGTGTTCAAAAGCAAGGCTGTAACGACGGGAAAGTTACAGCTGTAACGGGCTGTAACGACGGGAACAAAAGAGGGACGAGCAAGAGAGGGGGAGAGATATGATCATGCATTCCAAAGGGCCCAACATTTGATCTGCCTTTTTTTCATCAAGATATGCAACTAATTTAGGAAAAGTGTGTACTCGACAGCATGAAAAATGCATTTATAAGTGCTGAAAAGCCCATGAGGCGCGAACCTCAAAGTAGACACGTATAGGCACAATAAATTACTGCCGAAAATGTTTATATTACCGTTGCGCAGGCTTATATGCTAAAGCGGCGCGTTACGGAATAAAAATCAAAACAGGCATTTTGCCTGAAGTTCCGGTTTCTAGTTTTAACCATTCCTACACCGCAACCACATTTCACCGCAATGGGATGTTTATTGCTATCGTATTAAAAACCTCCTCCCAAGCAAGCAATTATGCGTTAGAAGAGGCATGCCTAGTATTTAGTAATAGCATTTATTGATAACTAATTAGAAACAATACTGAAATAAATATTTGTAGCGCAATTTATTTATGACAGAAAAAAATACTGAATACGTACCAGTGTACCAGGATGCAAGGTAGTATTGGGAATATAAAACTCCAATTGAGCTTTTATCAATGGAGCACCTCTGAGATTCATCTGAAACGTGGTTCTTCCAATTTTTGCGAGTTTACCAAGCAATGGAACACTAACATTTAAATTGGTCGCAAATGGACTCAGTAAATATTGTGTGAAATTCCAAGTCAAGTTCACGTGGCAAAGTAGGTCCTGCGGGGGCTTGAATTTAATTGGTTTCCGAAGAACCTTCATTTTTTCTACTTGCATATTTTTGGCATATGTAGAGATTGGGCGGCTGAAAGTCAACAGTGAATAGCGTTACCAGATATTGCATAATTGAACCAGATTAACATACAAATAATTGCTAGTGATCTGTTTTCCTTTGCCCTGGATAGCTCGCAAAGGTTGGTGCATCAAACCTAATATTTACATGTCTGTTTGCAAGGTTTCAAAAGTAACTGCTTGTGTAATATTTCCTGGAGCTCACGATAAGCTAACAGGATTCCGGGGTCATCATTCTCATACAATTGTAGCTTCTAAAAGCATACCGAATGGTTACTAGTCTTCTTCGCTAGCGATATTCCGTTTCTCGGTGAGCTGAAGCGAGCACTTTATCTGTAACCAGTGGCATCTGCTGGTTAGGTTCGAACACTTTTCCCCTTCTCATGACCAACTAACCACAGTACGCCGCCGTCCAAATGAGAAACCTGATTGGTGCGCATCGAACATGTTCAATTCGCGATTCTAGCATTGCAACGAACCTTCACGTGGCGAAAATTTTGAGCACTGCGTGGAGGAGCTTGAGCAACTGGTCATCCTTCAGTTAGACTTTGCCAAGGCTTTCGACTGTGTGTCGCATGTTTTTGTTTTGTGTTTTCAATCCTAGAACATTGCAAAGTTAGCAACAAACTTTCTGGTGATGTTATGCTTTGCTACTGAAACTATAATACAAGGCTTGAGGGAATCAGCTAGGCGAGAGTTCCATTGCCTGGTAGCAGCAATGCAACCCTCGCTCAGCCTATTCAGTTGTCATCCGTACGTCAACGCTGTCTGTTTTTCCCGATCCTTTTTGGGCTGTATTTGCCGCTTTGCCGCTATGCCCTAGAAGTATAAAGCCTCCTCTGGTTCGTGTTTGTTCTCTTGCGCGTAGGGTAAGGTGCTGGCTTATGCCGACGACGTGCGTAAGCGCAGCATTGACGAGTTGCAGCGTTGCAGCGTTGAACGGCTCTTCTTGCAAAACAACCGGAGCTCAACAGATCACCGAAATCCGGCCTGCTGATCGAATTATCAGGTACAACACCACATTTTACAAGGTATTTCTACCAACGTTTCACCACAAAGGTACCTTGGTGTTCCACCAGTCTGCTTTCAACATAGCAAACAACATCGTGCCCAGGCCCTTCCAACACCAGTCGTCAAGGCCTCACCTTGGGTTTGGCCAGAAACGTTTAATTTTCTCGTGCGATGATGTGGAACTTTTTTTGACAGAAAAAATAAGGTATCCGCTGCATGCAACTGTGTGTGCGCGCACCAATGTACAAAAGCTTCAAAACCTTTCATGACATTTATTTTGCATTCAAGCCACGAACCCATGCGGAGAGACAAGCTCTTTTGCCAATTCGTCCATGTGGCCTCAGTCTACGTCACCCGTACGCCTGTCAGGTAGTCTCTGGTTTCCGTTTGTTCCCTGACCAGAGAGATCTTTTTTTGCTCTCGTTTATGACGGTGTCCTTACCGTTGTGGCTAACCTGATGGGCAGTCTCCGCAGTAAACCGCTCTTCACACTGAACAAGCCAAATTTTAGAGTAGGTTATCAAAAGTTCTAAATTCTTGTCAGTTCCTTTCTACCGTGATTACGTAGCTATGGCACCAGCTACAGCACTCTATTTTTTTCTCTGCCGATGTATCAGGCTTCGTACATATTTGCGGTGGCCACGAGGTTCTGGGTCTAGTTAAACGTAAGTCCACCGGTCCAGGAACGGCAACTTCATTTCTAAACGTTGTATCCTAAACACAACCTCTGAAACAGTGGCTGCATGCACGCGGTATTTTGGTTCCATCTGTACGTTGTCCTACTGCGATGACCCATGCTTGCACTGTCGGAGGCGCTGTGATTTTTGGGAAATTCTCCAAACAACTCAGAGAGATGTTTGTCCTCAGTTCGTTTTCGTTTTACAACGGGTATTTGATAGTGTGTGTTCTCATCGTAACGTACCCTACGACCTTTTTTGTTTGATTGGCGTGTGCAATATGTGGAGATGTCCGTTAACAGATCCCAATGCTGATGTTATCGGGAGTCCTAGCATGCAGCACTTTCTGCAAGGTGGTGGTCGCCACGCAGAGCGGCTTTTCAGAGATAAGTGGCTCACCTGAGTGGGTAAAATATTCAAAATCCTATCACCACCCGAGATATATTACTTGCATACTAAATAAGTGTAAATAGGGATTGCGTGCTTACATATTGCAAGTGTGTATAATAGTGCTGCAGGCAGAGTACAAAGTATTGCGGCGTGTTGGCCTGTGAACTGGGTGAAAAAGTTACATTGACTCCTCTCCTCATACGACTTTTCCAAAACGAATGTACATATTTTTCCGTGTTCAACAGGTAATTTTCTATCCTGAAAGAGCATGGTAATTTTCATGCAGATAGTGAATATATGTATGTGGTACAAATGTGACTGACTTTTTATCGTTCGCTGTGAATATACGTTGTTTCAGGGAAATATCTGAATTTTATGGAATAAAGATAAAAAAGACCACTGTAGCCAAGAGGTACAGTTCTAAGGCTAATGACGTGGGTTCAAGCCGCAATGGATACAGCAGAAATTTTCCTCTAAAAACGTTTTATATTATCAATGCCACGTGTTTTCTTTCTCAATAATAGCGTTTGACAAATTTTACATTGTATTAGGCAAAGCAAGCAGCCTGAAGTTGTTCCACAGCGATAACAGCGTCCCATGTTGCGCCTGAAGTACCGTGCTTCAACCTACAAAGAAGGAAATGTCGTTTCCCTTCTTTTAGCCTGAGGCTATGTATAGCCAGAGGGTGTATACCGTACCAGGAACCATGTCCATGAGTCAATGGTAACATTGTTTACCAGCACACATACCAGCACACACTTGTTACGCCTGTTACATAGCCGTACACCCACGGCACATAGCATTTGACTGTCAGAGCACGAATGCGAAGCTGACAAAGGTAGTTCATTTGTGCTGGGAGAGTGGTACGACCTTTTTGTACCACGTGGATAATGTGATTCATCTGTATGGAGACGACGTAGATGAAACTATTCGAGTTATCTTATACATCATATATGTGACGGGATTCTTAGGTGATAGAGGACATGGTAAGACGATAGAAGGATTCCGGAGAAGCTCACGCGGGTAAACGGAGGCCACAGTGCATGAACAATACAAGATGATAAGCTACGAAGCAATGTTTAGGTTAGAACACGTTTTTTGCAAGCTTTTTGCGGGCGAAAAGCGTAGCGAGGGACAGTAAGTCCCACGGTCACAGTAAAGATGGCTTCCAAAACGTATTCCTTTGCAGGAGTAGGTACGCAATGCAGAACAGCGTCAACCGGCCAAATGGGCTCACGTTTATACAACACATAAAATACGATCAATTAGTCGCACCTTGGCACTGGGAATATATACGAAAAATAACGTACTTCGATGTCATGTCTCAATTCCGGGCATAGTAGGGACATTCACACGAGCACATCTGTACGCATGCAATTAAAACGTTCCGCAATGTCACTTCTCTGGGCTTGGTAATGAGTGTTAAACATGCTTGTTGTTTGACTTCGACGTTAGAAAAGAGCCACCTTTTTCGACAAGTAGACACCACAGCCAGTCAAAAATCGCCGTTGAGCACCGGCCGAAAAATACCGCCCTGAATGAGGAAGTAGGCGATATCAGTCGCGGTACCGGTAGGAAGCACACAAGCACACACCTTTGCTTTTAAAAGTGTGGATGTTGTTTGACCAAAGATTCCAATGTTTTGCCGTCTTTATCTTACGCCAATTGTACATACATGATTTTTCCGGTACACGGAGGGTTAGTCGTAACTGTCTGCAACGTACAACTTGGTAGAGGTGTATGCTCCTGAAGCCAAATCTTTATTGCAGGAAGTTTAGGAGTGGCATGCCATGGTCGGTCGACGAGTGTGTGCACACTGTGTGAGGATACGATGAGATTTAGCGACATGCGGTTGCGGGACCTCCTACGGAAGCCTTCGATCATCGGGAGATTTGTTGCCGACTCAGAACCTCCTGGTGCGTATAGCTTTTCCGGGATTTCCTGCCAGCAAATTAAATTAGGGCCTAATGTATTTCCAACAGTATTGAGGAGGTTTTTTTTCATTTCACTACGAAGAATTTGCTGCAGCTGATGACTCAAAGTCGAGGCCATGCCTCACCATACTGCCGCTCTTCTAGCTCCTCTAAGCAGCTTGACCTTGAGGTAGGTTCGCTGGCGCTCCTCAGTTTATCTTGCAGGTGCATAGCTTGAGCAGATATGTCGAGCTCAGTACTCACCCACAGCTTGGCACACCTTGGCCCACACCTCAGTTCACGCAGTCCACAGTACACCTCAGAACAAACCGTGGTACGATGTGCTTATAAAAGTGTGGAGGAAATTACCTTTCAGCTCATGTTTCCCTAAAAAGATAGGACTTAAATAGGAATGCGACATCACACCGAACGCTATCATTTTTGTGTGCACGACAGAATGAAAATGTACCTGTCAAGGGAAATCGTTCTTTGTATTTCAAAGGGTATTCAACGAACTGAGTTGCTTGACTGCGCGTGTTTATATGCGCTATAAGAGGGGGGGGGTTCCAAAAGTAGGGTTGCTCTAATTGAATATATTGACGACCGCTTAGGTGCTGTATTAAGAAATCATTGCCTAATATTTTAGAACATATGGGGTCGCCAATAATTTATGGTGGGTCTGTCCTTGTTACGTCACTTTTGCATCGAGAGCTTACTTTCGCAATAACCGAAGTACACGTGGTGAGGAACTTTCACGTTGGAATGGTGGTCATTATGTGTGCACTCCTGGTGGTTTTAGCTAACGATGTCACTGGCATTCTTGCTAGCCCTGCGAAATGTTTCTGTTCGCTTGCATACTATTCTAAGGCTTTTTATTCTGGAAAATACCCATCTCACAGCTGCCACTAAAATAGGCTTCAGACGGCACTTCAGTAAAAGAATTACGGAAAAGCTACCTTCAATCAAGGAAAGCTACCTTTGGCACCAAGGCTGCAAGAACAGAGGCCCTCGCTATGCATGTGGCGAGGGTAGCTCAAGCGGGTTCAACGCTGGTCGACCACTCTCGACATGTCGTAGACACCCGAGTCACGGCCCGGGAAAGTAAGGCACTCGACACTACACGACGCAAACACTTCCCTCAACTACACACACGACATATTCCACCACACCCGTCATACTTCTTAGGAGATGAAGCCCTGTTTTCAATCAAACGCGTTTTCGAGTTTCTCACCGACGTGAAATTTTTACATCTCATTTCTTATCATGCATGTTGACAACCTGGCCCTTTGCACCAGTCATCTTCATTACGTTGTGTTTTACTGTGTTTATTTTTACTAAAATGTTCTTTTTACTTCCATGTCACTGTCATGTAATCACTTCTGTTTGGCGCTCTTTGCCCTTAGTCGGCCTTGCGCCAATAAACTCTAATCATCATCATCATCATCAGAGTCACGGCACGGGGGTTTCACCCCGAGTAGTTTGAGTGGCGCTGACTACCACCCCCAAGTGCAGCAAACAGAACTGCCTTAACATGAATACCAAAGAAAGTGGTGGGGAAACTGCCCCGCCGGTAGCGTAGTGGTCATCGCACCAGACCGGTTTCTGGAGGTCGTGAGTTCGGATCCCACCCGGCGGGCATTTTTTCATCACTTTTTAACTCACAAAATGCTTCATCTGTTGCTATGACCTACCGCATTCCCCCCTTTGCTTTCCGAGGTTTTCTTTACTGCCAACCATTATTCTGTCTTAATTCACCCAACCTCTCTTCGTCACTTATATATATATATATATATACCGTCGAGCGAACAGACGAACGGGTAACAAGGCAAACTTTATTGACGTTTCGGCCTGGGACAGGCCTTCGTCAGAATAAAACCCAAGCGCAGGAGCATAAGCTTATAAGGCTCCAAGGGCCAATCACAGCAAAGAGGGTTACACTTGCTGCGTGGTACGTCAGAACAACTGGTAAATCTTTAAAAATGATGTGCGATGCAATAGCAAAACATAACTGGTTTTCACAGTGACATGTCATTCATGGCTGTAGCGAGCAAAACAAAAACAGAAAAATGGAAGAGAGGGTGCAGTACGACAGAATCAGCATTCAATTACAGTGCAATGTAGAAAGACAACAACCACCACATTCGACCAGTGAGTCACTGTTCAACAATATGAGATGGGGCCAAAGAAACTGATAATAGAGTAAAAACATTAAAACTATACCAGTGAAAGAGCGAGCACGCGCGCATTATCATACACGAATGCCCATACACGAATTCTCATATTCAGCGTCAGCCCCAAAAGTTACTTCAGTTCTTAAAAAACACCATAATATTCTGATGCAAAGCCAAAAACGTCAACGCGTTTTTCCACATCCGCCCCGCGTAGTCTATCGGCGTTTCACGAACTTACGAGATTCACTCACTTCATCTAAAACCACTCACCCATCTTACATCGGTTGTCGGCCCTGCCAAAAACCACGATGACAAATTTGCCCCCATATGACGACCACCACAACAGCCACTAGTACAGGTTCAAATTTGAAGCTTAATATCAAAGGACATTTCACTTGAGACACAGAAAATGCTATTTATCTGCTAAAATGCGCGCAATGCCGACTTCAGTACATTGGTCAGACCGCCAACTCTTTCAGACTACGTTTCAACAATCATAAGTCACAGATTAGGGCCCTTCCCAATCTGCCGTTATCTAAACATATAAACGCAGCTGGCCATTCATTTGATAAAATAAAGTGACAATTCTTGAACCCGGTTTTCGTTCGCACAATGATGAAGAAGTTAGAGAATCCTATCTTATTCACAAATTCAAATCCATGACATCAGGCTTAAACGAAAACATCGGCGTGCTGACCTTTTCGGCGCACTCATAGTCGTCTGTGAACTTTCACATCTTCATTACACATCTTTGTGTATCGGCATTCGTGTATGATAATGCGCGCGTGCTCGCAGTTTCACTGCTTTAGTTTTAATGTTTTTACTCTATTATCAGTTTCTTTGGCCCCATCTTATAATGTTTAACAGTGACACATTGATCAAATGTAGCGGTTGCTCTCTTTGTACTTTGCACTGTAATTGAATGCTGGTTTTGTTGTACTGCACCCTCTCTTCCATTTTTCTGTTTTTGTTTTGTTCGCTACAGCCATGAATGACATGTCATTGTGACAACCAGATATGTTTTGCTATTGCATCGCACATCATTTTTAAAGATTTACCAGTTGTTCTGACGTACCACGCAGCAAGTGTAACCCTCTGTGCTGTGATTGGCCCTTGAAGCCTTATAAGCTTATGCTCGTGCGCTTGGGTTTTATTCTGACGAAGGCCTGTCCCAGGCCGAAACGTCAATAAAGTTTGCCTTGTTACCCGTTCGTCTGTTCGCTCTACGGTATTATCACCGAGCCCATTGCATCATCTTCTGACGTATATATATATATATATATATATATATATATATATATATATATATATATATATATATATATGTATCAGTGTGTCGAACCGAAAAAAATAGGTTACGGTTCTGGATCAGGCGAAATCATTTCCTTCCACTTCAGTTCCGCTTCGACAAAATCACGAACCGAACCTGTTTGATGAGTTGATATATATCACGCAAATTAGAAAAAAAACATTTAGTAGTTTAAAGCGACAGTCAAATAAAAATACACGCAAAAATTCAAAATGCTGCTGTTTCCTAAGGCCAATGGCGCAACTGCTAAGCCAGCTTTAAACAATTACAAGATATTTGCAAAACAGATGAAGCGGCGACGATTTACCACCTACTTTCTCGCCCAGCCTTAATGTTATCTTAGAGACTACTCATAAAGCCACCGCCCAGAGATATGACGGTGGGATATATTTTCTCCTTTTCTTTTTTGTTGAAATCGCAATCGTCGCTATAGAATCACCCGTCGCGCTAACTTGAAGCCTTAAATTTAGACCTGCGTACTGGCGCGTTCAAATAAATACCAGTGCTTAATACCGATGGTGGACGTTTTTTATGTGTAACAAAACAGAAACATCCTACAACAGGCACATAAATACTAACAGCGAATTCGATTATTTGGTCACCCTGAATTACCCGTTAGCTGTCACATTATCGAATGTGTTAGCCAAAGTTTGATAAAAAGTAAACTGTAGTTAACGTTCCGTCAGTACATTATTGCTCTGACCACTGCAATTCCTTTTGCGATAGCTATACCGGATGTGTGTATTACAATCAGTATGTTATCGTACCGCCTGACTTCCCGCCATCGCTCCGTGTGCTACATTGCGGAATCTTATAACAGATTATGCTTTTACAAAACGAAAGGCAAATTTGACGCGCGGAGCATGAGATGGGACTTTTTGGGTAGACGCTCTTTAATTCGTCAACAGCAATGCTCCCCTCCGGAACGAGTCGCAGTAGAAGTAATGTAGCAAGTTTGGCAGTCAGTACACGTGCACCTTAAAAAAAAAAGCCCGCCCGCCCGCATCTTCCCACGGGGGGAACACGAGTAAATGCGTCGCATAGGGATTGCATTGCGCGAACGTTGCGTAATTGGGTAGTTTGTGGTTACCGTTTGGATGTGGGCAGGGTTTCGTATTTATTGCTTGTTGGTGGTACTGTTGCTTCAATCGCTTCTACTTCGCCGACCTCCATGGTGGGGCACGAGTAACGGCAGAGCGAGCATCGACCAAGGAGCGCAGGTGACTGAATTCCGAGCGGCCGCTCCGCCGCTTATATACACTGCGCGCGCTGTCGCGGGAGAGGAGTACGGGGGCGAGACGCGCATGCGCACACTTCCGTATACAAGCGCGCGCCCTTTCCACACCCCCCACCGCGCTATTATCACGCAGCTGGCACGCCGCTAGCACGCCGCTATCACGTGCACACCTGCCACAGTTGCTGCTGATCGCGACGGAGCGCGCATGCGCGCGCAGACGCGTTCCTCCCGCACCACCCCAGCTGCTGTTGAGAGCGACGAGGCGCACGGGGCAGCTACGACCCATGCACGCGCAGACGCGCTCCTGCCGCACCGCCGCAGCTGTTGTTGAGAGCGAGGAGGGTACGGGGGGGAGACGCGCACCTGCGGAGGGAGCGTGGGGACGGCGCTGACAACATCGACGAGTGACATCGCGAGCCTAAGAAATGCTCCGCATTTAAAATCAGATCTGAAAGAGACAAATCTGCAGAATAAGAAAAAAAGATGATCGCTGGGCGAATGGGAGGGTGTAAAGTACCGGCCTGCCTTTTTTCACACAGCAGACAGCCCAGCGACAGCCCAGCAGCCAGGCATCCCCGGCACGGTCGAAGCGAGGTCATAAGAGTTTGCGCACGCAGCCGCCCTCGCGGGGACAGCCACACACCTAGCCACCCCCCCCCCCCCCCATGGCTAGGAGCCGCCGCACACAGCCCCTGGTGCCTACAGTGCTGCAGTGGAACGTCAATTCTCTGCAACCGCCTCGTGCGGAGCTTAGTGCGTTTCTGTTGCAGCACGAGCCCCATGTCGTGGCTCTGCAAGAGAGTTATGTGCGAGTGGGAAGGGACGGCTCGGGGGGATTCGCCTGCCGCGCTACATCGGCTATCACAGCCCCACGGCGTGTGACAGTGCCCAGTGCTCGGCAGTGGTGTGCAGCGACTCGTCACACCCCCCAGGAACCTCGCGTGCCTCACTGTTTATGCGGAACAATGTGCAGCACGCAGGGCTGGATACCAGTGCGGTGACGACAGTGTTGCAGGAGTGCGCGGCAGTGACGCTAAGACTCAGCGCGGGTGGTGCAGACATTACAGTGTGCAGTGTGTACGTGCGCCCTGGTCAGCCATGGGACGCGTGCCTCATGGATCGGCTGGTGTCTCTGTGCGCAGCCCGCCATTTCCTCTGTGGTGACTTCAACGCACACCACACTGTGTGGGGAGATGGCCGGATGGACGCTCGCGGAGAGCATCTGTGGTACGCTATGCTGCGCCTCAACCTCTCTGTGTTGAACACTGGTGAGAGCACCTTCCGGTGTGGCAATTGCGCAGCCACAGCCATTGATCTCACCCTAGTGTCAGCTGGGGTTGAGGCCACCTGGAGGAGGGAACCCAGCACCTGGGGCTCCGACCACTAGCCGCTGCACATCGCACCACCCAACAGGACAGACAAGCGAGCCGCACTGCACCACGTCACCCACTGGGAGAGGTTCCGGCGCTGCTTCGCCGAGCAGGACCTGGGAGAAGGAGCCGAGCTATTCCGGGCCCTGGTTTGCTGCGCCAGGCAATCGACCCAGAGCTGCACAGTAGCCGAGGGGGCCACCACGCCGGACCTGAATCTGCTGCAACTGCGGGCGGTGCGCAACCGCGCGGGGAGGAAGGCCCAGCACTCAGGGGAGCGGGCGGAATGGACGGCGTACCTGCGAGTGGATGCGGCTTGCCGCCGTCACGCCAACCGCCTGAGCCGGCAGCGCTGGGTTGAGCTAGGCGTTAGCTCGGAGGCCGACCCATGCTGCCGCCACCTCTGGGGCATCTTCAACTACATCCTGAAGCCCCAGAGAAACCGCAACCCCCTGGCTGTCATGGCCATCCGTAAGCAGGCCAGCTTTGCGGAGTTGGCCGAACTCTTCGCTGCCCACTTCCTGCCACCACACCAGGTGGAATCAGGGCCCGCTGCTGCTGTTGCTGGGACGGGGGAGGTCCACCACCCCCTCAACAATGCCCCCATCACAGAGACTGAGCTCAGTAGTGCCCTCCGCAGCTGCAAGCGTAAGTCGGCGCCAGGGTCATGCGGCCTTACCTACCAGATGATGCGCAATCTAGATGAAGTGGGGTTAGGCAAGCTCCTGGTGGCCTACAACCGCATCTGCGAGACGGAGTAGCTGCCACCCGAGTGTCTGCTCGCCATCCTGAGGCCCATCCTCAAGCGGGGGAGGGGCCTCGACGCGGTCACGGCATGTCGCCCAGTGGCTCTCCCATCCTGCGGGTGCAAGCTGCTGGAGCGGGTGGCGCTGCGCAGGATGGAGGCCATCGTGGTGGAGGAGGAGGTGATCTCGGAGCAGCTCACGGGGTTTCAGAAGCACCGAGCGGCGACCGACTCCATCACTGACGTGGTGGCAGCCCTGGAGCACGCCCGTGCCAGCAGGCAGGTGGCTGCCCTGGTGCTGCTCCACGTGAAGGGCGCTTTCGACAACCTGCAGTGCACCGCCATCTCCTATGCCATGGAGGAGGCTGACATTGCGGGGAAGCTGCGGAGCTTCTTCGAGGCGTTCCTGACGGGCCGAACGGCACAGTTGCAGGTGGGGAACGTCTTGTCTGCACCTCGGCCAGTGGATGTCGGCACCCCAGAGGGCTTCGTTATCAGCCCCTTCCTCTTCAACCTGGTGATGCCAGCCCTGCCAGGCTGCCTACCCAGAGGAGGGGTGCACAAGGAACACATGTCGATGTACGCCGACGACATTGCCCTGTGGGTGCTGGGACCGAAAGGAGACGGCAAGGCGGTCGTGCAACAGCTGCAGGCAACCATGAATGCGGTGCGGTACAAAGACGAAGGGGTTGGCCTGCACCTGTCAGCTGCAAAGACAGAGGCCATGCTGGTACACCCGAGTGCAGCCGCCCGCGGACGGACAAGGAAACTCCAAATACATGACGCGGAGCTCGAAAGGAAGACCAGGGTGCGCTGCCTGGGGCTCACCCTGGACCACAGGGTGGACTTCCGCCAGGCCGCCAATGAGCTCCGTGCCAGGGCACAGCTCGCTACCTCAGCCATGCGGAAGACGGTCGCCCGAGACAAAGGCTGCTCCTAGCAGACAGCCCTGCGGCTGTACAGCGCCTCGGCAGTGGAGCTACTGATGTACGCGCTGTCGCTGGTCACCCTGCGGAGACCCAACTGGCGGCAGCTGGAGGACGACCATCGGAAGGGCGTCCGCGCCTGCCTGGTCCTGCCCCGAAACTCGCAGTGTGACAGGACGCTGGCTGAGGCAGGGGTGTGGACGCTGGAGATGAAGGCCGAGCAGCGGGCTCTGGGCCACATCGACCGGCTGCGCCCAGCCGAGGGGGGAGGACCCCTGCTGCAGCGGCTGCGCACCCACCGGCACTCACGCATGGGGCGCATGCTGGTCCGGTACGAGTAGGTGGTAGGCACCATAGACATGGGGCCCTCCAGCCACCCTCCGGCCCTGGCGGCCGAATTGCACCTGGAGATTCCGGGCCTGCACAGCAAGCGCCGCACGCCCCAAAGCGGGCTCCTGCAGCTGGCCCGGGCCGTCGTCTGGAAAGACCTGGAGGGCCACACCCTGGCCTATTCGGATGGCTCTGTGCGGCACCGGCAGGGCTCGGCTACAGCGACCGCCGTGCTGGGAGAGGCCACCCGGCAGGCCCGGCATCACTACGCCGCATCCTCAGCCACGGCAGAGCTTGTGGGGGTCCAGCTGGGCCTGGACCTACTGCTGGAGCTGGAGCCCGCACCCGAGCGCTGCGCCCTACTGTGCGGCTCCCGGGTGGCTCTGCTGCGCATCCGGGAGGGCGACCCGCACTCCCCTCTGGTTCGGGGCGTGCGCGAGAAGGCGGAGCGGCTGGCAGACAGGGGTGCCCGGCTGCGGCTGCAGTGGGTGCCCGGCCACATCGGGCTCGAGTGCAACGAGCGGGCGGACGAGCTAGCCGCCGAGGCCCACGAGCTGACCCCCTCGGCCACGGATGCCCAGGCAGCGGCGGACGACGCCCGCCTGCTTATACAGCGGCACGTGCGGGCACAGCACCCGGACCCACGGCTGGCCGCTAAAGAGGCCCCACCACCGGTGCGGGCTGCCCGGCTGCCCCGACAGCAGCGTTTGACGATCCTGCGCCTCCGCGTGGAGGCTGTCTGAACGGCTGAACGGAAACACCGCCTGGGGCTGGCAGACAGCCCTGCCTGCCAGCACTGCCGCGCACCTGTTCAGTCCCTGCCGCACCTGCTCTTCGAGTACCCTGAGTATGCGACAGGGAGGCCGGAACTGCTGGCAGCCCTGGGGGGAAGGGCTCGGGCGCTAGACGAGCCCCTATGGCCACCGGGCAACACCAGGGAGAGGGACAGCGTCCATGGGGCGCTGGGCGGATACCTGGACGCCTCTGGGCTCCGCCTGGCGCTACACTCCCTGTGACTGTGGACCCAGTGACTGTGTGTCTAGATTTTTTTTCCTCTTGTGGACCAGACGTTGTGTCTGTGTATGTGTGAGTGTGTGTTAACTTGTAAATATGCCCCTCTCTCCCCTGTCTTCTGTAAATATGTCACTGCTATCCTCTGTCTCTACTCTCTATGAATATCTCACCCCTGCCCCAACTCCCACACCAGCAGGCGTTCCGGTGTCCACCCCTAGGTGTGACAATTTACGCCTGCTGGTGGTCTTTCCTTTCCTTTTCCTTGTCAATAAATTTATTCATTCATTCATGTACATTTAGATGTATTTTGTGGGCACATGTCGTTCACAGTGAAAAGTAAGAAAATGCATTTTAAGTGAACAGGTAGAGGCAACTTCTAAAATCTTCAAGTGATGTATAGGTAACAGAACTGTGGTAATAACACCTTGGTGTGTAGGGAGGGGGGCAGGCATCAGTATCGCTAGGAGGCGCAGAGCCGCCCCCCCCCCCCCCCGGGAAAACACTGAAGGAAGCTCGGGCCCCCGGGCCACTGTTTTCGGCGCCAATGATCAACAAGTTTACAGCCGGTGTACTCGCCCCCATTGCATGCAATTTTATCAACGGGTATGTTATGACTGAATTTTGCATCCAACTTGCGAGTCTTCCTTCCCCGTAACCAGGTCGATCCAGTTATTCAAACTGTTTTTCATAAAAAATGATTTGTTGCATGTATCGTTCGGTAACTTTTTTCCCGTTTTTTGAATTCTTTTATGGTATCGGCCTTCCTAGATTTATTGAAGGAACGATATAGCACGCCTTTTGCATTATGCGGCTACATAAATCTCGTGAAATCCGCGCTTTTTTTACTTTGAGATTGTTTGGTCTCATTGACGATGTTCTTGGTGAACATTTCAATAAAATGTGATATAATTATTCCGTAAAATTTGATTGCGTCTGATTCAGTGTGTACACACTCCTGCAGTACATTAAGCGAAGTTCTGCGTGAAAGTTATCGGGGCTTTTTTGTGTAACGGATTGAGTTGTGTATAAATTGCGTTGTTCACGTTTACGTGAGTATTAAATGCCCACGTGGTCACTGAGATATCTGAATGTGACCACCGACCGTTTAAAGGAGGACTCAATGGTTGTAATTAATAATTATATCTGTTTCCGCTGTTAAAGTGATGCGAGTAGGCTCTTAGATGTAAAGCGAAAATCAAAACATTTCAAACACCCATCAAAATTTCTAGTAATCCGGCTACTACGCAACATGTTAGTTTCAAGTAAAAATTTATGATGCCTTCATTTCTGTGCTGTGTATTGAGACAAACTGGATTCTATAAAGTCCAGAATAGCAGAGATATCAGCCGTAGGGGTCGGTAGTGCACAGACATTTCTGTGTTGCTGGTTTCTAAGGATACAACTTCAACATTACCATCCAATTAACAAAACTCTTCTGTTCATTCACATATAAACTTATTGCCAAGCATAATTCATACTCTGCCACTACGATATGCACACCCAGTAACAAGAAAAGTAGAAAATGAGTTTAGCTGAAATTATATACCAGAACATAACCACGTTTACGATATCATTATTGCATCAAACGAGAACCTGAAACTATCTCAGAGTAAACTTAAATGATTATGCTTGTTGTTTAATGACCGTGCATTTAAAATAAAACAGTTACATATGAGAGGACAGAGTTATTTTGTTGGTTCAGCTTGTTTATTCGTAAAGGTAAGGGTATTGGTTGGAAGCAAATAACACGATGAATTCTTGCGGTTCAATGTTTACCTTATTCCAATTTATTTCCGGGCCCTAATTTAAATACTTTGTTTTATCCTGCATGCATGTTTATCTGATTGAACTCTTCTTACTCCCCATCTTCTAAATAATGCCACGGTGGCTCGCAGCGAAGTGCTGCTGATCCCAAGAACGCGGGTTCAATCAAGCCCGCAGTGGCTGCTTCTTAGAAGGAGGCGACAAGCGCAAACACTCGTCTGTAGACCTTGCAATTTAAGATCCCCAGCCATTCAAAATTGATGCAGAGTCCTCCACTACAGTGCAACACATAGTTCAGTTTAGGAGCGTTATACACCTGGAAGTTGAAATATGTTGCTGTACCTTTGCTTTGTCTTCCTGGGTAATGCACTTTTACCCATCTTAATTCAGCTTATTTGTTCTAATTAAATTTGATATATCTTCGTTCAATTTGGCACACAATATTTCACTTATCAAGGTGAACGTTTTGCCAAGTTGGTATTCTATTTGATGATTGCTAAGTGCAGTAGTTTAACACACGGGACGACGAAAGTGTTTGACATTGTGAATCTTTCATCGCCATTAGTGTCACGATCGGCGCTTTACACATCCCGTAATACACTTAGTTACTCTTAGACACCAAATTTATTCATCTCTGATTCTCTCCATTTATATTAATTCGCGTAATTTTCTTTGTCATCCTTTATATTTTACTATGACCAATGTTAATGCACTTTCGTTTCAGTTACCTCACTTTCATTGTTCTTCATGCACTGTGATTACTCTTGAATCATTTTGTCATCCCACACTTTGTCCTCCACTCATGTCCTCTTGTGTTTTCGTCCGCTCTAGCGTGTCTTTCAAAGGGTAGGTGAAGGCGTTTTAGAACTAACAAAAACGTTCCCGTTATCAAAATGTGTTCACAATGCGTGATATAAAATGGGCACAATTCGCAAACAGAAGTGGCCGGATGCGCCGCCCCTATCTGGGCGCGAGATGCCGGAAGGGCGAACAGCAGAGGCGAAAACCGTCCGGGATAGCTTATAGCTGGACTTCCGGCCCGCACGGCCACCTCTGCCACACTCTTTTCACTGTGATTTTTCCGGAGGCTCCCTACAGGGCCAATTCTCTTGTTTTAGGGGCGAAGCTCCTTAAGTCATGGGTCTGTCCATCCCTTGTGTCTCGTGGTACGTGACCGCTGCATGCTTTCGGAGATGTCGCAAAGTGGGCCGCGTTGCACGCGCAAGAACCGGCTGCAACCGGCAGCGCAAACTCGGCACCGGGAGCGCGAGCTTGTCTGTGTTCGCCAACGGAGGCGCGAGCGCACGTGCACTGCGAGGGGGAGATCTCGCAAGAGATCACACCACGAACGCAGGCAGTCGTTCTCGGAGATCGAACGAGACGCAAGGACCTTTGCTCGTTTCCTCTCGTCTTGTTCGGGCACAAGTTCGCCCTAAATAAAAGTTCTTTCTTTACCGTTGTGTCCCATCCTACGTGCCAAATTGTGGTGGAGGTGCGGGGTAGTCCTCGATGGCGCGGGGTCTTTCACCACGTCTGGGCCTGGGGGCATTGACTCCGAAAATAAAAGTTGATTTGTACAATGTACGCACACAGTCTTACGTCTTTCTTAATGATGTAATGGGCGAACTTTCACGGGAGAGTTACGGTTACCGATGATCTCCCCCTCTTGAGCTTCGCCCCACTTATCATCATTCATTCCGTGGATATGGCGTGATTTTTTTAAGTGCAGAGCACTTTAGGGGCTCGCCTTGTCGTCATAGCTCGGTCGCTGGACCAAAGTAGAGCCACACGTTGTTCCGTCGTAGCGGCTGTCGTCGCGGCGTCCAACAGAGGCTTCGAAAGTCAAGCGGCTTATATAGACATAAGCGTTCAAAACATGTGAACCGCTGGCGCTTATCATACATCTCCCCGTTGTTTAGCGAAAAAAAAAACTGCAGGTACATTTCAGGCAAAATATACGCAATCCCCCGCATTAACTAGTTAAGAACGCTGGTTTGGCTGGTTTCTACGATAGTAAGCGAAAAAAAGTGGCAGTACAATGCGGGCACGTGCGGGAGGAAAAGCAAACAGAAAAAGAACAGAACTCTCGCTGGCGCAGTTTCAGGCGGGGGCGGGCGAGCACTGCGAATGCGGGAAATTTGAATCGCATTGGTTGGTAGCAGTGAGCAGAACGGTGCTACAGCCCATTATGGAGCATCAGTGCTCTGCACTTCCGACAGATTTCACATTAACTGGACCGGCTTTAATTTTTTGTGCTTGCTTTTCCTTCCGCACGTTCCAGCACTGCACTACCACTTTTTTTTTTGCTTACTATCATGGAATCCTACCTAACGAGTTTTACTAACTAAATGAACGCGGGCGCTGCCAGTTAATTACTTGTTATTTGCTTCAAATGTACCTGCAGTTTGCTTTGCGCTACACAACGGGAAGGACAAGCGCCAGCGGTGAACGTGTTTTGAACGCTGGCGTTGCGTGGCTGAGCACGAGGTCCTGGGTTCGATTCTCGGCCGTGGCGACCACTTTTCTGATGGAGGCGAACAGCAAAAACTCCCGCCTGTACGACGAGGTTTCTGCGCACGTTAAATATCTCGAGAAGGTCAAAATTTATCCTGAGCCTTCCACTACCGCCCACCTCATACCATCCATTGTGTCGGTGCGTTCAACCCCCACAATGAACAATCACTCAATCAGTTCCGAACGCTTATCATAATATCATAATATAAATCGCTTCGTTTTCGAAGCCTCTGTCGGACGGCGCGACGACCGCCGCTACGACGCAACTCCATGTGGCTCTACATTGGTCCAGCGAGTGAGCTACGACATGCGAGCCCCTAAGTCCTCTGCCCCCAAATGAATAAACCTCCCGCTGGCACAGTTTGAGGCACGGGGCATGCGAGCATTGCGAAGGCGGGATAGTTTAAATGCGTCGGACAAACCTCCATTGAATTGATCCGGAGAGAAATGAGACAGGGCGGCGAAGAGCGTGATGGTTGGTAACAGTGAGCGGATAACGGCGCCACCACCCATTATGGTGAATCACTACTCTGCACTTCCGACAACTTTCACATTTAGTATAACGGCTTTATTTTTTTGTTGTTGTTGCTCGGTTGCACTTATATGTACACTTTTCGTGTCCGAAAAGTGTGCAAGAACGCTCAGCCAGAGTTTCTCTTAACATGTCGTCTTCTAGCGGGATAGTACCATGCCGGGATGTGTTGTAATATACAAAGCAACAGCCGAGGTGGGCTAGCTTGATGACAACGAATATACCGTCCTACAGGTGCAAGTTAGGCGAGTTGGTAGGTGTTCACAACTAATCACAGAGCGAAATACGCGACAGACAGAAGAATAAGCACAGGACAGGCGCTGTCTCTCAAGAGGACAGGACAAGCGCTGTCCTGTGCTTATTCTTCTGCCCTCCCGTCGTTCGCGCTGGGATTAGTTATGAATGCAATCCTACGTTGGAGGTTTTTAGAACACTGTATTACGTTTTTTGGAAGCGATGGACATGAATGCTAAGTATACGAAGGATGGTAAATATTGCTACGCTGTGGGCCGGCACGTTTCTTTTATCTTTCAGAAAAAAAAGTCACATTCTTCCACCATGTACTTATTTTTTTAACTCGTCCGATATCTTTTGACGCAGGGCTTGGAACTGCGTTCAAAAAAGTTGCAGACCAAATCTACGTTTGGATGCTAACATCTAAGACGCGACAGCGTTACTTCGACTCCAAGTAGTAGTAAAAGTATGAAACTTTAATGAGCCTTAATAAGTAGGAGTGGTGCCTTAGTCCGGGAATCCAAGTGATGGCCGGGCGCTCGACACCCTAGATACCAGTTGCTCGATGACCAGGGGGTCGCTGGTAACCAAGTTCTCCCACAGCTCATGGAGTGAGAGGGGGCAAAGAAACGGTGAGATGTCGGGGTTATGCGCAAACTGTAATAATATGTGAAAACGTGTGCCAGGCCCAAAGCAAAAAGTGCATTGGGCGGGAAATTGAGCAGAAAACATGTGATGTAATCGAATTGAATGGACGAAGGTATTTGTTTGGATGCGACGTAGAGTCGTTTCTTCTGCTTTGGACAGCTTGGAATGAGGTTGAGGGAAGTGTTGTCTGTCGAGTCGATAATACTGTGTAATGTCCTGAAATGTAACCAGTGGTGTGGACTCCGCTTGTTATTTTGGGGTCTGCGACGAGAGTTCGCAGGCTTGATGATGGGCAAATTATTGCTCGGTAATGTACAGTGGGCGGGTGTCCAGACGAGGCGACGTTTCTTTGTGGCCGATGTTGCGAGAGGAGGCGGAACGTTGGTAGGGCCGCCCTATCCTCAGAGAAGGTCTTCATGCAAGGTCCGACAGGCAGCTTGGGAGTCAGTTAAGATGACCGCGCTCTTGGTGTGGATAAGTGCGAGTACTATCGGCAGTTCCTATGCAAAATGCGTGGATGTCGTGTTCAATAAAGCACAGCTTATAAGGGCCGATTTTGTGATGACGGTTGCAACCTTGTGCTGCCCGCCTAGATACAAGCTAGCTTCTGTATACGCGACGTCCAGACGGTTCCCATAGATGTTCTCGTGGGCTTGACTCTCTGTGCTTGTCTTCTGCCCAGGTGGAGATCAAAGTGCATGTTCTTCGGTATTGGGCGAACGCGTACACCAGATCTCCAAGAAGGAGATGCTGGGTGCGCGAGTCGTAGGTGTTTAAGTCAACCAATGCCCGCAGGGGTTTGGGTGAGCCGGGCACGTTGGCTGGCAAGGTGGCCTTCAAAAATTTCTGAAACAGTATTATTAAATTTCTGAAAACAGTATTATTAGTCCAAGTCTCCGTTCGTGAGGCAGAGGTATGGAGCAACGTAGGTAACTCTAGCCTCCTCGGTCCCGGGGGCGTATTCCCAAACCATATCCCGTAGGGGCCCAGGCCGACGACACCCCCTAAGCAGGGGCGCAGCCGATGAGGTTTAAAAATTGCAATTTTTTAACCTCCTTGGACGCAGCACCGTGACGTCTCTACCTATACGTGCGCGACTTCATGGGAGGTGGATTTTTTCTTTTTTCCGCCTCCCCTCGTTTCGGTTGCTTTGCGGGCGGCAGATGGTTTCGCTCCGCGGGCAACTTGTGTTGTGCTATTTATATTTTTATTCCTGCTATTTCTTGTTTATACATTTGTATACTTTTTTGCGTGTGTGGCTTACAGTTGAGGCACGAGCTGTGACACAATGCGCGCGAATTAAAAGGCCAGGCACTACAGAAATATATATATGTGGTAGCTAAAAATACGTCGCAGGAAACAGACACAAACTGCTCATCTATACCCATCAGTGGATCTCTAAAAGTTGCAATTTTTTGCCGCTATTTGGACTCCGAGATCACTATCGCAAAAATAGTGCGCCAAGGAGTTAACTTTTTTACTTAGTTTTATCTCTGCTGCGACTACCGTGACTTCAAGCTCACGGGCAACTACTCATTAGTCCCAGCGAAAAGAATATACGTATCTGAGTGAGTGTAACACTGCATTAAATTAGAGGCCATGGGGCCCTGGGGTAGCAAGGATGAGGAGAAAAGGGGAAGGTCGCAACTCGCACAATGAACACAGTTGCAGTCTTGAGGTCCTAATCGCAAAATGAACACATTAAAGTCAGTCAGTGGCAGCAAAACGCACATTTCACACTGTGAACAATGCGGTTCACACTGAAAACAGTGCACGCTGCAGACAGTTCACATTGTATACCGAACGGGGAAGTCGGCCAGGCTGCTACACCAATTTGTAGAATCTGTTTTCAAGGGCGTACTCGGTAATTGCTTCTAGTGCATGTGGGATCGTCACGGACCCGACTATCACGTTCCTGTTCAGTCGCAGGGGCGGGACCTAGAGTTAAAAGCTGGTGGCGATTACGGTCGAATAATGGACAGAGCCAAATAAAGTGGTAACGATTTGGTGTGCCTTCCCGATTACAGGGGGGGAATCAGCGCCATTAGGATCCTGCTGGAGCCGTCTATTTATAAATAACGTAACTTATGCAGCAAAATCTCTGTGTACCCGCCGCGGTGGCTCAGTGGCTAAGGCGTTGCGCTGCTGAGCACGAGGTCGCGGGTTCGATTCCCGGCAGGGGCGGCCGCTTTTCTGATGGAGGCGAAAAGCAGAAACGCCCGTGTGTACGAGATTTCGGCGCACGTTAAAGATCCCCAGGTGGTCAACATTCATCCGGAGCCCTCCACTACGGCGCACCTCATCGCCTGCGTTGCGTCGGCGCGTTAAACCCTACAATCAATCACTCAAGTCAATCAAAATCTCTGTGTCCATGAAGCACAAATTGTTAAAAATAACTAATCGACATTGGCAACAGCGTGAGTGGTAGCACGCATGATTACTGATATCAAACTCGGCCTGATGGCTTCAGTGAAGAGACTGTGGTCAATAGCACTGTACAGAACACACATATCAAACTCCTCGAGTACTTCAATTGCTGTACAATCCAACTATTACGTAGCCCTTGGTTGGTATATATTTTCGGTATTGTTTCCCTAAATTGTTATGACCAGCAGTGCAAATCATGCTGAATTTATGACCGAGTGTAAAACGTGTACGTTTGAGCTGGTGTCTTTCTTATCAATGTATCACCCTTGCAAGAACGATTGACACCTTCCATTGCTGTTAACAAAATGTCAATGTTTTCCTTAGTGGCACTGTTCCTGATAAATAATTATGCAATTAAGGTAATGTTAACGAAATTAAATGTAATAGTGCTTATGAAAGTGCCAAAATGTAGCAGCTCATGCAGCTGCAATATTTCGCAAGAGTAGGACAGTTTGTAAATGTAGTCATGGGTAATTGGCTGCCTTTCTTGTAATCCTTACCTGCAGCACCGAATCGTGTTTTGAGCTGTGTATATAGTGAAAGAGCACCCAACTCAATTGTATACCCTTCTGTGTGCTGTAGAATGAGCTTTCAATGGGGGTGTTTGCTTTCCGGACTGTGTATAATTGCCACACGCGCGTGAAAGAGTCCGCCCGCACGCGCGCACTTCGAGCACCGAGTCGAGCGCTTATTTAGGAACACAATCGGAGGTGAGCGTCAACTTGCAGGTGCGCAAGAAGAGCGCGGAGAGATCAGGGGCTCAGGTACAAAGGTTAGCTTCTACCACATGTGCGTCAGCTTCCCCAGCGCCGCAGGCCAACCCCGACCACGGAGCTAAACCATCGGCCGCCTGCCAAGCAGTCGAAACGAGGGGAGGGGGAAAAAAGAAAAAATCCACCTCGCATGAAGTCGCGCACATATAGGCAGAGACGTCACGGTGCTGCGTCCAAGGAGGTTAAAAAATTGCGATTTTTCCGAGATATGGTTATGGTTACGGGATATGCTTTTGGAATACGCGTCCCGGGGTCCCCAAATGGGCACCAGAATCATAAAGGGAATAGCTTTCCCCATTCGAAATTAGAGCGTCAAAAGTTGTCCTCCCGCAATAAGCAGGCCTTGCTTTCACTAAGCCCCTCTAGGTTGGCAATGTGTCTAGGCATCTCTGAAGAGCGAGGCGGCAAAAATGGCTTTCACCGGCGCGAGCGCTCGAATGCGTCCACAGGGTAAGAAGACCTAGAGTACCCAAATGGGTACCATCAAATTTCATAACATTCGTTTGCCTTTAGGCTATTGTAATTGTTTGCACCTGTGTTTATAGATAATGAACCAAATGAAATTGCGTTGTAGCAATTTTGTAGCATTTTCGAAGCATTGTAGAATTTCGAAGATATCGGTCCTTGCATTTCACACGCACTTAGACCCGGAGGACCCACATAGGTACCATCAATTCTATTACTTTTTGTTGCTTGTTTGCTATTGTAATTTTTTGTGTTTATTTCTATGGATAATGAGGTGAATAAAGGTTTGTTACAAAAGAGTTTTGTATTTGCGCATTCTTGAGACTGAAGAGGCTAGAGATCAGAAGTGCTCGAATCAGTCTAATCATACATTGTTCTTTTAGGCCCCGATGGCGGTTAGAGATGCGTCGGAGCATGTGCGTAACTTGAGTGAATGTCTTGGATAATTGGATAAGGTTAGATCGTTCCGCGTATTTGCTTGTATGGTGAGACCTAGAAGTTTGATTGAAGAGCTGGGTTTGATGTCCTGGCCGTTCAACTGTAAGGAGATGGGCTCAATAGGTCGCAAAAGTGGGTGCTTGCGCACAATTATTAATTCTGACTTATGAGTTGTGCATTGAAGACCCAATGACAATGCGTTAGACTGCACAATGTCCATGACTTCTCGGAGAGCATCTTGTATGTTTCATATAGAGTCAGTATCTGTCTATATGGTGATATCATCTGCATATAAAGCAAGATGTTTGTTGGGGATGACATCCAGTTGTTTGGGCACGTAGAGTAAGGCTAGATTGAACAGAAGTAAGAACAATACGGATCCTTACGGGCTTGCCTCGATCACCAAGCAATATAGGTTGCGACGTGAGGTCGCCAACTTTCAGGATACCCTGGCGTTGGGTTGAAAAATCTGAAATGTAGTAGACGCGATGTCCACGTCCAGTCTGATTGAGCCGGGAGAGAATAGTTGAATATAAAGCGTTATCGAAGGCGCCTTTATGGTCAAGTTCTCTCGGAAAATGACGGGTAGCCGGCGCCAAGACTTCTTCCTTCAAACAGAGGAGGAAGCATTCGACTATAAGGAAGCATTTTCTAGCACAAAAGCTTCTTTTACGATATATGCTTAACAAACACTGACGGTCAGCAAAGAGAGAAAGACCATCCACAGGGATTTTTAATGACCGTGGTACAGAAGACAGAAAGGCCCCCTACTCTTCTGTGGCTAAAGATATAATCGCGAAAGGTTGCGGCTGTCAGGATCTCAACCCTTTCGTCAGTTTTAACGAGCACGTGCAAGTCTTTTGAAATGTTTATTCTCAAATGTCTAATCTAAACTGAATAATTTGCTTTCTGCGAAGAGACAGAGAAAGAGAGGCATAGAGAGAGAGAGAGAGAGAGAGAGAGAGTGTGTGTGGGTGTGTGTGTGTGTGTGTGTGTGTGTGTGTGTGTGTGTGTGTGTAACTTTGTTACGGATGAACTACTACTCGAGGTTTAGGACAAAGAGGAGAGAGATGGTATGGAGGTCGAGAACAGAACCAAAAGTATAGAGCACCGTTTAGAGGAGCTACTTGCCTGGCCCTCTATTCAACTCCCGCTGATCTTGAGGTAACGAAGCTTGTCAAAGCCGCCTCTTATGTTTCGTTGAAGGTGGATAATGCAATGTCTGAGTTGTTCTCCCTTGATATAACCTTTGAAGGGTGCCCTGAACGTAGAAGGGCCATGCAGTCACAAAGATAGTTCAAGTAGTCAACCAAGACAATTGCTGTCTCGTACATGCCGGAGTCGGTTAATACTGCAGTCGCAGGATTATGGAACTATACTGAAATTTAACTTGAACCTGCCATATTGTCTCTTCTGTGTAGGTTCTGATTGATGTTTTTGGTACACGCGAGCTATCAGGCCCAGTCGCTGGAACGGTGGCCTGTCCATTATGGCGCGCAGTCGTTTCGTTCCAGATGGGTAGCCAGTGTTCCACGCTATGGCCCGTCCCTATATTGCATTCATACCGGCTCTCTTGGTGCGAGGAGAGTGGTTTCTATGATTTCTTCAGATGTGTTTTGCTGACACGATTTTAGGGCCTATTCATTGCCATCTTTATCAATATCTTATTTAGGTCGACTGCGGGACGCAGCTCTCTCGCACTGACATTCACCGCTCTCGTCTTGTGTTTCCCGGGTGCACCCTTTGCATCGGTATGTTGTTATTTGACCCCTCTATCGAATTAATGGTTTTCCCCTTCTTCTAGACCTTTCTCTGGCTGTCCCTTCTGTGACGTTGGTGTCCACCGGTTGACAGTCCGTCTAAACGTCATAATAGCAAAGTTGAGGATTGTCTTATATGCTGCCCTAATGATTGTGTTGGTTTTCTTTGATTCAGGTAAATTTGTAGTATGGTAACTAGGCTCTGCAATATTCGGCTCATGATCAGTGACTGAATGAGTCTTGCGGTTTTTTTTCTTTTTCCTTTCCTGATTTTCCGTTGGGTAGGCGTTAGGTAATGTTGGCAATTTGTTAAAGGTTTTCTCTTTTTTGGCGATTATGACTCCGGCTCTGGCGCTTCACTTTGGACCCACGCCGGGCCATATTACAAGACTGCTTTCTGGGAAGACGTTCGCACATATTTAGGGTGATTTTTAGGTTGGTTGCATGGTGCCCTCCGTCGTTTGCCAAACGGAGCTTGCAGTGGAGTCAGAACCAAGGTAATATAAAAAGTTCTTGGGAGGTTCACGTAATTATACCGCCTACACTGGGTTTTCGTAGCTTGTCCCTCCATGCAGTCCTTGGCCCACCCCTATCGTGTTTACGGTCTGTTGGCGGGGAAACGGGGCAGGGACAAAAGGGTGGCCTCAGCTAGAAATCAAGAAACATGGCAGGAGCTGTTTGGGACAGGCGTTCCTGTTGCAGTGGGTACAACCAGGCTAATGATGATGACGATGACTGGGTTTTTTAATTTGTTTATTTTTATATTCGACGTTTTTCTTGATTTCTGAGGGACAGGAGTTAATCATTTGCCCCTGTTTTAGTTTGGTGACGGAATGTTGGTGCCGGAATCAGTTCCTGTGGAAAACACGCCGGGGTGGTTCAAGGCGTTGCGCGGCTGAGCCCAAGGGCGTGGGTTTCACTCCCGGCCGCGTGGCCGTTTTCCTTATAGAAGCAGAAAACTGAAACTCCCGTATGTCGATATTTTGGTTTACATTAAAGATCCTCAGGTGGTCGAAATGATTCCCTCGCCCTCCAGTACGGTGCGCCTAGTAGCCTAGGTGCTCCTTCCGCACGTGAATTAGCGAAAATTTGAAGTTGCTTTATCTGACGGGAGATGGTTTGGTGTGATGACGGCGCTTGCGGGATCGGCTGGCGATGGTGCCTTTTGAGTATGGTCCCACCGACTGTGTGTTGAACGAACTTTACTGCGAAAGATGCGTGTCCTTTCTTTTTTCTCCACCATTGTAATTCAGTGGCCGCTGCGCCATTTTCCAGAAAAAGGCCAGCCCTCGAATCTTTACGCCTTAGTCGTACCTTCCTGGTGGCAACGGTGACATATTTCCGCGACCGCTTAATGAGCACGGTTGATAGAGGCGGGCTTGAAGCAACGGGGAAAACAAAAAAATGGGCCTAATATGCTATCGCGTTAAAATCCGACTTCACCGGACCTAAAACAACATTCTAAGCAATATAAATTCTCTCCTACCTAATGGTAATTTATATTCTTGCAATATAAAAGAACGAAGACGAAGATATTACTTATTTTGTACGTATATATGCAACAAGAAGATAACACTTATCTGAAATAGGGAAAATTCCACTTCCAAGCACCAACGTATCATAAGTTAACGAGTTGCAAAACTCAAGGTGCGCAGTGTGATCTTACGAATGTTATGGTGTGCGCCTGTCTATCAAACTTGTAATGCACTGGTTGCTCTGGACGCTCACCTGTGATGTAGTGATATTTGTTACTAGTTATCCCGCCTAATCAAAATGTCCCGGAAATTACGGTGGGATTTAGAAAATTCGGCCTCCTTCTCAATTGAGATGCGAAGAGAGGAAAAAGCGGGGCTCGTGGTTTTGACTAGCTTTAGGTTGGCTTTCTTAGGTCTGCCCTTTTTCTAGGACAAAGTGGGTTAAAAAAATCAAAGCCGTTCCACTCAATGTGAAAGCTGTCGGAAGTGCAGAACAGTGATTCGGGATAATGAGTGGTGGCGCCATTATGCGCTCACTCTTAAAACCCATCACGCGCTTCACCGTGCTGTCTCATTTATCTCCTGATGAATTCTACAGAGGTTTGTCCAACGTATTTCAAATTTCCCGCCTTCGCAGGGTTCGCGCGCACCCTTCCTGAAACTCCGCCATTGGGAATTCTGTTCTTTTTGTGGTTGCTTTACTTCCCTCACGTGCCGATGTTGCACAGTCGGTTTTTCGCTAACTATCGTAAAAACCAGACAAACCAGCGGTCCCGATTAACGCGGGCGTAGCCGGTTATTATTTTGCCTCATATGTACGTACAGTTTTCTTTGCGATAAACAACGGGGAGTTGTATGATACGCGTCAGCGGTTTACACGTTTCGAATGATACTGGCTATATAAGCCGCTTCACATTCGAGGCCTCTGTGGGAAGCCGTGGTGACAGCCGCTATGACGGAATGCCGTGTGGCTTTACTTGGGTCCAGCGAGTGAGCTACTGCGACAATGTGAGCCCCTAAAGTGCTCTGCACTTGAAAGCGGAGAGTTCTTCATGCATCACCAGCCTGTCTACGTTCACTCCAGGGCATACGCCTCTCCCATAATCTCCACTTGTCCCGGTCCTGTGCTAACTGCGACCAATTTTTCCCTTTCCCCGCAAACTTCTTGATCTCATCTGCCCATCTAACTCTCCGCCACCCCCTGCCACGCCTTCTCTAGGGATCCACTCTGTTACCCTTCATGACCAACGGTTATCTTGCCTTCGCATTACATGCCCCGCCCACACCCATTCCTTCTTGTTAATTTGTAGTAATATGTCCTTAACACGTGTTTGCTCCCTGACCTAATCCGCTACCTCCTTGTCCCTTAATGTTACACCTATCATCTTCTGTTCCATTGCGCGCTGAGTCGTTCTCAATTTAAGTTGAACAATTTTAGCGAGCCGTTAAGTTTCTGCCCGGTACGTGAGTACTGGTAAAATGCAGCTTTCATACACGTTTTTCTTAAATGGTAATGGTAGGCTGCCATTCGTTATCTTAAAATGTATGCCGAATACACTCCACCCCATTCTTGTCCTTCTAGTTTAATCTGCCTCATGGTTGGGATCCGGGGTCACAACTTGGCCTAAGTAGATATATTTCCTTGCCACTTCCCCTGTGCAGCAGTGGCGTAGAAGTACAGCATCCGCTTCGCATGACGAAGGACTGTAATTCGGATCATGGTGCCACACAATTCCCACCGAATTAAAAAAATACGCGTGTTTATAGAATTTCAGAATGAGGCTTCGCTTACGGCCTCACCCCGGCGAGAATTGCCGGTAACGCACTCCCTCACCAGAGGAATATTGGGAATACTGGTATTTAAATGGTTACAACGACCATGAATACGCCAATTTCTCCGGGCAAACTAAGCTAAATAATGTTCACAATCCCCCTCCCAACGTTCACAATCCAGAATGCCGAAGACTGAAGCCGAACTCCACCTCAGCGAAAGTTTAAAGCCAACGCCCGCGCTACGAACCGAAATGAAATGCTGCGGGCCCCGAACGCGATGGTAGTGCAATAGGATCTAACCGGAGTCATAACGCGAGCGATCCAGGTTCGAGTCTGACTACGGGAAGCGTTTTTTCTGTTTTATGTTATTGTTCTTCGCCGCCGGTAACCCAGTACCAGACAAGCCTTTGGGGTGGCGCAGTGGTACGTCGCCGGTTTTACAGCGCGAAGGTCCCGGGATCGATTCCCGGGATCCTTCTACTCAGACTTTGTTCTGAGGCGCGCACTCCCATCAGCAGCTCATGGGCTCCTTGCCACTTCGCTACATACACACTGACAGAAGAAAGCTCCAACAGCTGTACTGTTAAGAAGTAGAAGCGATAATTGCACATACCAAAGAGCACCTATGCTGAAGGCTGCCCAGGTGACGTCTGATTGTTCTGAGTGCTGGTATTTTTCTTACTAATGCATAAATAAATACTACAAGTTTACAGTTGGTATTGACAAAATAGTTTAGTAGGCAATTTCTAGGGTTGGCATCATTGAAACCGGCATTGACAGCGCCCGCCGTGACTGCGCATGCGTCCACATCTCGCAGAAAAAAAAACATGACCAGCACCGGCGTTGGGTGTCTGCACCGTAACCGCCCAATCTTGATCGTGGCATCAGCCGATATGAACTATCACACTGACATTCTGTGCTGATGCTTCACTTCCCTTGAAAATTCCACATCACCACCGCAGATTGGAGCCACCGTTGCGAAAGAAACGGCACGACCACGACAGGCGTTTAGGTAGCGACCTGAACATGCTCGGTGATTCTGTCTGCCATTATTGTGTTGCATGTTTAGCTTTTTAAATTCTTTCTGACCCCACTGCATCGGCTTTTTTCAGTGCATGGGATGACAACTCGAGTAGGCGAAGATTTGTTTTTTTCGCCTGAAATGATAGGAAAACAATAAAGAGCTGCTTGGTCATATCATCGGTTTGAATTCTTGTGATAGTGGGAACTGGCACGTATATTGCTTGATGGGTTCGTCAGCGAGTATATCAAGTAAAATAGAAACACCCTACTCATGCCATAACCGTTCGATTTGTGAGCTATTTGGTTATGATAACGGTGATTACAATAGAAATTGAGTGCATGAAATCCACCTCCGAGTACTCAGGACAATGTTGTCTCCGGCGTTTCGTGGTGGCGGGCACAAACCTTTTCGTTGTATTTGTATGTTAATAAACAACGCACGCTTCGGATATGCACCTTCTTTCACGCAGCCATACGGAAATAAAGCCAATTTGGGAAAAAGAGAACGTATGCCATACAGCCTGAAGAAAAATCCACACGAACATTGTGAGCCTTCCAGACATCTCCAAACCTCCTAGTAAGACGAGTTAGATGCTGAAGAAAAATTAATGCCTTTAAGAAAGAAAAAACATTCATCTGATACAAGTCAGCAATAACGAAAGAAATAGAAGACAGCCGCTTTGTTTCCTGATGTACTATGCGTGTGTATGTTCCCGCGGCTTGGTGCGTAGCATTACAGTGTTGAGTCTTCATAATAGTGTATCAAAAATACTGTTGGGAAGCCTGCGCAATTTCAATACTTATCGTGGAGGTTTTTGCACTGAACTTTGGAAATGAGCTAGGAAGGACGAGTTACACATGATATTCTGGCCGGTGCTTTTAAAAAGGTCGTTCTCTCCCTCCACATGTGTTGCAGACTTGTGTGGGATGCAGCTTGAAAGCATTCAGAGGTGTCAGAAGCTTGCAAATACGCTGTAATTACTGAAAATACGCATTTTATTGCACAAACGCATAAAAACAGGCAATTTTTAGCCATGGCAATGAAGCCCCTCACAAGCGGAGTGCCGCAGACAACACCGGCGCTAGTGGCTAAGGCAGACGTCAGTATCCTGAGGCGCCAATAAAAGATCTCAGCGCGAATAATACCAGGTACAATCGTTAACTTCTCAATCAGGGCGCATTGAGCGGCCAATTTTGTACCCGCCATTTCACTTTCGTGGATGTCAGAAGTTTGTTACAAAGTTTGTCAGTGCAATACAGCTGCAACGTAGTATTTTGTGAGTTGTAGGTACATACTGGCAACAGGCACAAAAAATTTAAATCGCAGAAACATAACAACAAATTCAATTTCGTCGCCTGTTAAGATGCCGAAAAAGAAGAGCCGACAATAGGATAATTTTTGAAAATGTGTCCTGCTTGCAATTGGTATTGGTATCCCTTCTGCCAACCAAACATAAATTGTTCACTCATATAGAATTTTTTTAGGCTGGACAGAAAACAATATCTGTGGCAATTGCTACAAGTTTGTGTTTTACCGAGGAAAAAGTTTCGAATTACGCGCGATTCGTAGGATACACCCGCTATACTGCCGAGTTAGCGATGGTTTTTAGAAAAAAAATATGGTTCGTCCCTCTTTAATAAGAACCTGTAAAACACGAAAGTGAAATGTGTCTTCACAGGAGCAGTTGAATGCATATTGTGCTTCGATATGAACTTGCACATCGCTATTTATATTTTGCCGGTATGGCGCCGCTATACGCATCAACGTTAGACACGTGATTTCCAATGCCGGAGCATAGCCTAATCAGTCTGAAACCACTGGCGCTCGAAAAGCGTCCGTGCGAACGAATCCAAACGGGTTGTCAGCGAACCGTTTTGTGAACACACAGTCCGCTGCAGCGAAAGGAGCACCGGACCCTGCCACGACGACGACATCGCCAAGTAGGCATCGATCTTACTCCTTGGTCATTGCCTTACACGCTTCTCCAGAGGTGACGCTGCGCGACCCCCATACACATAGGTGCTTGCATCGAGGCGCAAACTGTCCGTGCTCATTAGCGTCATGATGCACTACTTCACTTCGCCTCTCCTAGACGGCGGCACCACCTGAAGAAAAGGATATAAGGCGCGTTTGTCGTCCTCCTTACGCGTATGGACATAGCGCAGTCGGGAGCGCATTTCGTACATCCACTTGTGGAGAAACAGTTCGTGTTTCAAATCCCAGCGCAGCCGCGTCAATCGAAGTTTTTCGGTCGGTGCAATGTCTATGACGAATATGACGTCAGTCAGATCTTGATGGACCCTGGCATAAAACACTTTCGCGTTAAAAGATTGTTTTTTTTCTGCAAATTAGCTCCCGGCACCTTACCTCGAAATTTTGGTGTCCAAAACAAAAATGTGTACAGTGCCCGTGTAGCGCAGTGTCTAAAGCCTTCTGCTGCTGAGCCCGCTTCGCTGTGGAATTCCGGCCGCAGTAGCTGCTTTTCCGGTGGAGGCGAAACGCAAGAACACTTGTGCATCCAGATTTTTGTGCACGTTAGAGATCTCCAGGCTGTCACATGGGTTATACGCGCTTGACCCCCGCTTCTGGATGTCGATCCCATGCCTGAAACTCAGACCTAGAATTTCTCACACTACTATTACAAGCAGTGACTAATTTCTCGGAGTACCCCCAGCCCCCAAAAAACAACTGCCGTCCTCTAACAATAAAGTGGCTGACTTCTCCCTCCTGTCAGTAAACACTCCGAGACCATCCACTTGATTTTGGAGGCAATACTTTGGATGGTTCCTATCTTCTCTATTTTTATGAGAATCGCCGGGAACTTGTTCGCACATGGCGGAGGCACAAGAATAATACTGTTCCAAGAGCTGAATCGATGGTCTCAGACAACTTGTAACTTGCCCCACATTCTCCGCAGGGAAACCTGGGTCACTCTCTGTAACCGACTCCAAGACAAACGTGGCTGTACCGGCTGGTACATCTCCTCAGCTTCTTTCTCGGCTTTGTACCACCAATGTAGTCATCCACATTCACATCAGCAGTATGTTTTCCAAGCATCCCAACCATCAAAAGCTCGAAGAGAAAAAGAAATTTTTCTCCTAGTGCAACAGTCTCTCCTTCTGATATACCGATTGATTACACGGGAGCTCTGAATATCACTCTTACCCGCCGCGGTGGCTCAGCGGCTAAGGCGTTGCGCTGCTGAGCACGAGGTCTCGGGTTCAAGCGGCCGCGGCGGCCGCTTTTCTGGTGGAGGCGAAAAGCAAAAACGCCCGTGTGTACGAGATTTCGGCGCACGTTAAGATCCCCAGGTCAGACTGAGAAGGAACGTTACTGGTGGTCTTGAGAGACTCCGATGCCCACTTTTCAGGGGTGTGACGAAGCCGCGGGCCCATCCCAGGTTCGGACGGGAAGTCCCAAGCTCGCCGCCGCATCGCTGGTTCTCTGGACAGCCCATAACTGACATGATAACTCGGAACTTTGTAGCTCAGAGCTCCACTCTTCTTCGGTGCAGCTATTCGGGCCTCTCTGCAATGAGGGGCATCCCCAGACCATGTGCGGTAAATTACTTTTCTGTCCACATCTCGGCAAGTCCGGACTATAGCCGTCTGCATTTATGGAATGAAATAAAGCCAGGTTTGGATCCGATCCTGTCTGAACCATGCACATTGTGATAGCTTGTGGGCTGTTTAGTTTACCGTGGGGAGGAGAGTAGTCTCTCCTGTCAAGGTGGTCAAAATATTCTGGGACCCCCCACTACGGCACCCCTCGTCGCCTGCGTTGAGGTGAGCGTAGTGGGGGGTCATAGAATCAATCAATGAATACCTCTCTTCGTTCCCAATTGGCACTCCATGAACTTCAGCAATCCTGTGTTGGCTTACTCGAAACAACAGCCCTGAACGATGACTCCTTCAATTTTACTAGATCTCTTCAAGCTTCACTGGCTTGACATGACCCTTCCTTCACAAGTACTGCAAGCAAATAAATTCCTTATGCCTAAGCTCAACAAACTACCTATGGAAACGAGTTCGATGGCACTGAAAAGCAGTTCCATGCCAGCTCACGTCAGATCTCAAGGTGGTCAAAACGAATCAGCAGCTGTCAACTGCGGCCTGCCTCAGAGCCCTGGTGTAGCTTCGACGCGTTAAACCGTGCAAGTTTGAAAGCAAAGCTTCACTAAATTCGTCCAGCGGTTCCATCGCCGTGGAGGAAATGACCTCCATTTGACCCCACCTGCAGCACACGGGACTCGACGGGCTGAGTTCTGCCGTCGACGGCGTTCCCCAGCCGAACAGCACCGCCGCCAGCACAGGCTTGGCGTAAGCGCCCTCCGCACAGGGTTCTGCAATGCAAGCGCACGACCAAATCGGATGTGCATGACACCGGTTCCGACAATTTTCGCTGGAACCCCGCAGTAGTTTTTCGCACCTCCGAGAAAATATCTCCACCGTCACCGGAAGGTGATCCGGTTCATCTGGATACCACTTTCGGCAGTTGCACCCCTTCTAATTTTTGTACAGGCGATTTACGTCTCGACCACGCCGGAGGCGTCCCTAAACGTAGCGGCCATAGCGCTTCCCGGTAGAAAGGGCGGCCGGCTCCGCACCTCAGCCGCCATCGTGGCGGACACCCAAACTGGATATGTTCCTCACAGCATGGTTTGGACCTCCACCCCGACTTCGGAAAGCGCACCGGAGTTGCATCGATCCTTCAAGAGCGCCGCGTTTACGGCCGCGGTCGCTCGTCGAGAGCGGGCAACAATTAACTTAGGGCGGCCTGCGCCGGCGCGGTGTGCCTAGCCGCAGCTGCCGACGAGGGCGCTGGCGCCTGCTCCTTAAAAGGGGCCCTGAAAGGCATTTTGAGCACACTAAATGAACTAGCGCAACCGTTAGATTGGGTCGTCAACGTCCTCTGTGCCAAGTATTACTCTTTTACGCGCAGCGGAAAGCTCACACTTTTGTTGCAAAGTTTGTCGTTTTTTTCTCACCCTTTCCTTCGTGTTTTTGGATGCTGCCATCTTCACATGTCTACATCATCGATTCCCAGATGTTCGTCATGAGCTAGACATCCTGCTATTGGGCGGCTTTTTCACGCACTTCCGGCAAAGAGATGAGTCGTCTGCTCAGCGTCGGCTCGCCGGCTGATCTGCCAGCGGAGTGCCGGAGTGCTTGGGCATTTTACGACAAACGAAACAAGTGTAAAACAAACGCTTAACCGTTTATATTGAATGCAACACGGCCATGACACGACATGGATATTCTCTTACCTGAGTACGTTCCATAAAGAAAGCGTTCAAGCCCCGTGGCACTTCTTTCGTGCAATCGCAGAGAACGCCCTGAGCCGAATGCCCGGGTTTGACGCATACATTTTATTCAGCTTCAAAACAATCCAGAGATGCGTTTCTAACGAATACAACGTCACAACATGCGTTGAAAGTCTGAACCACGATTGGCAGAGGATGGGTTGCCTCCTGCCCGTCGTAAATTCGGTACTCACCTCGCGCGCGGTTTGCGGGGACGAACAGCAAGTCACTTAACTCTGGCGCACAAGCCGATGGCTTTTAGCCACGCACACTGCACATACCCCATGCGAGGTTGAGTCGTACGTCGCTCGAGAAAGATTATCCAAACCATGGGAAGAACTATCCATCCGCAGAAGCACAACGTCGCATTTCATCGCGAAACAAAGGCGTCCACAACACACACACCATCGCCTCCTGTAATGCCAAACGCATCTCGCACTTCCCAATAGGAGTGGGTGGTACGCCTGCAGTGCCCACATGTCGCGAGGTGGGGCCCCAAGCTGAACCGGGATCACGGAACCGTAACTGACTTCTGGAGCGGTTTGTGCCTTGTTGCCAAGGCAACCGATGTTTGAGATTGTCAAAGAAATGGCGCTCGCACCAGCGCTAGAAAGCTCAGAGCCGCGGCGGAGAATGTTTTGCCAACGTTGCCGCTCTCCACCACGCGTCGCCCCAAGCTGAACTGGTCACATGATTGAAGCGTTTTGTGCACGGGTTCTGTATCGGTTCAAAATGTCTTTTTCACATGCCGCCAGCAGGAATTACCACCGCCGCAAAATAAGACCCGGCACCAGCGGGGCCACATCTGATACGGCGCTTTTTGGATAAACAGTGCGCGGTGCATCAAGGGAACGAGCGCACGACCCTCCCCGTGCGGCTGCGAGTTCGCCGCCGATAAAAAGTCATGTGCCGCCAGCAACGTACACCGCGAAAGGGCAAGGCCAGGCCGCCGCATACATGCGGCCAGATGTTTCGTTCGCTTTTCCAGCCTTGAGCGGAGTGCGTGCGGGATTCATGGTGTCAACAAAGCTTGCCCGTAGCAGACGACAGTCTGACAGCGCAATAGCGGAAGTACGTCACCGCTGCGGAGCGCAGCATCATGGGAGGCAAGGCTCGCGCGCTGTCAACAGCGGAGAGTAAGTCGAAAGGAGGAGGAAACTCGGAGCGACGATAATGCGCGGTTCTTGATTTACGATTTCTCAGCTAATACTCATCGCTTTAACAAAATTCTTGCGGGAGGAGATTGCAAATACATTGCTTTATTTGGGTGCATGTACATCCCTGCATCGGCGGCAGGTATTTCAGGACCCCTTTAACAATTTTGCCGCCTGAGACGCGCTCCGCGGGTCCGCCGCGGGGGCACAAGAGGCCTTCATGGCAGCCTCAACCCCTGCCCAATCCAGAAGCAACGGACTTCGTCGTTGTGCTCAAACCCAGGTTTCAGCTGTCCCTCGCCGATACTGTCCCTGAGACGGGGCCGGTCGCGCGCTCATCGCCCACCTCGGACCAGCCGCGACACGGCTAATCACTATTATGATGGTTCGGGAACAAAACCTCATCTTAGTCTACAACTCGCACCCGCACATAGCGGACAAACTTATCGGTGAGTTTGCGGTTTCCTCACCCGCTAGACCGGTGCCCCTGTTCGGGTACTTGCTTGCGCACACTCAAGACTCCTGTTATGTAGTGGTGACGCTGCGCATCTCCGACACCGAAGCCGCACTTCATGAGAGCCTTCGCTAGCCTGAAGGCGAGATTCCACACCACACGTCCACCGACTGGGCACCACTATTAAAGTGCGCCTGACCTTTTCCGGCCACGAGATAGAGAGAGAATGCATTTAATGGTAAACGCGAGGTTAGCCGAGCCAGATTCCTTAACATGCTACGCCATATGAAGGAAGGAAAACATAAGGGTCTGTGAACTAACTAACTAACTGAAAATTAAACAAACTAATTATAAACATAAATAAATAAAGTACGAGGTGATGCACACGAGTGCTCACGCACATACACAGAGTTTGGAAGTTAAGTTGATCACAGCTCTTCTTCCAAGCCAGTACTACACAACAACACCAACAGAGCTTCGGTAGCCCGTACGGCCTTGCGTGGGTCCGACCAAGGGCCCAAAGCTGCCCTTAGTTTAAGGCCTGCGTGGTGTGGTATACACAAAAATGTTAGAAGAGTCTGCCTTGGCTGGTATGTCCCTTACGACGCCCTGATGATCCCGTTGCAGCCGTACAAAAAACGTGCCAGCCTGCGGTTGTTGCCGCTCTCTTAGGCATCGACGTGACGCCTATACCGGCCCCGAACCAGACCATTGCGGCATCTGCGGAAAGACGTTGCCGCTTACGGATGGCGCCCTTGCCCCACATGAGTGTATGCCCAGGTGTGCCCTGTGTGCTGTTTCCAACGTCACCGGGGATCGGCGCTGTAAGGAACGCTACAGGGCGCCGCCACCAACGCCGTCCACTCCTCCATCGGAAAGTCAAGCCCGCGGCAACAAGCGAAAACGTCGACGCCCACGGAAGCCGCGAAAGTCGGGCTCTTAGAAATCGCCGCAGGGGCTCAGCCTCCTGCCACCAACCCTGACCTGCTCCCGCGCCCTGCAGAGGTGGCTATCGGGTCTTCCCGGCGAGGCCTAACTTAAGACGGACCTCCGGCCAAGAAGCCGAACGCAGGGCAGGCTTCTCCCGGCCCATCGAAACCCAACCAAACCGAACCTGAATTCAAACCCGCTGCCCGCTGCGCCGCCCGCGTCAGGCAAGGATCTTAGATGAGCTGCTCGGGCGGGGCATCCTCTTCGCCGAAACCTACGTGATCCCCAACCCAAATCGCCAACCCCTTCCACTCCCACACGGGAACAAATTGAATTGCCCAGGTTACAGGCCCAACTTGCTTCGTTAACGCAGACGGTGGAGGAACTTGCGAACCGCTCGTCCTCTCCTAATCCGACACCCTTCGCGCAGGCGCCGGAGGCGATGGATAGTTCCCCCTCCGAATACAGGGACACCGCGGAGCATCTCGGCCCGCTTGAGGCGCGCTTAAGCAACTCAGAGGCCCAGATGGCATCCATAGGGACCATGATCGAGGATTGATTGGCTGCCGCCTCCAAAGCGTTTTTTTTTACTGCATCCCGGCCAAGCTGGCTGCCCAGATGTCCCAACTTGCTGTTAACCCCCGCCGTCCTATATGCTTAAGCGAGTATCTCGTGCTCAAGCACACCGGCCCCTTTCCAAGATGACCGAGGTAGATAAATAGTTTAACAGTTCGACTGCGGCCTCGGAAGTCAGCTCAGGATCGAGCCGTGGAGCCCCTAAGGACCCTTTTGCTCCCCTGGATGCTCCCCAAACATTTAGTGTTAACGATGGCGTGCGACGGCCCTATATCGCGCCGCGACCGTGCGAATTCGGCTCTTTTTACAATCATAGAGTGGAATTGCCGGGGATTTAGGGCACGTAATCAGCGGACTGCTCTCCAGCGCAACTTAGAAAATTATCCGCAGTGGCCCGCGTTTTTGCCCTTGAGGAGTCGGGCGAGCACGTTGCTGTCAGAAATGATGCCATGTAACAAAGGGATGCACACACTGCACTCTGCGTAGATAAAATAATACACCGCCAAACCGGTGCATGTCGACTGCGATCCGCTTTATTCGTATGTTATGATGATAACCCTTCGACTTAAAAAGCAGGATCCGTCTTTACACATCCTCAACATCTACAGTTGTCCCAAACTGCCTAACGTAACTTGTGCTGATGTTTTACAAAAGCCCTTACGGTGGCAGTCAGGGCGCCGCTTGTCATTGTAGGTGCCTTTAACTCCCCCGAGTCCTCACTGGGGTTACCGTAAGGAGACACGGCGTTATAGAAAGTTAAAGTTGGCGGGCCGTATTTCCACCCTGGGCCTCACTGTCCAAACGGACGCCGTACACCCAACCCGCATTGGTAATTCCTTACTCGGGACACATGTCCTGAACTCACACTTACCAACACATGAGGCATGAAGAATGGCTCAACACCGATGAAGCCCTCGTCAGTGACCGCTGCATTCTTCTCACTACAATTCGGACGCATCCCCTTACCGTCCGCATCAACAAGCGAAACTTCCGGACTGGAACAAGTTCTGTTTGGAGTACACGACTCAAGGCTCCCTCGCTCAACAAGGCTACGCCACTTGGTCTCAACACCTTGTGACGTAACTCTCCAAACTAAGCGGACGGTTCAGCTCTCACAGGCCATGCCGGCGGTGGATAAATATCTCCTGCATATTGTACGAGCATCGGCATAGCTTAGTCCACCGCTGGGGCCGAGAGAAGCATAACCGAATGCTGAAACTTCGTAGCAGCCCCCCACAAAAAGCCGCCGAGTACGTGGCCCAGCTCACTGACTCCTATTGTGTAGAACGCTGCAACAATACCGCCAAACATTTGTCCAACCGCAACAAGTGGCGTTTCTTCAGGGCCCTCATCGACCCTAGCCAAGCACGCACACAATCGCAAAGACATCTGCAACGCACGCTCCAGGCCTACGAGGGTGACGTGGATAAATTGGCACAAGCACTTGGGAATCTCTGGCCCGCAGGACCCCATCGGACCAGCGTTCTCATTGCATGCTCAATGGTTGCTATCAACTCCACGATCTGAAGGCGGCCCTGTCGAAAATGAAGCGAAGAACGGCGCCGGGTCGAGATCAAGTGACGGTTAGCCTTCTCGCTAACCTCCCATATCCAGGGTACCTTCACGTCCTCGACTACTTCAATCAAAGTTGAGAGGGGCGCGAACCGCTACTAGTTGATTTGAAAACGGCTCTGGTAACTTGTATTCCCAAACCGTGCAAGTCTATAAAGATTGAAAATCTACGCGCCATTTCCTGAACCTCGCGTTTGGGGAAGCTTATAAAAATAATGGTTAGAGATAGGCTGTCCGATTACCACTAGGTCGAGCACACCTTTGCCGATACTATGTACGGCTTTCGTGACGCCATTGAGGCAGTCGAGCATCCAAGTATCGATAAGGTAGCCCTTGCCTTAGATCTTAACGGGGCTTCTGATAACGTTACCCACGAAATCATTCCTACCCATCTGTCCCAAACGAACTGTGGGCATAATGGTTTAAGGTATATAGGCCAGTTCCTGAAGGAACGGCAGACGTACCTCAGCATTCAAAGCAAAGAGCTTGGCCCATATCCTCTGAATACTCGAGGAACACCACAAGGAGTGGTCCTCTCTCCTCTTTTGTTCAATCTCGCCATGGCTCATCTCCCCCCACTGCTGAAGGATATTCCCGGTGTACGGCACGCTCTGTACGCCGACGATATCACGCTGTGTGCAACCCAGGGTTTTCTTGGCAGCATTGAAGCAAGCCTGCAGCATGCAGCATTGGTCGTAGATGAACATGCCCGCCCCTGCGGCATCAAATGTTCCCCTGTACAATAGGAGCACGTGCATCTTCGCCCCACACCAAAAGACACGACTCAAATCGTATTTTCCTTGATCACCGGGCCTATCCCGGAATGCGAAGAAATCAACGTTTTGGGGCTCTTCATGCACGAGAGCAGAAAAGTTGATACAACCCTGTGCAAGTTACGTATGGTCTGGGATCGAGGGGGCCGCATGGTCCGTCGGGTCTCTAACAAGCGCGGGGTCTCAGAAGCCGCGATGCTTTGCACCTCACCAACGCTTTCGTGACCAGTCAGATCCTCTATTTGACACCCTACCTACGTTTGCGCAAATGTGAAGTGCACACGCTCGAAGGCATTCTCCACAAAATATACAAGCGCACCCTCGACCTCCCGATCTCTACGTCTAACCAGCGTCTTGCACATTTTGGCATGACAAACATGTACTGGGAACTCAAAGAAGCCCACCTCCATAACCATAACCTGCGGCTTACAAATTCGCACGCTGGGAGATGCCTCTTACAACGCCTTCATATCTCCTACACCTATGAGGAAGAAGGGCGGACCACGATCCCAGAGGACTGGCGTGGTGCGTTGGATATCCAGCCTCTGAGACAAAACATGGCTAGGGGGACTCACGAAGGCAGGCGAACTGCGCGGGTTACAGCCTTGCAAGGACGCTATGGGTCCCGTCTCTGTGTATTCTACACGGACGCTTCCGGCCATCACCAAGGGGCGTAGTACAGGGCAGCCGTAGTCCTTCAAACGTGCCTGTTCAAGGGCTCTCTTTCCGAGCGCCGGACATTACTCACGCGGAGTAAGTCGGCATAGCTCTCGCCGCAGCGGACCTTGTGGGATCCGTCCACCCCCATGGACGAGACTCGAGCATCAAGGTAGGGGAGAAGCGACCGTGAAGGTCTGCATTTAATGGAACGTCGAGCGGTAAGGTGAAGAGGAAAAACAGCGTGCGCTCATGCAACCCGAGACGATGATGATGCCAGCCAAGAGAGATAGGCCGAATGCCATCAGGTCGATCAGGTTAGCCCAACACAGCAGGTTGATGGCGGTCGATCGCGATGGAGCTGTGATCTCAACAAGATTCTACAGACCCCACATCTCAGACCATTATTACCTATTCGCGGAGTGCGTGCCAAAATCTTACGAAAGGTTGCATCACCATTCGCGCAGCTGGAATCCTCCAGGGCTGTTATTATAAGGTTAAGGCTGAAAGTTAGGGCTAGTTGGTGTTGACTTACAATTATTTTACCAGCTAAAACGGATATGGACCCAGAAAGAAGTAGACAGGACATAGTACATTGTGGCACTGTACAATGTTTTTATCATTTTTGTCATTTGTAAGGGTTATCTTTTTAGCACTCTCGGTAGGGGTTTCATATATTACATGTCTCAAGTAAAAGATGTTCAGTTGAACGTACTAGCGAGTGTTTTCGTCGACTTCTTTCTAGTCGCTGTCCGTTTTTCGCTGGTAAAATGGTTTGAAATGTTATTATATTGACCGCCTAAATGCACGTTTCGTCATCTGGAATCCAGCTCACGCAGGACTAGGTGGTAACGAGGCTCCGATCCTCAGCCCGCGCGCTTGATTCCCGGACACTCCTGGCCCTCCATCGCCTGACGATCCAGAACGTAATCTGGTCACCTCATTTCGAGACATCTCAGCGAAATACAAATCGAACAGGCTCCGATTTCCGCCTCGGCGCCGGCCTGACTTAGGCTGGCGAGCGCTGGCTCTTACGCCTATACACTAACACGATATTGTGCCCGGCGATACTTTAGCATTTCAATCCGGCCTCTCGGGAATGCCAGACTGTGATCATCCGTTTGCGGATACCTTCCAGATGGTGTGGGCA